>NW_024040041.1:3487202-3931793 GCF_014851395.1 Micropterus salmoides | reverse complement strand
AATTTCTTCCCAAGCCATTGTTTTTGAATCACAACACCTTTTAAAAGAAGGACACCGTTATGGGCACACTTGGTTACTTTAGTTGTGTGCTCTCCAAACAACCGAGTCACTGTTGAATATTTAAATTACGTCAAGGAATAAAAAAACAAAAAAAAAAACACTAAAAGCCTATAATATGGACATCTAGAAGACAGTCTTTATAAGAGAACATTTGTTTTATCCTTTTTGTACATTATAATAGCTGGCTGAGCATAGGTAGCTATTGTTCCAGCCCTGCAACAGACATGTACATTTCCCCAGGTGCTGTAAACTTTACACAGCATTCACTTTGGTTCAAACAGGTTTGTTGTTTAGTCCCTTAAATATGAACAATTGTCTAACTTGCTACTTTTGTTCAGTTTGTGTTGTCATTTAATTGTTCTCCTTCCTGGGATGCCTGTGAACCCAATGAACAGAAACCAGACCCAATGTGTCTTTTTGGGACTCTTGTTTCTCTGTAGAGTAACATAATATCATGCATCAGTGAAGCAAACTGGGCTGTTGTGAAACATCCAGCTGGCATACCTGGAACTCAGCCCTCTCTGTAAAGAACTGTTTGAGCAGCACCAGCATATCTGAGGCCACCGTGGCCACATCGGTAGCATAGCCCTTTGGGCTGTCAGTGTAGCTGAAGCCAGTGCCCACAGGGTTGTCCACGAATAACACACTGGCTGCCTGGACCTGAAAGAGCAAACACACAAGTCTGCACATTAACCTGCATTTCAACAGACTTTATTTGGGACACTGTTAGACCATGATAGTCTGTGCAAATTAAAAATCCCACCTTCTTGGTTATACAATTTTTTAGCAGTAACCTTAAAATGCAAAAATCTTACCCAGCTTGTTTTTCTGGGCTCTAGGTTCCTGTCCAAAGGTCCAATTTCCTCAAAATTCCCAAAGCCAGTTCCTGATCCTCCTGGTCCCCCCTAAAGACACATGAGCAGACACCCTCATCATGTTCCAACATTAAGAGCAGAGGTTCTATCTAAGACAGGAAAAGCCATTTATGCATTTAAGGAGCCATTATGTCAGAGATGATCCATCTGCTAACCAATTTTGTGGGGGAAACTGTATTGGAAAAATATATTATAGCTAAGCTTTTACCAAGAGGGCTGAATTCATTTTTAAAACTCAGTCAGCACCTACAGCTAAAAACAACACATCTAACCTCAAATCTGTTCCTCTTCTGCAGCTGAAATTAGAGCCACGCTGCAGTTACTCAGTCAGTCACAGACCAGCAGCCACTCATTTAGTGTATATACACACACACACACACACACACACACACACACACACACACGACATGAACTAAAACCTGCTTCAGTTAGCGGTGTAGTATTGCACTTCCATAAAGTTGTCAATGGCTGAGTAGTATTCCCCACGGCCAATTAACTGATTTTGATGTGTAAAGCAAAAATCAGTGTGCCCCCTTATAGACCCATCTCATACTGTATGGGTCAGTCTCTGTTAATCTCTTTTTCTAATGCATGGGAACCTGGAGCTGCCTGAAGTTAAGGGAAAGCACATTCAGAGACACAAGACAATACAGGATACTTGGGGGAAAATAAGCCCAACTCTGAGACACGTAAATCGGTTAAAAAGTGCAGAAACAGCTTAAAGTTGGTGGTCGTGTCTTACCTGCAGCCACATGACCAGAGGCAGGTCCTTGTACTCTGCAGACTGGCTGTCGGCATAGTACAGCCACCAGAACATATGGGCCCCATCCCTCACTTCCACATAGCTCCAGGTTTCTTGGCCTCTCAGCGGACTGGGGAGCCCTGCGCGGGATTCAGGAAGACTCGCAGCTTTAACGTGGCATTACGTTACCGTGTTACTTACAGGCCAATTCTAATAAAGTAGTAAACCAATACAGGCGCAAGAAGCTATTGAAATGAGCAGCGTTACTTTCGATTTGCAGTCAGCTGATCAAGGCATGCTGTGATACGAAACCAGTATTTTCAGACTTCGCAGACAGAAAACAGTGTAATTTGTTCGCTCGGGATGTCTGACTTCAGCTGGCTAAAAAAAATGTATATCGAAGCCATAAATCATACCTTTACTGGCGACAACGGCGAGTAGAAACAAGAAAGTGGAGGCTGCTCCTGCCCGGCCCATTGTTGACGCTTGAGTTTGTGGACCGCGCTGTACACGCCTTTATTACTGCAAGAAATCACATGACCACACCTAGCGGTCAGCTGACTGACGACGTGGTTTGTTTTAGTTCACTGTTTCAAAACTTGCCATGTGGAAGGAAGGTGGAAAACTAGGCAAGATATGTAGTCCAGAATAAATTTAATACAAAAGTTAAATTTAATAGAATAAAGTAGGAATTTCAACTAATAAAGAATAGAGATACTGTTTAAAGGGATAGTAAGTGATTGTAATCCAGTAGGTTACTTTCATATATATATATATGAAAGTAACCTACTGGACAGGGAGGGGACAGGGGCATCAACCCAGCAGCAGGACCAGTATCTGCTCCTTTGCGCTAAAAGGAACATGAGTAGCACTGCCAGAGGCCTACAAGATGACCTCCAGTGGGCTACTGGTGTGCATGTTATGTGTGCTGTTCATACTGTCAGAAAAAGACTCCATGAAGGCCTGATATCTAGTGTCTAGTGGGATCTGTGCTGTGCTGACATTTGCAAGAGAACACCAGAATCGGCAGGTCCACCATTGGTGCTCCATTCATCTTCTCAGATGAGAGCAGGTTCACACTGAGAACATGTGACAGACGTGAAATAGTCTGGAGACGCCGTGGTGAACGTTATGCTGCCCGCAACATCATCCAGCATGACCAGTTTAGCGGTGGGTCAGGGGGGTCTGGGGAGGCATGCCCTTGAAAGGTCGCACAGACTGCCAGCTCCTAGCCATCCAGCCTGACTGCTGTTAGGTACCGGGATGAAATCCTCAGAGCCATTGTCAGACTTTATGTTGGTGCAGTGGGCCCTGGATTCCTCCTGGTGCAGGACAATGCCCGGGCTCATGTGGCCTGAGTGTGTAGGCAGTTCCTGGATGATGAAGGCATTGATGCCATTGACTGGCCCTCACGTTCCCCAGACCTGAATTCAATTGAGAACCTCTGAGACGTAATGTATCGGTGCATCCAACGCCGCCAAGTAGCGCCACAGACTGTCCTGGAGCTCACTGATGCCCTGATCCAGGCCTGGTAGGAGATGCCCCAGGACACCATCTGCCATCTCATCAGAAGCATGCCCAGACGTTGTCGGAAATGCATAAAGGCACATGGGGCGCTGTACACACTACTGAGTCACATTCGGAGTTGCCATGCTGAAAGTCACACAAGTTGGACCAGCCTATGATTTCAACTTTTTAGATTAGATTTTTGGTTGGTGATTTAAGTTTCCATTGGCCGTTGTTACGCCATTTTTTTCTCAACAAATTATACAATGCACAGTAAAAATTTTTAAATTTAATTCGAGATCTGATGTGTGATTTAAGTGTTCCCTTATTTTTTTGGGATATACCAGTGTGTATATATATATATATATATATATGTACGTATGTGTGTATGGAAATGTTTCTTGAAGTCAGTAAACTATATATTAACAATCATTTTTTAAGGGAGAGGTTGACATTTTTTGGTGTAAATCAGCTAAAGTCTGACATTCTGGATTTTTCTCTCAAGCTAGCTACCAAAAAAAAAAACATTTTTTCTATTGAAGACATTCTGATGAACTACAATTGCCTTGATTCCTTGCGCTCAGCATGCTGTATTACTCTCTCCCTCCACTCCAACAGAGGGCAGTGTTGGGAAAGAGTTGGCTTAAAAGAGGCCACTGCTACCTCGACTTCCGGTGAGTCATTTGTTCTTCACAATAAAAGCCCAAAGGACAAAAAAACATCTAAATGGATTTAATTATAGATTGATTTAAATTGATTTGATCATCAAAACAATTGACCTCAGATTAATAAATGTAGTATTTTAAAAATGTATGTATTATAAAGAAAGACAAATATAATTAATATGTAATTTAGGCAAATTCACCCACATAGCCTACTTCACAACTTGACATTTAATAGCCTACGATGAATACGATGCAGAAACGGGATTCATGTAGTCATTATATAAAAAAACGTTTTAATTCTGAAAAGTAATTTTTCTCTAATTTGGTAAAAATGCAATCAACAATGTTATGAGTAAGGGTAATATCTTTATCACTTCAAGATAGTAATGTCAAACTGATTTTAATAAACTGCTTTTGGTTTAGGTTTCTCCAGTTACGATCCTATGTGTGGATTGATTTGACACTCTTGTCCTGAAAACTCCGATCGAAAAAACTCCTCTTGTTTCCGGCGGAACACGAGCAGTGCGTTTTTGGCGTGTGGTAGCCGTCATGGCTACTCACAGCAACAACTTTGTCCGCGTGCGATTATACTTTGACTATCCGCCGCCCGCTGTCATTGATTGCCGCATGTGCTGGCTGCTGGTGGACTTGAACACGTGTCGCGTGGTGTCGGATCTGGAGAGTATCATCAGGGAGAAGTTCGAGTTCAGCCGCGGGAGCATCCTCAGCCTCTTCATAGAAGACTGCTACCTGCCGCACACGGAGAGCATCTATGTGGTGCGGGACAACGACAGCGTCAGGTGCGCGTGCTTTTGTTACGACGGTAGTCATATTGTCTGAGAGTTCATGGGTGCATGTGGCAGCTCTCAGTTCAGCTCAAGGACGCTTAAAGATGTAGGCAAAGACAAGCATGGAGTTTAGTCATTTTCGGGCCCCCTCCTTTCTAAGACGACGCTGAAGTTGGCTTCCGATTCGGCAGTTCTGTCGAGGCAGATGGCCGCCCACCCTGAGCCATGGTTCTGCTCCAGGTTTCTGCCTCTTAAAGGAAGTTTTTCCTTGCCTCTGTCGCCTAGTGCTGCTCTTGGTGGGAACTGTTGGGCTTCTGTAAATATCATCACAGAGTACGGTCTAGACCTGCTCTTTTATGAAAAGCGCTGTGAGATAACTGTTGTTGTGATTATATAAATAAAATTGAATTGAATGAGGTGAGTTTGAAAATCACCAGGCAGGCTACCCTATACAAGGTATAGGCTTCATGACCCAGCTCTGTTGATACTGGATATTAGTGGATAGACAGAATTTGCAGTTGTTTAGGTTACAAGTAGAGCCTAAGGGCTTAAATCCAGCTCTGGCCTCCAATAACATCTTTATTTTATGATCTTTTCTCAGTCGGGTGGGATGATCTCTTGCACCTGCAGAGGCAGAGCTACAGTTTGTCAGCATCAGGCTCACTTAGAAAGACGACGCTGGAGTCAGCATCGATTCGGCAGTTAAGGGGAAAGTAAAGGGAAAGTTACATGAAAGTTAACTTATGTTGCTGAGCCACAGATTCTCCGTTGTTTGCGCCTCTTACTGCTGTGAAAGCTGTTATCCATTTTAGCAAAGAAAACAAAAAAAAAACTTTATTTTATTTGTGAAAATGAAAAAAGGGCAATTTCACTGCTTTTTCTCTACATGCAGACCACATTAGACCAGGTCCAGATCCAAAACCACTATACCTAGAGCTCACAAATCTGGACTAGAATGTCCCACAGAGTCTAAGGTTTCAACCAAACACAGTTTCAGATTTGTGAAACCTTTATTCAATTTGGGCTGAACGATAAACATTTTTTGAGAACTGAGATTATTTTGCTTGATTTCGCATTTCCGATATGATTTGCGATGTTGAAGGGAATGATAGTTTTCACATAATTATTCTCATTTTCATTGAAAAACGGTATTGTAACAACTAAATATTAAAATCTACTAATACACAAGTTTTATATTGAAAACTTTTCTCTGCATAAAAAATAACAACCAATACCTTTTGTAAACATATGAAAATCATCTAAGTGTGCATTATCAAGATTTTATATCATATAGGTAACACAATGACCCCGTGGACAATTATATGAAAAGAAATAAGTCTTTAGAAGACAGTGATAGTAAATGCAATGAGCCCAAAAACTGACTTAAATACAGAGCAGTCTGTAGCGTTTCTAGATCTGCTGGTTGGTAAACAGCGTAACGTGTTCTCATGTGCAGCGGATGAATAGACTCTGCAGACACACGACGCACACAGTTGCAGAACAACGTGTAGCGTTTTTACAAGAGCAGCAACACCTTCGGTTTACACGCTGTTAGCAAGTCAGAGAAACAAACCAAAGCTACAAATTAACTCACCCTGCGCTCACTATAAGGTCATTTTCTTCAATCAAGTTTCCCTCAGCGCTCTCACAAAAACTAAAACAGGACCGGAGTGACTGAAAAATCTCTGCAGCGCTGTCCTCCGCCGTCATTGACCCAAACAAACTGTTTGTTTGTTTGTCTTAACTCAAGATCTACTTGCTAGCTTTCTCCAATGCTTTCCACGACTTTTTCAGTTTTCATGAATAGAGCTCAGTTATCATGTCACTTAAAGCCCAAAAGCTCTGGGAAAAGCCAGTAAGTCGACCTCAAATTAGGATTCGACTTTGTCAGATACTACTTCCAAGTACAAGAATTGACTTTCATCTGAAAATGTTTGACTTTTTCCTTTTTAAAGACGTGTTTCTAAATTCTCCAAAGTTGCTCATGTTCACTCTTACTTTGCCAGGGTGAAGGTGGACTACCTGGCTCAGGTGAATGGGCACGGCGGCTGTCCAGATACAGCAAGTGAAAACAGCAGAAAGAGGCAGAGACCCGCAGAGGAGGACGGGCCAGGGGAACATGGAGTGGGTGTGGAGCTGAAGAAGAAAAAGAGGAAAAAAATGTGTCTGGAGAGGGATGCTAAGCAGGCTTTAGTTGATGAGAGCACTGACAAGTCACAAGGAAAGCAAAAAGAGAAGAGGAAAAGAAAGGAGGCGGAGGTAAATGGCCCTGCTGTCACCTGCAAACCAGCTGCTTCTACCAATAAAATCCCAGCTAGTGTACACCAGCCAGTTAAAAGCACCAAGAAACCCCCAGTGGCACCAGCAAGAACACAGAATGTCTCCTCTTCAGATTCCAGTAGTGAAGAGGATGCAGCTCCCAAAAAAAGAGCTGCTCAAAAACCGGCACCCAAAACACCCTCCTCCACCCCTGCTGCTTCCAAGGTGCCTCCAACCACCAAACCCAGGCAGACAAAATCACACCCTCCTCCGTCATCCTCTTCTGAAACAGTCTCCTCCTCTGATGAGGCCTCCAGCGTAAAAAGCCCGCCAAAAAACAAGCCTGTGAACTCCACAGCCCCCAAAGGAAAAATAAGTGAAAACTCTAAATCTCAGCAGGCTCCTCCGGCCCAGCAGTCCACAAACGGGGCACAGAAACAGGCTGCGAGCGTAGCGCTGCCTCCCCATGACAAAACCACGGAGCCTTGTGACTCAGACGGACAAGAGGAGATCGAGCTGGTTATCCGACGGCCATTGCAGCCGGGCCGTGGTGTGGGTAGGCCGTCGGCTTGGGGAGGCCGTGGCCGGGGGAAAAACAGCCGTGGTGGACCTGGAGAGTTTGGATGGGGTGAAGGCAGAGGGGGCATCAGAGGACACAAGGACGGCTTTGACTTCAGCTATAATGGGACCAAGGAGCCATCCTACCAGACTGATTCACTGACCAACATGTCTGTGGTCCTCCAGGTCTGTCTGCACCTCCCAGTTCAAGTGCATCACTAGTGTACATGTCAAGATAACATTGTGGAATACTGTGGATGAACATTATTATTCTTTTTTTATGTGTCTCTGCGTGCAGAACGGCGCAGAAAGTGCTCCCAAACAGGATTACAGCTCTATGCCCCTGCTAGCTGCACCTCCACAAGTGGGGCAGAAGATTGTGTTCAAGGTAAACTTAGTCTAGTCTCTTCAGCTACAGTATTAACACTGCATACCTACAACCTAACCTGTTTTGCTTTGTAGCCCTGTTTCTACTGTTCAGTTTGGATCAAACATGGTAAAATCCACTCTTATTTCCCACAAAGCCTCTTGGAGAAGCTCCTTTCAATCATGAAGCGCCATATAGGGGAAAGAAAAGTACCACCAGGTCTCCCAAAATGACACAGGATAACTGTGTAACTGCCTTTAAACAGCTGCCCTTATCTGCAGCTGTATCATACAAATAAATAGTTAAATCATACATTGTGATTTCTGGATTTTTTTTTTTAGATTATGTCTCTCACAGTGGACATGCACCTACGATGACAATTTCAGACCCCTCCATGATTTCTAAGTGGGAGAACTTGCAAAATAGCAGGGTGTTCAAATACTTATTTTCCTCACTGTACAATGAAGAAACAAACAGAGGACCGTGGCTTTGCACTTACATTTTCACGTTTTACACAGAAACACACATTTCATAGATACTGTAGAAGTACGAAAAGATTTACAAAGTGAGAGCCAGACACATTTTAATAGCTTAAAGAATTAACGCAAATTGTTGAGCACAAAATAGAAATGAAGGTCAAATAATGTAATTGAACTTCTGAGTTTAAACTTAGTAAGGGTGGGGCCCCCCGGTAGCTCACCAGGTAGTACCATGTACTTACCACAGTGGCCCTTTGCAGCAGATCATCCCCTTTCCCTCGCCTGCCTTTCCTGTCACTGTTTACTAAAGGTAACACGCCCCGAAAGAATTTATCTTCACACTTACTAAGACTTAAAATAGGCCTGAGGGTGACAAATTAATCGTGACTAACCAAATAAATAATTAACAGATTAGTTGGCTACAAAAATAGTCATTAGTTGCAGCCCTAGTTGCAGGCGAATTACCAGTAGCTTTTAATGCTGTTTGAAAGTGAATTTTTCTTTTCACATTTAATGTAATCAACCATATATATTTATTTATCTTTATTCCATTAACAGATCTGCCACCAATAATGGAAAGCAATAGTATTAAATCATTGAGTGCACTTTTGTTAAAGTAAGAGACTGAACTTTGAATCTAGTTGCAAGCTTAAATTCCTAACATTTCTTTGTTTGTGTGTGTTCCCAGTTGCTGGAGCTAACCGAGAACTATACACCTGAGGTATCAGAATATAAGGTGGGTGTAATCATTTCTGCCACAGTAATGTAAAACGGCAGCTTTGACTATTGATATCATGTTACTGTAAAGGGCCTTGGAGAGAGCGTCATAATGAAGGCTTCACTAACAGCCATGTTGCTGCACTTTTTAGGAGGGAAAGATCCTGAGCTTTGACCCAACCACCAAACAGGTTGACCTGGAACTACTTAATACTTTTCAAGGTAGGAATCATTTCACCATTGACCTATAAAATATTATTATTAAAATGCCTAGTTCAAAGTTAATATGTCAACATGCTAAAGATTAGTTTTTCAGGTAAAGAAGTAGTGGTGGAATCCCTGGTATTGATGAATAACCCTGTTAGCTTACTATAGACATACCTTATTGTAGTTATTATAAACACTTTCGGAGCAGAAGTCATGGACTTTTAAATGGAATTTACGTAGCCAGAGCAGATTGTACAGTATTTCCCAACATTTACCACACATTTGTGATTACTCATAACCTGCTATTTCTCCCACAGCTCCTGTAGAACCTGGAAAGTTTGACCTGGTTTATCAGAACCCGGATGGCTCGGAGAGCGTGGAGTATGCAGTATCCAGAAGCTCTCGGGTAAGCCTTAGCATGTAGCTACTATTATATCAATAATCTCATAAACGGCACTTCTTAAGGAAATAGTTCAGCGTTGTCATTTCATTCCTTTCTATTGTCATCTGTACAAGTAAGCTATGAAAGTTAAAAAGCTTATTGCATAGAATGTCTTATTACAAAGGAACACTGATGTTTACTTGTTTGGGTCTCTGTCTGTACGATTGGCAGTAGACACAGTTACAGTGTCAGCAGAAGCAGTTAAAGCCAAAGCTTTTTTTTTTTCCTCTGAGGCCACATTTTACCCCCCTTCTCTCAACTTTGAGTGAGTGCATTCACCAGAGATCCCCTGTTTTTAATTCCTCATCCAAACAGGAGAAAGTGGTGAACAGACAATAACAGCTGCATATGCAGAAAGTAGCAGTAGTTCTAATTTGGGAGCCGTTTTCTCTATTATTTCCCAAAGTATCCATTTCAATGTTGTTTTAATCTTAATTAAAGTAACATCTTTACTTTCCTCCTACAGGTGACAGAACGGTGGGACTCCCTGCTGGAACCAAGGCTGATCATTTAAATTTGACCAGTGACTGTGTACACCTCCCCCCAGTTTGGCAAAATGGATTTGCCTTTTCTCGAATAAACTATTTTCAGGATCCTGTGATATGTTCTCCAGAGTTAAACTAGGAGTCCCCTCTTTACATTGCGTATGAAAGCTAAGGGATATGATAGTTGAATATATTCTCTTGTCTGTGAGCTGCTGCATTGCAATGTACAGGTGTACCTATTGAAAGATTTTTTAATTGTTGCATTTAAATTGGGTTAGATATGAAATGCTGTTATTTTTAATGTGATTGTTTCCAGGACTGGGACATTATGGTTTTGTACAGTTATGTGACTGACTACCAGTCTTGTATAATCTCTTTTTGTAATAAAACCCTGTGTCTTCTGCTTTGACTCTAGGGTAGATCTATTTTGTATTATTCCAATGTGGAAATTTTCGGTGTTGCTAAACACAATGTAAACATTATGTCATAGTAAGTTAGGTTTTACACAAAAAAGTGCAAAGTCAAAATTATGATATTAAGTCAGGTTTTAGATTAGAGAGAACATTGTTTTCCTAGTGAAATGAATCAAAATTTTGATTTGTCACTTGCTGTATTCCAATTTCAATCTGTGTTGTTTTTACAGTTAGATTACAAGATAAAAAAAATATTTATTGTTATGTATAAGCAGGAAATTGTGCCTATAAGAATTCAATGCAAAACCAAAAGATATTTATTCATTTTTGTCAATCTCAATCTATTTTGAGCTGTCTCACCACCATAATCTGTTAATATAACTTCTTTTTACAGCTACTACATCTTCCCTTGCATTACTTTTGCATGAGGAAAATTTACATCAACAGCAAACTTGGAAATCATTTTTTCCCCCCACTGAGACATACTACATGCTCAAACTTATTATAAAGTAAGGAACTGGGACCCAACTCTTATCTAATAAGTTTGATATATTTAGTCAAATTTCTGACTTAAAGAGACTATAACTTATAGCCATTATGTGACATTTATTAGAACATTTGAAGGTAGTTTGAGAGTAGTACAAAAAATTTTAGTTTTTTAGTAATATCAGTTACATAGAAATAATCTTAGCTAAGATTAGCTACTTTAGCCACCACAATCCACTGTGCACACACCACCAAGGCTGAAGTGGCAAAATCCCTATTGACTATTGAATTGAGCAAATGTGTGCTTTATGTCTTATGAATGCAATTTCTTACTAAGACGCGACATACCGTCAGATGGCATACTCTTGATTTAGTATCTCACAACTTAAGCACGTTAAAAATGGCATAATTTTCATGATTGTTTTTTGGGTGTTTATGTCATTAGATGGTCTCCAGTGCAGGTGGAGAGGAGAGACCGCTTTATGAAGGAACAGCAGAAAGGCCATTTTAGGTCATGCAGCTACTCAATGTCCCGTTTTATTTTGGTAGAAAGCAGGAGGTCGCTGGTGACCTTCTTTTAGACAGTCTATTGTGGTAACACACCTGGATTATTAATTAGCAGCTGGCTTGTGACGCAACGCCACGTGTCCTTGTCGTAAATCATCGCTCTTTTCCGTAACTTCTCGCGCTTCTTGAACAGCGACGCTGCTTATGTCAGAGCAGAAACGCCAGTCGGTCCGGCGGAGCTGACGACGGGGAACGACGATGGCGAGCGTCAAACCGATTCTTTAACAGTTCATTTGATTGGTAAAAAAAAAAATACCGACGAAGCCAACTGTACGATGGACGGACGTGCTTTTCCCGACCAAGAGCAGCTCCTGCAGTTTCTGAGGAGGCTGAAGGAGGTTTTCGACGTATGTGACGAGGATGCTGACGGCTTCATCCGGGTGGAGCACTTGATGGACCTCGGTCTTCAGTTCGGTCAAGGAGACGAGGTGACAGGCTGGGAAGGACCGTGTGTCCACATACACATAGCTCCTTTACACCCGTGTTCTGTATTTAACAAGCAGTGGTCCGTCAGCCAACATTTTGATAAAGATATTTAGTAACAAGTGGCGGCTGACAGACCCTCTGTGCTCCTGACAACAACAGGCAAACTGTGCTACGTGTTTAAATGGTAGCATTTAATGACTCATTACCTACACATTAGCTAGTGTGCTAGCATATTTGCGGGACTGGTGTGCTGCTGTATCACAGTTGACTGCAACTGACCTGTCGTGTTTGCTACCTCCTTAAGTCTTTTTTTGTCTCTTGTGCGTTTTCCATATTATTGAAATGACTTCCAACTTACTAACACTAGAAAAACTAGATGAAGTATTAGGGGGTTTAACAGATTTCTTGAGGATTTCAGAGGTATTCCTATTATAAATGTTGGATATTGTGACATCAAACTGTACTTCCTACTTGCAGAACAAATCCCAGTGATTTATTTTGCATAGTTTGAAGCTGTCTATAATTAAATTCACTTGATTAACTGGAAACAAACATTCCTGTCTGGTTATATTATCACTACAGTTTTTTAATTGATTTTCCTGTACTGAAAGAGACGGTGAAGCCAGTGGTGGAGAGGCCTTTAGCTGATTTCTCACTGGGTTGTCATAGTTCCATCAGACCTCATGCAATGAGGTGAAGAGACTTCAGATTTCAGTCTGTCTATTCCATCATGTGTTCCCATGAACTGGTCAAGCACCACCGTACAGTGCTGGAACGTGCTGGGAGAACCATTGATGGAAAGGTGTGTAGCCCATGTACGTCATTTAGAGCATTTAGCTCCCAGCATTATTTTTGCTTGTGTTTGCACTTGATATGAAGCAGTGTCCCCTTGTTGCAAGTTGCATGGTTATAAGGTTGGTTAATTTGATTAATCAGTATTTTACCAAAGAGTAAACAGCATTTGGTGCAGGAAAATTTAGTTTTCTCTCATTTCCTACCTGGTTTATCATCTTGTGATGCCCTTTAACATTTCTGGCAACCTCATGGGGGTCAGGACTCCTGTTTGGGAACCACTGATTTTAGGTGTCTATCTACAGGATGTGCAGCTCTCCAGACACCATATCAGTGTGACTCTGTTCTCATGCTGGTGCAGCAACCCAAGCCAAGCTACCTTGCTGTATTACCATGTTGCTACGCCTACCTTGGGTGGGCTTCAGCACCAGCAGTGCAAATGTCATGGTAGTAAACCTGGGGCACGGTGTCAGTTTAGATTTATGAAGTTGCGCGCAGTTGATATATTGTTGAATGTGCACAGACAGGGTTTTCATGTGAGCGAAGGTGCAGTGGAGGAGGAGCACCTGAAAAGATGTTGGGGGCGCAGGTGGATGCAGATTATCTCCAAAGGGACTCCAGACCTTTAATGTGACCTTTTGGGGCTGACAGTACCAGCAGGGGTGCCGCAGCTACTGCCAGCCTTAGGTTCAGTACCACGGAGAGGGCACTGCCAGGCGCTCTATGGTACTGAACCTGGAGTAAGCAGGGGTGCCAGTGGTCCACACTTGATTCATGATTTGACTGCCTAGCCCATGGTTCTGCAGATACTATTCCATCATATTACAATATCTTAAGATTTGGGGCCAAATACTGTGTCTGTCTTCATTAGTTTAAAGTTTTGGCTGGCTGATGTGTTTGGAACAATGGTTGGAGAGAGCTGCTTCCAGACATGCTTACACAGTTTCTCTGCCCAGTCTACAAGTCTGTTCCAGGCAATGGATTGTTTACAGAGTGAAAGCCTCTTTAGAATGGATTGTAGATACATATGGATGATTAAATTGTGAATGGTGACTGAAGATGGTTTGAACTTGGTCTGATCCCACTGTGTGTTGTAATTATGGATGGAGTGTGTGTATGCCAACGTTGTCTCCAGATTGAATTCATTTCAGTATGCTATGAAATTCAAACTGCAGCATTGGGGTTAGAATAAGTAATTCATTACAATAAACAACATAATGCAATTTTTCATAGTCATTTGGAGTAGCTAATATTAAAAAACAAAACCTGTTGGTGTGTTTACATTAGCTCTTGCAGCTAAGGTTTCAGAGGATGCTGTTCTTCCAAGTGGAGTTTTAGGAATGTATAGCTGTTTGTTGGCCTTATCTAAAACAGTGGTGTGAATCATAAATAAATGCAAAACATAATAAAGCAGACTGGGTTTACCTATACCTGTCCTAAGCAGGCTTCAAGCATTTCATACCCAGCTGAAGAAATTAAAACCAGTGGATGCCTGGGAGAATTGGTGTAAATGTAAAGTAGAGTGTTGTAGCACAGTTTCTGTAGTTCATTTGATAAAACATGTAATGCACTGTAAGTAATGGTTTCAGATGAGAGATAAACAAGCTTTTGCATTCAAGAAGACTACCACCCAGTCCCCAAGTACAGCTTTATACTTGCATTAGAATAACTCCAGGTTATTTGGAGACTGATGTGTAAAACGTGAGATAGCAAAAGAAAGAAACTGAACCCGGTGGAGAAATTGGAATCAGTATTAGAGGAGGCAGGTTAAATCCTGGATGCACAGAGTATCACAGATAAATGATATCTAACAGTGAGAGTAGATTTTCCTTTAAGCTGTCATGGCGGCTGAGCACCCTGAACACATCACTAAAAATAACTCAGTCGTTCTTAGAGGAAGCTACTCCTTCGTCTTCCTCCTCCCCTCTCTCGGCTCCTCTCATCTCTGTGTTCTTTGTCACCATGGTGATGAGAGCTTCAGGAGGAGTCTATGCGCGTATTGGTGGGTTATTTAGCAATGAAATGAGATGGTGCCCACTGCACCAGTCCCGAATTTACGTTTATGTTTCATTTGGAAAACAATGTTCTCTCCAGTGACACATCCAGAAACATCAGTTTGTGTGGTGTTCAGTTCACTGCAGTGAGAGTCAGATAGCTACACTACAATAACATTTTTATTTCTCATGTTTACCTTGGAACCACACTGCTGAATGCATGTACACATACACACTGGGATTATTACAGTAAACATGCAATATTTATCAAAGCACATATATAATGCGTTTATTCAAATGTTTATTTCTGCATTTGTTCAGTATTATTTGTACTGGAATACTTTGTGTACTAAGACATCATTTGGTTCTCATCTTTTTCAAAGGACCAAACCATGTTGTGCTCATTTTAGCCCTACAATTTCTGTTTTCCTTATATTAAACAATTTCTGATATATTATTATTTCATACCAATATGCACCATTATTGTAGATTTGTAAATGTGTGTAAAGGTGCAGACTTATTTTAAAAGTCTACTGGTGATGCATGTGGTCATATGTTAAATGTGGGGTATGGGATTCTAATCCAGTACACGTGTTTTTGTCAAATTCAGTGGTGGTTTGTATTCAGCTCTGTAAAGCCACAGTTTACTAATGCCACTGGAGGATTTTCAAATCTTAACCAATTTAAAAAATGTAGGATACCTTAGACATAACGACAGATTTAACCGCTTTCCGGTCAGCTTGCTCTCATTGGCTGGTGCAGGTTTCAGTTCAATATTCCAGTGCTGTTTCTTTACACGGCAGGAAATAATTGAATCGTAATTGTAAATATTGATACTTACGATAAGAAATCGGGGAGACTACCTTCTAGTCAGGTAATATTAATATTATGTTTGTAAACCTCTCACACTAACCTGTGATAACCTGTTCAGACCAGGCTCGGATCGGGAACACCCATGCGATTTTAGAGAGGAGCTCAGGTCGGAATAAAAAAAAAAAAAAATTGTCCCAGTTATTCTCTTGTGTGGGACCAGCATAGCCCACAACTTAGCCTGTGTTAATTACATTGCTGGCTGTGTCGCTGTTTTCTCTATATCGTGATAATTTGTACTGGATTGCTCCAGAATTGCTTACCCCTCCTGTGACCGACTTCACTGTCTGAGATATGAGCGTTTGCTGCCAAATCTCCCTTCATTCAAAACTTAGTTGTGTGAAAATCTTCCCATTGGCCGCTAGTGTTATTTAGCCATCACTATACCTGTCACAAGACCATTGCAGGTTTATTTTAATATGATGTACCCAAGTTTTGTAAGTAAGCAAATCCTCTAATCTAAAACACTGGCTGCTGTCATGCTGTAATACCAGTACAAAACCTAAACAACTACATCACAGATTGTGTTATTTATTGAATAAATAAATGGTGTACTTACTATTTAGCAAATGTTGGTTTTTTTGTTGTTTTTTTTAGTGCCACCCCAAAAGAACACTGGTCTGAGCCTGGCCACCCCTGTGAAAATATGGTTTGGGCTCCACCGCTGGTTAATTAATGTACAAATGAAATTAATAAAATACTGAATTAGCTGATTGACAAAAAATGAATCAGCAACTAACAAGAAAAAAACTGGCATTCCTCTCTTCACTGATATTATGCATTATTATGTTATTATAGGAAACCATCCAAGGAAAGCTGTAGCACACGTGCACATGTGTCTACAAAACACTGTCCTCATTTTATTGTACGCATGCATTAGGTTAAGTGCACATGTGGGACATCCCTTAGATGTTATAACAGGTGGTAGTAGAACAATAATCTGGTTTTATCTGAATGTAAATGCAAACAGGCATTTTTTTGGCCTTAAGAATTTCAGAAAAAAATACAAGTCGTGGCCTCTGTTAGAGCTTGAGATGTATAATAGTGTTGTAATAAGAGATTAGTTGACTGTGCGTGCCTGTCTGATGTTAAAGAGTCTGTAGGTGTTTGATGTTAAATGGATGACACAGAGCGGTATTAAGTTGAGGCACAGCGTGTTGACATTTAAGCCTGTGTGACGATGTGACGCTGAGCTCTGGGGTGTGTAACTGTGCGCGTGAGATAACATTTCTCAGCACGTGGTTCTGCCGGTGGTTGTTCCACACACTCTGCTCTCAATAGGTCATTTTGATAGATTTATCCAGACTCAGCGACCCCACTTCCAGCTAAGCTAATTTCAAGATCAAAGCTTGTGTCAGATGGTATTCACAACACTTGCTCTGAGTCTGACTGTCAGAGTCATAATCTTTTATGTGTGACTGTAGAGTTATTTCAACCAAAGGAAATGCTACATTGGATTTGTGTGAAGAATAGTTGATGAAGGGGCAGAAAAAAGCTGCCCTGAGTAGAGGCATGATGGTAATGTCAGCAGTGGTCAGTGCATCTTGCTGTATGACAGGGGTGGCCAAACTACGGCCCGCAGGCCAACCGCAGCCCACTGTCTGATTTTAAATGGTGGTGAATTTTTAAACATAAACTAAAATATGGCCTGAGCTTATTGTTTGTATGTTGGACATCCTAGTTTAGGTGTTGCTGTCATCTTGAACAACTACTAGCAAGCGCTGTCATTGCACTTCTTATCTTAAACGCTACAGACGCTACCATTTTGGACAACTACTTGACCTACAATGATGGATTGGTGCTTAGAGCTAAATGTTAACATGCTGATGTTTAGTAGAGATAATGTTTAACATTATTCAACATTTTAGTTTAGCATGATATGAATACAAACGCAAGCCAGATGGCTGTGCAGTAAGTCATTCTCACTCTCTGACACTGTAGGAGACTCATTTATGACGGATGCTTGAGGCTCCTTGTTAGCGTGTCCGCCTCCCGTACCAGAGGTTCTTGGTTCAAGTCTGGACCATGCGGTAGTACAATCTCAGGGAGAAATGTTACACTAAGAGTTACTTATCAGCAAGTACAGCTGAGGCTGAACCAAAGTATAGGAAAATGAAAAATTTGACCTGATGATATAACTCGATGATCATCTGGGAACCATGGAAATTTGTACCAAATTTCATGGCAACCCATCCAATATTGTTGAGATACTGTTTCACTCAAAACCAACAGCAGTATTTGAAGAGGGTTGTGCTCACACGGGTGAACTAATGCCCCTGCTCAGCTAGTTTTTGGTGGTGTCCTTATTGTAAAAATCTGAGGCAAATTTGTGATTTGACTGACTTCTGTGTCTTGCAGGTGAAGAAGTTGACCAGGTACCTTGATCCTAACGCTCATGGGAAGATCAACTTCAAAGACTTTTGCCACGGAGTGTTCGCCATCAAAGGTAAGACATGGACAGTAGATGTAAATGGTGTAATGCCAAATTATCCCTTAAACTGCGGATGATCTTCCTCCAGCACTTATCTGGATTCCACATAGCCTGTCTCACCTTGAAACTTGACAGGAGAGGTTTTTGATGGGAAACATGAATTCAAACTCATACCTCCTCCATCCTCCCAGCTGAAAAGAGAATACACATTTGGGTGAGACTGGTCACATGGGAGGAATATTCTGCAGATATGCCTGGCTGTACTTTGTTCACATTACACAATTGGCACTGCAGTGTCCTTCTGGCAGACGAGTTTTATGTGAAAAGGGGGGGCAGAGGTGTTGTATACTGTTTTGTTTTAGTTTATTTCCCCTCCTCATTTTTCTTTCTTTCTTCCTTCCTGCCAGGTTGTGAGGAGATACTGAAGATGGCTGTGGGACCTCGCAGTGTTACCTCCAACCAGCAGTCTGTTACTGACAATGGTTACGTTTACCAGGTACCATCGGCGTCGCCAGGTCATTTTCCCGGGTTTTAGCCTCGGATGTTTTGACTGTAGGCCCGAATGTAACTCAACAACAGCAACAAAAATATTTTCCATGTTAATATGCAATAATCCCCATGATGCAGCCTTTCTCTCAGCTCTTCAAAGAGGCTACTCGCAATAATATCGCTACATTTTGTTTAAAGTTCACGTAACGTGACCCCCCCCCACTTTTACTCAGCCTCCCTGCATAGAGAGAGAGAGAGAGAGAGAGAGAGAGAGAGAGAGAATTGCTCACAGCTTCAGCGCTTATCCGCGACTAATCTAGCAAAACTGTAAACCATACATTTAAATATCAATGTTGTCGGTCAGTCTAGTTGTCTCGTCAATGTATTAACACAATCGGTCAGTCACCGCAAAGTAGTGAGAGAATATCGTGACACACCTGACCGTGACACTGACACCTGTCGCTCTGTGTCCTGCTGTCTCTGTCCCCCTCGCTCTGAGACACTTTGCTCTGTTTGACTGTCTCTCTGCTCCAGGATGCTTGTCTCTGAAACGGCCCTGAGCTGAACTTTATCAGAGGTGGTAAAGTGAATATTTGTGTGGTGATATTTCTGTTTGATCACAAGTGTTTTCAGTTTCGGTTTTCTTCCTCTGATGAAGAGCAGTGCGCTCCTCTTGTCGAGTAGGCTACAAGTCAAATTATTTATTTATATAGGCCTAACTGGTTTTTAAAAATGGGCCAACGATCAGCCCACAAAGCATAGGCCTATACTGACATTGGGCTGGCCCAATCACATCTCTTACTAGCCCCCACTCGCTCCAGCTGTTTCTTGTGTTGTGGGCCAAAAAATAATAATTTCGCCAAAATGCACAAAAATAACAGACATATAGATAAAAGCTAAAAAAAAGAATGAGCTGCTGCTTACTGCATTAGATTCTATTATATTTTTAGATTCTGAATTGTCACCTGCCTCCTAAATTTTGTCCTTCCCTTTATAAAAATAAAGACGTTTCCACAATAAAACTTAAATAAAATGGTGCAGAAAAATTCACCCGAGGAAATTAAGTGTTTAAAGCCCAGATTTTTCAGGGGGACGACCCCCAGTTAATATTATATATATATCAGTGTTAATTATTGTCAGTAGTAATAATAAAATCATAATAAATGTAGGCTAGAAGTATCATTTACTGTTGCTTTATAGACATACTTTGGGTAGGCGGGGTGGGGTGAAAACATGATTTCTGAGCTGAGCTAAGCCCCCAATGTTTCAAGAGCCTAGAAATGCCCCTGCCAGGTACAACATTTTTCTCTGGTGGTGAAGCTTTAAACCTGTTTTCTAACTTTATGGTAGAATTTTTGCTGCTTGATACAGAAGGAAAGCTTGCAGCAATGTTCTCATGACTAACCTACAAAACAAGTCCATCTGATATTATATAATTTGTCTGATTTAAGGGTTCTTGGATACAGAGTTTGATCAGTGCCCAATGTGCTCTGCTGAAGTGGTGCAGTTTAATAACCAAAGCAGGACCCTACTAGTTGCCCACCACAACTTAAAAAAAGTACACCCCTTCACCAGAGCACATAGCACACTGATCACTCCACATGCAGAGTTTGCACATCACCTACCTGTAAACGTGTCAGCATCACAGCTACTGTCAAAGATAATGTTGCCTGGATGCTAGAGACAGACGTTCAGTTACATGAGGTAGATTTTGAGTGAGTATTCTTGTTTATCAGCAGTTCGGGTGCTGGTTAAAATGACTGTGTTACGGCTGAGCGAGTGAAACCAAGCTGCAGACACAAAGAGGCAGGTGACTAGAGTTACAATAAAAAATGATTGTTTATTGCAGAGCTTAAAAGGTATGGAGACAAACCGGGGAATGGATGAGCTAAGTGGGGATCCAAGGCAGAAGGTCAGTGCGGATCCAATAAGGAGGGAGCAGAACGGACTGCAGGGAGCGGAGAAACAGGATTAGTCATAGAAAACCTGACAATGAGCACATGTTCTAAAAGGCTGGACTGCAGACAGTCTTTGTAGCAGTGTTGATTAACTGGATGGGATGCAGCTGGTGAAGCACACCTGTGTCCACTCAGACAATCACACACGCAGCAGAGACATACAGGGAGGGAGCAACTCTGCAGTGTAGGCAGAGGTAGAGGCCATGACACACGGGTGGTTCGTGCTCTGATGTAAGAAATGCTTAACACACAATACACACAAAACTTGCGGTGTTGAGATTTGTCATTACGTACATAATGCCAGCATAGAGATACATCTGTTTGTTGCATGCAAGCAGATTTATGGAGGGGTGGTAGAAGTACTTCATCATTGTACATTCATTTAAAATCCGTACAAATGTTACATTGGAACGTGCAATCTTGAGATGTATTCTATCCGTCTGTACTCCCCTGCAGGCTGTTACCCACCCCTGGCACTTCTTTTAGTATTTATCAGTATTTAAAAGTTAGGTACTTGGAACAAGTGAATGTTTTTCCAGGTGGCACAGCTTACAGGATTATAGCAGAATGTGTACTTTTTCAGTGAAAGCTGTATACATGGACTACTACGGTGCAATTAGTCCTTTCTCTTTCTCTGACAGATGGTGGGACTCTATGTAAACCCCTTTCTGCTTTTAGAAGTCATAAGTCAAAATAAGATGCACTTTGATTTGATATCCATCCATTATCTATACCCGCTTATTCTTAGCAGGGTCGTGGGGGCTGGAGCTGATCCCAGCTGATTAGTAGTTTATCATTATTTTGACTTAACTTAGAATCCCACACATTTGACTTAGTAAGTCAGAGTGTGGACTAAGTAAGCGATATGTTTGACGAGAAAAATAAAGTCATAATGTTGACTGAGAAAGTTGCATCCATTTTCTGCCTCTTATCAGTGGGCTGGGTTGTGTTGTCTGTCTGATTATGAGAGTGAAAAGTTTTATTACTATCTTCTTGCTTCATTATTCAAAATGTTGTTTTACCTTCAGTCTCTATAAATGTTTATCCCTAACCTTACTTTTTTTTTTTCTTGTCCTGGCTGAAATGGTCTTCCATACTAATGCTGATTAAGGCATTATGTTTGGACTCAGGTGTGCACAGTAGCATAAATGATAAAAAAAAATCAATTAATTATGCAATATATCATGTATTGCTGTGTGTACTGTGTTGCAGTGCATGACTGCTTAGATCCCCACTAGAGATCAGCCCAACTGAACAGTTGCTTAGCAACGAGAGAGAGAAAGACACGGAGGTGTGGCTTTGTCCCAGCCAAAGCATCAGGGTGTGTGAATGTGAATGACTGAGCTGCAGTGATACATGTGTGACAAACCCTGGTGTTCAAGCTTCAGGAATGCAGTGGATTTTGGTCCTACCTCCACGATAAAGGATACCGTGTGTTTATTTGGACGACACAGTCATACATACGCACACGCAATGGTGTGACTGGTGGAGAGGAGACACGTGGCATGCACACTGGATTGGTAAGGTGTGTGTCAGACAAAGACAATTGTAATTGAAAAGACTATTTAGTAAATTAGCACACAAACGGTGACAAAAGATTTAAGATCAAGTGAATTTTAATGTGGTGTTTGTGTGTGGATCCACTTTGGATTAGTTATTTTGAACTAGTGTAATAGTGCACGTGGTAGTGTGTGTGGCCTTCACTACTGTTCTTGGTTTTCCAATGGTATAGTCCTGGAAGTAAAACGTTTCATTTCAGTAACTGAGCTGCTTAAACTCTGTACACTCTGGTCCACTTACACAGGTGTTAGTTAGGCTAATTGGACCTCTCCTCAGGACTTTGTGTGTACACACTGTGCTTGATTAACATTTTCCACACTCTGCTGTTTATGTTGCACTTGTTGTTGGGGCAGGACAGCTTCCACCTTTTTTATTATTTATATTTATACATGCAGTTTGATTTTGGTCTTTGAATCTTTGGGATTCACTCAGGTGAGGGAAGGTTGGAAAGAGCTATGTTGAGATTTTTTTTTGAGTTCACAAACTGTCCATTAGAAGTTTCAATTTTACTTACACCACACAATTACTCCTCAATTAAGGAGCTAACATTAATCAGTTTCTACAACATTTTCTGCATGCTTCTGGTTCTGACTATTGTAAATGAAAACACCATTTAGTATATTTGCACACAAACTGACAAGATTTAAGATCAGAGTGTTATTTTTTTTTTTTTTTTGAATGTGCTGTTGTGGTAAAGCGAGTCATCTGATGCTGTTGGGTACCTTTTTTATATTTGCAGTTCTAACTCTACCTACGCTGCTTGTGAAAGCAGTCCACATTTCTGCAGACTTTTAAAGGACTATGTAAAACGCAGATGAAAGTGGATTTTCCCAAGCCAAAAAAGTGGAAGAGAAATGGTATTGATGAAGTTGGAAAGAAAAAGTGTGAACACACGTCACTAACCAGCACAATATCTACTTTTGTGTAGCATGATGGTGATTTCCCAATGTTACATTTGTAAACAGGGAGTGAACACCAAACACTAGAACTCATGAAACTATGTATGAAATACATTTCCTCACACTCACTGGACATGTCGTTTTATTTTTTTGCAAAACATTGTCCAGTTTTGAGGCTCTTACAGCCTCATTCACCCCACTTCTGGCATTTAAGCCCACATAGTTGGCTAAGGTCTGTGAGGCCTCAGTGCTTACGGCCTAGGGTGGACATGGTGGAACAAGCTGTCGATCCTGGAGGTGTCCAGCAACATGCTATGATTTGACTCTAAACTTGACCGCTTCAGATATATTTCTGTGTAATTGCAGTGTTAGAGCATGCATCTCTGGAAGAACCTGATCTCAACTTATTTTAATTTCCTTGTTTACTCCGCTCTTTGTCACGGATTGAAATCCCATGTCCATGCGAGACACAAACATGTGTATAATTGATGAATGAAAGCTATAAAGCAGCCCCTCAGAGATCATACCATGGCTGCTGGGGGGGGGGTGTGTGTGTGTGTGTGTGTGTGTGTGTGTGTGTGTGTGTGTGTGTGTAAGCAAGCATGCATGCGTGTGCTTCTACACAAAAACCCTACCAAAGTGACGAGTAAAATCTGGGGAGGAAAGCAGTTGTTGTTGCAGATGGAAGAGAGTGTGAGAGGGAGAGAGATGGGATACCTTGCCCTGGCACCTCAGTTGGGTGGAGCCAGACAAGAACATGCATAATTAATAACACACAGATCTGGGACATGCTACATCCCACTCTGTTTCTGATAAATCAACCCAGGAGGGTGTCTCTCTGTAGTATCACAAGGTGTCTGCAATTTGTATTTAATTTTTATTCAAGACCTACAGTATCAGGTCAAAGTTTAGAGTGAATTTAAGTGAGGAAAATTTCAGAGCCAACTACAGGAAACACAACAGGGCTCTTGCTTGGTTATTGGCTAGGTTTTAGCCAGGTTTAAATCAGTGTTTATTAGAACAAACAATCAAAATTAAGTTAAAAAAAAAAAAACACCCTCTTTAGTCCTGCTTCAGAGTGTGTTGTAAGTTGTTTTTACTCTTTCCACCGAGGCAGTATGTGCACATTTGTTGACACACCGTTTCAATTTTGTTTGTGCAGAACGGCGAGGCCAAGCTGGGCCCTCCCATTATCATGTGTTCGCGGGCCTACCCAGAATGCAGTGCGTATGGTGAGGGTTGTGGTGCTGACGGGGAGTGTGACATGGACAGCAGCGCTGAAAACGGCAACAGCTCGGACTCTCTGGACCCAAGACGGCAAGACAGGTCAGTCACAACACTGTCTGTGGCCCCTTATTACGGCCACTTAGCTGTTCCTCGAAAGGAAAGGACAATGACGCCTGTAAGAGAAGAGGTTACTTTAAATTTCAGGGTGATGTTTTATCTGATGGTTAAAGCGTTTTTTGTTTTTTTTTTTTTTTGTTTTTTAAACTGACCCACCCTTCCTGCTTTGAAAACCTAGCCACCTGATTGGCTCTGCGTCTGTCATCTCCGGGGAGGAGCAGTTTGAGGACTATGGTGAGGGGGAGGATGTGGATTTTACCCCCAGCAGTCCTTGCCCTGAAGATGACACCCGAACAAATGGCTTCTCAGACCTGGGATCTTCCCTTCCCTCCAGGTTGGTGGTCTTACTAGAAGGACACACCCTGAAGCACATACGGTCATATCTTGAAGCCGTGAGTGGGCAGACATTTTGACTTGTCACAGAAGGAAAAGCGCTGTCTCTCGGTTCCATGCTTCATTCTGATTCTAAGCAAGTTTCAGTGTGTAGTATTTTCACACTGGGGGGAAAAAAAGAATACTCTGAATCCTGACTAGTTCTGATATTATGCAAATGTAAGCAACAATAACCTCACAAGATCAAAGTGGCTGCAGTTTTTGGAACCATGTGCCACAGTTGCTCTCCACTAGGGCTGCAACTAATGATTATTTTGATAGTCGATTAATCTATCTATTATTGAAAGGAATAATTGACTATTCGGATTATGAATCGCAAAATAGCACAATGCTTCTCATTTAGCTATTAGCCTTTAAATTAAACCTGAGTTTATTTTAGGCATGTGCTTAATTAACAGTCAAGACAATAAAATAAATGCTGCTTTCAAAAATGTATCTTTTTTTTAATGAACGTTTCTGCTGCATTAACGTGAAGCTAGCTCACTAACTACCTTACGAGACGAGTCATCATCCATAGAGTAGGGCTGGACAATAAAACTAATTATCGCAATTATTTTTTTTCAATAACAATATAACAAATGTTCAATAAATGAAAAATAAATGATTTTATTTACTTGTATCATACACAAATTAGGACTTTTTTTTTAATTAAGATGTTTGTTGAGGAAAAATGACTGAATAAAGCTTTTACTGAATTGTACTCTCGAATATTTGTTCACAAAGATTTTATCAATTGTTTTTAATGTTCTACCTCAGATTTGCAAAGTGATCCACTGTTTGGCATCAAGTGTTGACCATAGATAAGATGCCTGCCTTTGGTGTGGGAGACCTGGGTTCAATCCCCCACTGTAACCCATCCACCATTGTGTCCCTGAGCAAGACACTTAACCCCTAGTTGCTCCAGAGGCGTGTGACCTCCGACATGTATAGCAATTGTAAGTCGCTTTGGATAAAAGTGTCAGCTAAATGAATAAATAAAGAAGAGTTTCAACCACAGTTAACCATCAGGTTTCTTCAACTTTCACTCAGAAGCAAAAATCAGCCTTTAAATTTGAAAGAAATAACAATTTGATACTTATCGTGAAAATTATCGAAAGAGATGAAACTTTTCATCATGTTAACTTTTTTGGCCATATCGTCCAGCCCTGCCACAGAGACACGATGTTACGCGCCTCCTCTTCAGATGCTCCGGTGTTTTCCAGGAGAGCTCAGCTTTGCTGCCGTTCACAACCTTTCTGGCTGAGTGAAGAGTGAAATGCTGCCACACAGGTTTAGGTTGTGAAAGTGTTACTGCAGCTCTGATATTTTAGTAACTTTAGCGTTACTGTTCACATCACTTTATTCTGTTAAGCTGACGGTGTCACTACGGCCTGATGACATGAACAAAACGATTATTAAATCAGATTTTTAGTTGATTTATTTATTTATTTTTAATTACACTCCACCAACTACAAAACAAGACATGATGGGGAAACGTCCTTCTCTCCCCTGATGTAAGAGATGATTGGTAAAGATGTTGGATCAATGGCATGATGTTTTTATAGAAACATTTGTGTTAAATTCGGATTCTGCAATATCTGAAGGTTTTTGTTTTCTGTTAACAGAATGTTTTGGTCAATCTTGATTTATCAGCCAGAGGCTGAATACATTTACCTCATATTACAGACAGTTCTCATAGATCGCAGGTGATTTACACTCATCTACAAGATGAATATTAGTTATTTAATTCGTTAAGTACCATGAAGCAACACAAAACGTTTGCCAACAGGTGGGATGAGAGAATTCTTAAAATGACATCTGATGTAAACCTCTGTCTAAATATCAATAATGAACAGGGTTTTTTTTGTGCCTCCCTGTGTTTTTTGATAATTGTGTTATGTCTTGAATTTCTTTATCTTTAGAAGGACAGGCCCTGCAATCACGTCTGGGCAGCTGATTTATATACAGCACTAGCCCATCTAGGTCTTCAAGGGAAACATTTTGTTATATTGAGATTAAACCATAAACACTGATCATAGATAGCCTATATAGCATTTTTATGGGTGACCCTGTCAGACAGAAAAATCATTAAAGCAAAATTTTTGGGGGCCAAGTAAAAACAGAATAGATTGTCTAACATTTTAATAAATTGGGATTAGATCGAACGGGAAGTGAGTGTTGCTGTTCAGACAGTGAAGGCTGCTGGAAACTTTCTGTTTTGGCTGCAGCTTTTTGTCACTGCTGCTGCCTGCTCCACTTTCCAGGCAAGGCCCAGTTCTTCTCGATCGGGCCTAATGTCTGCTGTGAAACCGGTCTTTTAACGGTGTTCTTGTTGACATCATCAGTTCAACCAAGCTCTGTTGATTTACACTTTATCACTAGTATATACTTGTATTGTCAGAAAATAAATTAAACTCAAAGGCCCACTTTCTAGCTTTGCTTGGAGCTCTGTCTTTTAACTGTAAGGTATATTTACAATAATACAAAATCTAATATGCATCAGACTTCCCCCCTCCACATTTATGTGTATACATTTAAAGTGGTGTATCTAAGTGGGGTAACATCTGTACATATAAAGAGCCAAAGGTGGATTTTGATTCTTAGACCTAGGATTTTTTTTTTTCCCAAAAGCTATTGCATCTTATCTTTTAAAATTCTACGTAGAACCAGTGCCACAGATGGATTACCAAACCGCTTGCTGAGATAAGAGTATTCTCCCTGCAATGACCATGGATGCTGACTGGCCAGTCAACTAAGGAGCTATTTAATAGCTTTCTTACTTACATCTATCAATGTTTTTAGTATCTTTTTATATTTTGTTCTATATATTGTTGTTTTCTTTGTCTTCAGTGCTGGGCAGACACCTCAGAAGATGCGGCAGCTGTATAACAGTGAGCTGCTGGACATCTACTGTTCTCAGTGCTGCAAGAAAGTGAATCTCCTCAATGACCTGGAGGCTCGACTTCGAAACCTTAAGGCCAACAGGTATAGCACTTAACACATGGATACACGAGCATGAGCACCACCAAGTGAGTGGGATCAAACGGTAATGGGAAGATGCGCTCAAGCTGCTGCCTCAGCATCGCCCCGATTTATAATGATACACAGAAGCCATCCACCCAAATCCCACCTTCTTATTCATTCTTGGCACCAAACGCTGCACCCACATCAAAGGGTGAGCCTGAGCTGTTGCTATAGCAACCAAATCCCAATCTGGTGGGGTGGCTGGTTGCAAGTTTTTGTGTGAGATGCAATCCAACACAGCTATAAAGAAATGTTAGTGAAAAAGCACATTGCCGACAAATGAGTGTCTGTGCTAGGGCTGGACAATATAACAATAATTATCGCTATATATTTTTTTCAATAACAATATAACAAATGTTTTATTCACTTGTATCATACACAAATTAGGACTCTTTTATTAAGATGTTTTTTGTTGAGGAAAAATGACAAAAGCTTTTACTTAATTTTACTTATATTTATTTAATATTTGTTCACAAAGATTTTATCATTGTTTTTATTGTTCTACCTCAGATTTGTGAAGTGATCCACTGTTTGGTATCAAGTGTTGACCATAAAGAAGAGTTTAAACCACAGTTAACCATCAGGTTTCTTCATCTTTCACTCAGAAGCAAAAATCAGCCTTTTAATTTGAAAGAAATAGATTTGATACTTATCGTGATAATTATTGATATCAAAAGAGATGAAACTTTTTATCGTGATAACATTTTTGGCCATATTGTCCAGCCCTAGTCTGTGCCCATTGGAACAGTTCAACTTTAAGTGATTTGATGTATTTTAAAAAAACGGTTATTGTAGCAGCAGTAGTAGGAATAGTAGCGGATGGAAAACGAATTCTGTTAAACAGAATACGGTCTTATTGTGTGTGTGTCTCTCTTGTGTTTCAGCCCTAATAGAAAGATTACCAGCACAGCATTTGGACGGTGAGTGAACTGACCTTCCTGCTATTAACATTTTTGTATAAATAAAAATACTGCAGTGACTCGGCATATGCATAGAAAGAGGATGCCGGCCAGTCACTTGTAACAGATCGCAATGATGGGTTCAGCATTTAGCAGGGTGATAAATGGAGTCGTATAATGGAAGAGCAGTTTCAGAAGCTGGCACAATCTGTATATGATCATCATCATCATGTAGAGGGGGTAATGATGTCCTCTGTCTGTGCTCTTGGTTTCTAATTTGTCTCCTCCTCCCTGCAGTCAGCTTTTCCAGGCCAACCACAGTGTGTTTGGGTCCAGTCAGGGCAGCAGCACCGAGGATCTGTTCACAGACAGCATTGACTCCTGTGACCTCGACATCACAGAGAAAGTACAAATACACACACGCACAAATAAAGGTTGCTGTTGTACATTTTGGATGAAAGTCAGTTATTAGCCCAATTATGGTCTGCTTGTTCCAAATCTCTGTTTTCCCAGATGGATCATTTTAGCAACCTAGGAATCGTAGTACAATTCTTATAGGGTGTGTGCTCCGTTTCAACTCTTTTTAATCTGGCTCTGCAGAGACTGACAAACTTATGACCTTGTCTCCTCAGCCTTTGAAGGGAAATGCTGACATGCTGCAAAATACACGTGTACTGTCATGTTTAAACCCGTTGAATAAAAGCAGGATCCTAGCTGACAGCTAACTATACCTCTTGACCTTGTGTGCATTGAGTTACATTTACTTGAGTATAGGTGTGCGTAATAAAAGGGCTTGTAAATTAGGAATGTCTGAGGCAAAGTATAGCAAACAGCAGGTGCTCATTTCCACCTGAGCTCTGCTGTGTGTGCAGAAGGATGAGTTAAAAGCCTGGTTGTCTCCCCCAGGTCACTTATCTGGAGAAGAAGGTGACAGAGTTGGAAAGCGACAGTCTGGCTAACGGTGACCTGAAGTCTAAACTCAAACAGGAGAATACACACCTTGTACACAGGTAGGGAAATGCACACAATGAATCCTTTTTATATATTAAGTTGGCCTAAAATAAGTCATATTTACTCTTGAATGATTCCACATGTGAAAACCTTTATTTCATGTGTGAAATGTCCAAAAACCACATTATGTTTATATTTTAATTCATCACATGAGAAATGCTGTTGCTCATCAGTATAAAGCACACATGCCTGTACATTAATTTCAGTGTTTCACATGTGACTTTACGTGTGATGTATTATATTTCACATTATCTGAACAGTCAGTGTGCCTGTATGTTTTCTTTTACTTGTGAAATGTGATTAACATGTGAAATTTGGTCCACATAATTGCTAGATATGCTCTTTGTAAGACTAAAAAGATTCAGTATTATGTCTAATGGTTGGCTCTGTAGTTCTGTTTAACCTCATCTGGAACTCGCCTCATGTAGCGCTTTTTCTCACACTGTCGGTGTTTGCATCCCAGGGTGCATGAGCTGGAGGAGCAGGTGAAGGATGCAGAGGCGAGGGCAGAGCAGAGTCTGGAGGAGGAGACCAAGCGGCACCGTGAGGCATACAGCAAGATGGAGAGGGACAGAAACCAAGAGATAGACCTGCTCTGTAACAGGTAAACTCATCAACAATACCCAATGTCTGCCGGTGACATAAACATGCTAGCTAAATGGTTTGCTTAGTTGACTGTGTGGAAAAATAAGTGTAGTTCCTCTGGTAAAGCTTTTGCTTTTGTTAGGTTACTGTTGCTGCATCCATTTGTGGTGTTTTGATAACATTATGTCTGCAGCTCAACAGAGCTGCTGCTCCAGTAAATTAAGCTGTTGTCAGAATCTTGACAGACTACAATCTGATCCACAACTTGCAGTGCTTGGCATACATTTATCTGTTACATTCTGTGTTAGATGGTATTGCTACTTTCATTTGTTCAGTAATACTGAACTGTAAATGCTGTACTTGTAGCTCTAGTTCTGTAGGACACTGTACTGAAGCTGTGTGTGTGCATATACAGGGTACAACAGTTAGAGGAAGAGAATGGAGAGATGAAGTTAAATGTGTGCAGACTGAAGTCTCAGACTGAGAAGCTGGACCAGGTGAGTGTGATTCACTATAAGGACAACTCGGTTCATTATAACTTGGGTCTTTTGTAGTGTTTCAGTGACTAATATTGCAGTTACAATCAGACGGGTCTTAAACAAAACCCAGAGGTTAGTCAAGATTAATTTTAAAGAGTAAATTAATGCAAACAGTTAAAGTATTAGCCAAACTCTCAGCTGTAAACCTCCATAACAGTTTACAGATTGTTGTAGCCTATCACAGTGTTCCCAGATCTCAACAATTACTTATTATTACGGTTATTGTAACAAACAGAAACACTGGCCAAAAAAAAGACACACATTGTAATCAACCTCAATTATTCTTTAAGTGTGTGTGGTAAAAGTAGGGGAAGTGGTAAATTTGCTTGCCATCTCAGAACAATGGTTTCCTGCCCTCTTTCCTCTGCAGGAGAAGCAGAAGATGACTGATAAGCTGGAGGACACGAGCCTGAGGCTTAAAGATGAGATGGACCTCTATAGGAAAATAATGGACAAGCTCTGGCAAAACCGCCACGACTTTCAGAAGGAAAAAGAGGCCATGCAGGAGGTACGCTAGATAACAGAAATGTTACATTCAAAATATCTAGGAGTTCCATGAAATCTAAGCTTTTCTCTGCAGTTGATTGATGATCTCCGCCGGGAGCTGGAGTATCTGCAGTATTTTAAGCTGGAGATGGAGCATCCAGGAAAGGGCAAGGGGCTGTCGGAGTACAACGCCAGGACCAGAGAGATCGAAATGGAACATGAAGTCAAGAGACTGAAACAGGTTTGCACACACTCATCCTTGTTCTTCTGTCCTTTGGGGACTTTACATTCATTCCTGAGTGGCTTAGGTTTGTCATACTGGTTGCTTCAGTTCCACAAAAGTCTACTCAGAGAACATATGAAACATGGAGCATATAGACTGGAGATGGAACCTGTTGGAGCCTGACCAATATATTGGCAAGGACATTATTGGCCACTATTGGATTATCATATACATCAGCTGTCAAGTCAATATTATTTATATAGCCCAATATCACAAATTTGCCTCAAGAGGCTTAACATTCTATACAGCATACAAGGAAAATCTCACTGCAACGGGAAAAATAATGTGGATTAAAAATCTAAACACAAACGGGGGCATATTATTGCACTGGTGCTCCTAGTTATAACCATTAGAAGCCTCCAAAAATATTCGTAAAATGTGACTTAAATGGTCAGCGTGGACCCCTGCGGTTAGAGAGGCGCAGCGGTTCTCACAAAGTTCACAATATTCTCGTCTGCAGGACAACATGGACTGTAGTTATTAGAAATATGAGCTAATTGCAGGTAAATCTGTGTGTGTGACAGCGGATAAATGCCAATTAAAAAACGGAGAGACGAAGATGATTCTTCAATCGTGTTCTGAGTGGTGGTGTTGCATAGTTTGTCCAACAGAGGGCACTCTGCAACTCGAAACAAATGCTCCACAAAATCAGCTGACATAATCAGTACTGTTATAATAAAGATTCGTTTTTTGGTGAGGTCTCATTATTGCAGTGTGCTGGCAATCCAAGGTTTTCAAATAAACGGCTCAGGCAAACAGACAATTTTATTCAAGTCTTCTGCAGAAGGAACTCACTGGGACACACACATCAAAGTTTAGCTGGACCCATTCTAAACCACAAACCCACAATACTGTTTTTCTCAACACAGTGTACTAAACGGGACATGAAGGGTGTCTGTTGCACATCCCTGATTAATGATTTAATCAGTAACACTTGCCCTTTTAATTAGGTGCAATTGGTAATTTATCCATCTATGGAATTTAGTACTGTCCATTAGAAGTACATTGCGATCTGCTATCAATCCCACAATGCATTGTGTTAACATTTTATAGATGCCCTCTCCAGCTGTCGGTGATGACACAATGTCTCCGAAATCTCAATTTAACACTTACTAGCTAGAGTAAACTGAAGAGTGTGTATCCTATAGGTAGTAGTGAATGAGGGAGTGATTTCGAATGAGCTCTTGTTGTCACTGTTACTAGGCAACCAGTGGAGACTCCTGGAAGTCACAGCGCCTGGCCAGAACTATATTTGGTACCATTTGATGCTGGACAGCACAGAGTTCCCTGGGCGTGTTGGTCACACTGCAACTGTAGAATGTTTATCCAGAACCCCTTCTAAAAGGAACTGTTCTCTTTTCTTTTTTTTTTTCCCCTTTAAGGAGAACCATAAGCTACGGGATCAAAACGACGACCTGAACGCTCAGATTCTCAGTCTGAGTTTGTACGAGGCTAAGAACCTGTTTGCCTGTCAAACCAAGGCCCAGTGCCTGGCAGCTGAGATTGACAACGCATCCAGAGATGAGGTTAGTCTGCTGCTGCTGCTGGTGGCACACTGACGTTTGATAGGATTGCTTTTCTAATGCATTTCTCGTTCTCCGTCTCTCGCAGCTGGTCGATGCTTTGAAGGAGCAGGAGGAGATCAACCTGCGTCTGAGGCAATACATGGACAAAATCATTCTGGCCATTCTTGACCATAACCCCTCCATCCTGGAGATCAAGAATTAAATGGCACACACGCGCAAACCTTTAAATTACTGTAGTTGTTGGGATCTTCCATTACCTAACAACTGACTTAGCTTGTACTTTTTTTTTTTTTTTTTAAAGTTATAATCCTATTGCTGAAAAAAATGCCAACCATGAATAATATCAAAAAGGGGTTTTTGATTATTTTAAGGATTGTAACTTTAATCTGGAGCCCAAATTATGAATGTCCTAAATGTTCTCACCACTCATGACTCAAACTGTGGCTCACAGATGTACATTCTCTGGCGCACACACATACGCACACACCCCCACATCAGAAAATCTTCGTTCACTAGAACCAAACCAGCCAATCACTGTAGAACAACTGTGCCATGATTAATCTATCAACAGTGTTTTATAATTGTATATGTGAAACTACTGGAAAATATTTGGGAATGCACGAAGCAGTATTTTGATCTTTTAGGCACAGTACCAATTGTTCAATACAGTGCTCTACAATTATTGATTTATAACTGGGCTGTCACTCACTGAGGATTCAGACTAAAACAGAGGCTAGATTTAAGGAGTGTGGGACATAAAACAATTAGCGATTTAAATGTCCATGCCAGTGTTTTGCATGTTTTCTACTGTCCATTTGCCAAAGCAGTGTCCGTTTCACATTTTGTGATTTTACCATCTCACATGAAACCATGAGTTTCCTTCACTTCATGGTGGTATGAAAATCAATTCACCGAGACTTGAAAGTCTTTATCATTGTCAAAATCTGAATATTGTGTGGCAATGCAGAGTAGATTTTTCGAACCATTATGCATTTATAAATGCAAGTTGACTTTCATACTGTATGGGAATGAGTGGAAGCATCAAAGGAACACTTAAAGGAATGTTCAAAATGTGGGGAATTGGATTATTTCTCATATCTTTAAGTACGTAGAAGGTGGTTAGCTTAACAGAAAGACTGAAAGTAGGGGGAAATGGCTAGCTGTAAAATAACAAGTTGTAGTTTTTAAGGGACTCATGGTTTGGAACTTTTTCTTGATAAGTTTGTCCCTCCGCACAGAACTATTAAAAATCTGAAACGAAAGATCTGTAAAATGGTCAAATAAAAAGTAAAGTATTTGTATAAATGTAGTAGATGGATGTATAAACACTGACACTGGCCTTTTTAAGTGACACACTCAAGTTCTCTGTTTTTAGCTTCTAAACCTTTAATTTGGCTGTCTCAGTACAACTGAATGTCTATATTTTTAGTAGCTATGTCATTGAGCCTGTGAGGTGCAAGTTAGTGCTGTGTTAAACCAGTATGGGTTTCTGAAGACCACTTATGATAAGGGTATTTAAAGGTGCCAAGAGCCAGTATTATGTGCCAAATCCTAACATGTTTACTTTTTCACTCACTCAAAGGCACTCTGTAGAGATTTTGACCAATACAGTAGTAGTGCTGTGGAGCAGTGTTGTTTTGTATTGTACATGCACGTGGCCAACACGACGTATATGCTGCTGTTGGTTTGACACTATTACGCTGATCAACAGTTGGTGTTGGTAATTAAACGCAGGGAACAAAGGCAGTGACGAAGACTGCAAGTTAGCAAACATGGATGTAAGCTATGGAGGACAAAATCAGCTTTGTAAAAGGGGAAGAAAATGCACTTAATGTTTTATTAGACCTGAAGGGGATGTTCTTTTTGGTGTGTAACACTAACCAAACTTTGTTAGAAGAAAACTCTACAGGCCACCCAAGTACAGTTCGTTCAGTTACTTAGCCTATTACAAACAAAATGTCAGAAATCCGATATTGATATGTATTAATTAGGATTGGTTCCAAATATTGAGAAAAATTTCATACTTTAACTTTCTAGCGCTCTTCAGGGGGAAAAAAACTTAATAAGCAACCTACTGATTTCAAACGGAAACGCAGTTGATTTCTGCTTTTGGTGTGAAAGGGAACCACTTTATTCTACCAATGTTGTAAATTAGTCTCACTTTAAATAATTGAACCTCAATATATAACCTAAATATTTTTTCACAGATCCTTACACCCAACTAGATAATCTAGCCAAACACACTAAAAATGTGTCACAGTGAGGAGAGCAGTATTATAGTGAGCACTATATTAAGTTACAAATGAAAGTTTTGCTCCATTGCACAAATTGTTTACCTGGTCATTCTTTTTCATAGATTATTTGCTTGTTCTTTCACAGGTTCTGTGCATTTGCATAAAAGCTATGAGACCATATTTAAGCAGACAAGCTGTGATTGTCAGTTGTTGCCATTGAGCTTTTTTATATATTGACATTCTTACTTTGACACAGTATTTGTGATTACATAAATTGTAAATGTTGTACAGAATGTAGTTACTATTTATGTGCAAGTCATTCTGCTTATTAAAAAGTCTCAGTTTTGACACAAAGAAATGTGTTGTAGATTATCATATAAACTCAAATATATATTCTAGCACACTTAAAAGTGTCTTAGCCAAAGTATTTACCTGTAATAATTATATTAAACATGATGGAAAAAAATAGTCTGTCACAACTTAGACATGTTCACTTCGATTTATTTTACATGTGTATCTCACTTGGAATTATGGGTGACTGTTATTCAAGCTAGATGTGTAAATAAAATCCATTCACTTTGGCATGACAAAGTCAGCCCTGCTTGGTGGTTGTCTCTCCAGTAGGAATCCTAGCTCTGCTGTCCGGTTTGAGAGTTGGTAGAAAAATACCTCAGTAAATGAAACTGTGAACCAGATTAAATGATTTGGAAATTCATTTATAACTTATTTTCTGCATTCCTTAATTCTTGGACAGGGCACCAGACGATGGTTCTCTCTGGTACTTTAATACACAGCAATTTGCTCGGTTTTTCCAGTTTATTACGTTTGCCTACTTGGCACATTGCCAATAGTGGTGTGTCTGTAAGCCTTGGTCAGATTAGCCTTTGGTTGTCGATCCCTCTCCTGCTCTTTGTGCCCTTGCAAATGTGCCCTGTCACCTCCAACTTCCAAGTTGGTGCAGACAAAGACCCCAAAACCATCCAGCACTCCAGTTGATTTAAAACAACTGTATTTAGGATTACAGTTACTGTGTGTGTTAGCCCATATGTAACAACAACCTCTGCAAAACAAGGACACAACACAAAGTATAGGCCTTTTAAACAGCAGACAGTTTACTTATAGTAGGGAAATCCAGAAGGTTTCTAACAATAGGCTACTTTTGTTCTATGTAAGTGTCCAGTAAGTCAGCATGAACAATACAATGTCCCCGAAACTGAAGCCGTTAAATTTGGCTATCATGTTTTTTTATTAACACTGGTGCTTTTCCTACTGTCACATGTTAAAATGAAAAAGGCCTAGGCTATTATAATTTATTGGTGCAAATTCCCAAATAATGTAATGACTTGAAATACAGTACGTTGTAGCACCAAACAAGATTTAAAGTAACCTACACTAGTTCTTACTAAAAAGGACTTGAATTAAAACGGCAAGCGATGTTCAATATTTTATTTAAAACATCCATACATGTAATTACAATGATTTTTTTGAAAGATTTTAGGAGTCAGGAAGGCAGAAGGATACATGCGTTTTAAATGTCAGAGAGCCATTTAATGGATAAATACAGACTACGTGGATGTTCTCTACTCACTGTGTTTCTCAGCTGAAGTGGTAGACTATCTGCTGGACTGACTAACATTTGGTTTATGCCTTCTGAGGCATTCCTGGTGTCTTGGTTTTATTTCCCACAGATGTACTGTACTCACTGGTATGTTCCACATAGTATCAAATATGATTTAATCTAAAGTAGAGTAATCCAACAACAGATTTGATTAAATGCAAAAAAACCTGCAAATTACATAGTGCTTGATAGAAGACACGCGCGTTTCATTAGCTGCCATCCGTACCCAACATAGACTGGGAATTTACTATTACTAACCTCTAGAAGACCAGGGCCATTACAAACTAAAAAGGCTAATTCCCCAGACCTGACTTAGTTACAGTTGGGAGGAGTAAAGCTTATGTATGTGTCAAGTTGTCTAGAATGTCTCTTGGGTACACTTACATGTAGCTTTTTTGATATTCCGAAAGTTATCCATTCCGGACAAAGATGTATGAAGTGATTAAGAGTAAATGGGTCTTCGCTGCATTAAGAGGGGCTGGGTGGGGGGTATGCTAAAAACAAACCCCACTTCGTACGTTGTGTTGAAGAAACAAATGTGCATTGCCAAAAAAACAGCAACTTAAGCTAAAAAAAACAAACAAGCTACTGATTATAAAATGACCCAATCAGTAATTTTAAAAACTTCTTGACACAGTTCGTTTTTGGCCAAGTTTTCGGTTCTCTCTTTGAAATGACAAGAGGATGTAAGACTAAATCATGCCTACATATGTGTTGCCTCAGCAGGGATGATATTACATGACAGAGATCTGAAAGCAACACAATGCTTGACAGCTGCACTGCAGTATATTCGATAATATTTTGTTTCCTTTTAAATAAATATATTTCCACCAGAATGCAGGAGATTAAGTGTTTAATGATCAAAATTTCCTGGCGGAGGTCCCCACAGACCTCATGTATCTTGGTATGGAAGATATCTTTAAAACACTGTTTAAGAATCTCTTCGTCACGTTCTGGTGAACCTAATATCGTGTATCGTGACATCTCGCGAACTAAGAGTCTCTTCGCACCCCTTATCTGAGCCCGTGTCCCCACCACTTTTCAAAACAAAGTGACGCCTTTGCTCTACCTCGTTTTATATCTGACAGAGATAAACTGATGATACACACTTGAATGATTCAAACCCGAACGCAGGATAGAGGGGTTCAGTGAATGTGCAGTGGAAGGTGTGGAGGTGGATCAGCGTGTCAGAGGAGACTCTGTAGAAGGACAGAGTGCCAGCAGGCCAGTCCAGATACACTGCTACTCTGCCGGCGTCAAAGGAGGGGTGGATGGGTATGACTGCTCTTCGGTTTTTGTGGCAGGCGGAGTAACTATTATCACAGCGTAACAGACTCCAGGACTTGCCGTTCTGTCCGATCCAGCAGTCGTCATCCTCTCCTTTCCTTTTGATTCCTTTGTATGCCACTCCAATATTAACCCATCCTTTCCAGTCCACCTCCCAGTAACAGCGCCCAGTCAGACCTTCTCTACACAGGACCTGCTTCCAGTGGTGAAATCTCTCTGGATGCTCAGGGTACGGCAGCTTCTCCAACACCTCTGTCACCTTTCTGTTGTCCTCGGACAGAGAGAGCTTCCTGTTTGCTGTGTTTGGGTCCAGTGTGAGGTCACAGGCGTCTGGTGGGGAGAATAAGAGCACGCACCATCACTTTACACCCTTTACAATCCATACATCGATTTATGTATTGACAGTTTGACAAACACTCTAAAGTCACATATCAGCCAGCAACCTTACAAGAAAAACTGGAACGGTGCTTTTTTTTTATGAATCAAGGTAGATAAACACACACTTACACTTTCTGGGACCTGACTTCAGCCTCTCCACTCCACCATGTTCCACACTGGGGAAGAGAAATAGAAGTCAAATTCTCATTTATTAAAAACAATGTCAGAAAGGTGGGACACATCTGTGAGACCTACATGTGCAGCAAGCGCCCAATCACAAAGAAAATGGAACAATAAAATACTAAAATTAGCCAGTAGAGGTGATTTGGGCGGCTAGAATGGATACCTCTTTCCCTGTAGGGCAGACTACAGGGTGACGTTAGAATGGAAATGCTAGAGTGATCACACCCTTCTGGCCTTGGAGGGCTTGGGGATCCCCCGAAACAAACATGAGAAAGTCACCAGCGAAAAGGCCTGTTGACGCAGTGATTGTGACCATTGTAGGCAACTCATAAATGATGGAATAAGTGCCTGGCAGGAAGTCTGTCCATACCTGAGAGTAGTTAATTGCGAGCGTGGATCCTCCAGGACAGCGGAGAGCAGCTTCATGCCTGAGTCACCTGGATGGTTGTAGCTCAGGTCCAGCTCTCTCAAATGGGAGGGGTTACTGCTCAAAGCTGAGGCCAGGGCAGCACAGCCTTCCTCTGTGACCAGACAGCCTGACAGTCTACCAACACAAATAGCAACACATTATTTTGTTCCGCTGGATCTTAAGGAGTTTCTGAATCCTACCTAGGAGATCTTGACCAGTAAGACTTGTGCTTGACACAGACTCAGGACACAGAAACAGTTTTGTTTTTTTGTTTTTTAGATCATAGGACACTGACCTCAGAGATTCCAGTCTACATTGTGGACTCCCTAGTCCAGCAGAGAGTAGCTTCACTCCTGAATCCTGCAGATTGTTGTTACTCATGTCCAGCTCTCTAAGACTAGAGGTTTTGGAGCTAAGAACTGATGCCAGAACTTCACAGCTTCTCTCTGACAAGTAACAGTCGTTCAACCTGAGAAAGCATGAATACAAACAATGTATCTTTTAGTTTATCTTATGTAAAAAGTCTTGTTTAATGTACATTATTTGGTTAGCAGTGTTCCTACAGAGAAATTCTGGAGATGTGGACCACTGGCAGCAGCCTCAGGAGACCTTCCTCTGAAGCAGAGTATTTCCTCAAGTCAAACACTTCCAGGTCTTTCTCTGATGACAGTAAGATGAAGACCAGAGCTGACCACTGAGCAGGAGAGAGCTTGTCTGTGGAGAGACTTCCTGAACTGAGGCACTGTTGGATCTCCTCCACTAGAGAATGATCATTCAGCTCATTCAAACAGTGGAACAGATTGATGCACCTCTCTGGTGACGGATGATCCCGGATCTTTTCCTTGATGTAGTGTACTGTCTCATGATTGACATATGAGCCACATTCTGTCTGTTTCAACAGACCTCGTAGAAGAGTCTGATTGGTCTCCAGTGAGAAACCCAGGAGGAAGCGGAGGAACATATCCAGGTGTCCATTTGGACTCTGTAAGGCATTGTCCACTGCAGTCTGGAAGATCGTTTTTTCGGTTGATCTGAATGTTAATAGCTTAAGCCACCACCAGGATCTTGATTGTGGTTCTGACAGTAGATTGACACCAGTGTTGGTGAATGTGGCAAAGACATAGAGAGCAGCCAGAAACTCCTGAAAGCTCAGATGGACAAAGCAGAATACCATGTCCTGGTACAGCCCACACTCCTCTTTAAAGATCTGTGTGAACACCCCTGAGTACACTGAGGCTGCCCTGATATCAATGCCGCATGCTATCAGGTCTGATTCATAGAAAATCAAGTTGCCTTTCTGCAGCTGCTCAAAAGCCAGTTTTCCCAGAGACATGATGATCTTGCTCGTCTCGGTGTTCCAGAGTGTATTTGTCTCAGCTCCTCCGCGATATTTGACATTTCCTATTTTTGACTGAACCACCAGAAAGTGGATGTACATATCAGTCAGGGTCTTGGGGAACTTCCCATTTTCATTTTCTCTCAGTACATGGTCTAAAACCGAGGCAGTGATGCAGCAGAAGACCGGGATGTGGCACATGATGTGGAGGCTTCGTGATGTCTTGATGTGGGAGATTATTCTGCTGGCCTGCTCCTCTTCTCTGAATCTCTTCCTGAAGTACTCCTCCTTCTGTGGGTCAGTGAACCCTCTCACCTCTGTCACCATGTCAACACACTCAGGAGGGATCTGATTGGCTGCTGCGGGTCGTGTGGTTATCCAGAGGTGAGCAGAGGGAAGCAGTTTCCCAGCGATGAGGTTCGTCAGCAGCACGTCCACTGTGCTCGGCTTTGTAACGTCAGTCAGGATCTCATTGGTGTGGAAGTCTAGAGGAAGTCGACACTCATCCAGACCGTCAAAGATGAACAAAACATTAAACTTGTCAAATTTGTAAATGTCTGCTTCTTTGGTCCAAGTAAAGAAGAGATGAAGAAGTTCAACCAAGCTGTACTTTTTTCCACTCAGCAGATTCAGTTCTTTGAAAGTGAATGGAAATGTGAACTGAATGTTGTGGTTGGCTTTGTCTTCAGCCCAGTCCAGAGTGAACTTGTGTGTTAAGACTGTTTTCCCTATGCCAGCCACTCCCTTTGTCAGCACCGTTCTGATTGGCTGATGAGCTCTGCCAGGTAATGGTTGGAAGATGTCTTCACATTTGATCATAGTGTCTGGTCTTGATTGCTTCATGGATGATGTTTCAATCTGTCTGATCTCATGTTCGTCATTGACCTCTCCACACCCTCCCTCTGTAATGTAGAGCTCTGTGTAAATGTCATTCAGAGGTGTGATGTTTCCTGCTTTAGTAACTCCCTCAAAAAAACTGTGGAATTTCTCTTTCAGGTGAGATTTGAGCTTTTGTTGGCAAATAGGAACCACAGCTTCTGAAAGAACAAACAGAAGAAAAAAGTAAATGTGAACTTTGCGTGGGAAGCAGATAGGCTACCGTACATTTTCACATTAAGGATGAATGTACACTGAACAAAATTATAAATGCAACACTTTTGTTTTTGCCCCATTCATCATGAGCTGAACTCAAAGATCTAAGACTTTCTCTATGTACACAAAAGGCCTATTTCTCTCAAATATTGTTCACAAACGTCAATATCTGTGTCAGTGAGCATTTCTCCTTTGCCGAGATAATCCATCCACCACACAGGTGTGGCATATCAAGATGCTGATCAGACAGCATGAAGCATGAGTATTGCACAGGTCTGCCTTAGGCTGGCCACAATAAAAGGCCACTTGCATCACACAGCACAATGTCACATCAGCGTCTACAGTATATCTCATAAAAAAATCACATCCTTGGGTTGTCACTTAAATAACCTTATCAGTATGATAGTTCCATTACAGTCATTGGACAAGGCATTCAATGAGTACTGACGTTGAGCAAAGATGCAGTGCTCCTCTGCTTTAGAGCAGAGTACACATCTTTTCTGCTTTGAGGTAAGCAATATTGAACCACTGTTCTTCTGAAAGTAGTATGCCTATTGGATTTGTCTGACAAATATTTTGTCACTAATGGCTGAAACTGGAGATTTAATAGCCTAAACTTTCACAATCGCAAATTAGCACACCGGCCCTCCATTAACTGCACTACACCAACTACTTGGCAATACTAGCCCCACATTAGCTAGCTAGTTTGATTAGTCAGTTGACCCTTAGTCAGTTGGAAATGGCATATTCCTCCCAGTGAAGAAACGCATGTGAACTCAATCTTAAAGGCTCAATCTTATGCACTTGTAAGAATGCAGCATTTCATATGTATTAATTGCTTTGTAATGTCAATTTGTGAACGGAATATAACATAACATAAAAATTGAGAACTTCCACACTTTCTCAGTTGCCTGTAACAGCCTGTGGACTGATTTCTATGTTTAGGACTCAGGACAGCTTTTCAGTGAAAACCCAAGGATGTGATTTTTTATGCGAGCTCTCCTCTTCAGCTCCCCTACAGCTTCAACAGTAGCTGTTTCTCAGTCTGCGTTCTTTTCTGTTATTTAGGACTTGTGAAACATCATCAGTCACAGCCCAAGTACCATTCCAATTCAAAAGTCCGCATCTAGCCAAATACAGTCAAATACCCGGATGTGTTCCCGCTCTGCCCGTTTTACCAAACCTGCTTCGGTGGTGACTTGTGTGGACTTCGTATAGCCAGGTATCCCAGAATGCATTTTGCTGCCAAAAAGTGGAAATGTCGGAGGAGAAAACTATAACTAACTATAAGTTATAATTCTGCTGTTACTGTGTCACGGAATGCAGTTTTAAGAGTTTTTATGCGGGAATATAGTGACAGTCTGAACTTGGGGAACTCGGTATTGAGAAACAGCTAGTGTGTAGTTAACGTTAGCTTAGAAATGGAATCCGCTAACATTAACAAATGACCGGCACCCACCACGATACAGAACACAAAGTCTAAAGTCAAAGCTAACATTACTGCAAAGCATATGAAATATATTGTTATATAGTGTTTTTAGCAGGCTAAAGTTAGCTAATGTTAGCTTGCTAACATGGACAAATTACTGGCTAGCTAACATAGCAAAATACTGTCTTGAGTAGATAATGTCAGTTAATTCATCCCAGACGCCTGGGGCTGATCTCGCTTGCTTGCCGTTTTTCAGCAGCTAACTGCTAACACTATCACTGAACCACATTTCACTGGTTTCACTATTAATGCAAATGTAGAATTTCTTTGCAATAGTTGGGAGAACTATTTTTTGTGGAGCCAATAACAAATTGATATAATTTACTGTGTCACCTAAGTGATTATAGGTTTTACTTGATGTATTTTACTTGATGCTATATAAATATCACATATCTCTTCTCTTTTTCCACCATTTCCACCATATTAAATATCTTACTGCTCTGCAGAGAGTCAGCCAGGTCATCCTGCTTCATTTTCCTCAGGAAGCACAGTGCGATTGTGAGAAAGGCCTCTCTGCTGCTCCTCCTCTGCTCTTCCTCCTCACTGTCCACTGAGTCTTCCTTTTTCTTCTGACCGTTCGAATCTTCAACTTTATCTGGACTGAGAACCATTTGAAAGGTTTTCAGCTCATTCTTCACAAACGTGATAATAGTCTCTTCAAGCAGCTGCAACATAATAACATGGAAAATAAACTTGTGAAACACAACATTGCAACCACATGGCATCAATTGCCTTTCAGAAATTGTAGCACGGATTGATTGTTGAGCATTGAGTTGGTGATGACTGTTGCATTTTGTTTCTCATTACATTTACATACCATAAATCTGGACTCCAGATCTGTTTGAAGCTTGTGGGCAGGGTCACCACTGGTAGTCTCTGATCCTCCCTGGGGGACTCTGAAAATGTGACATATAAAGTTGAAGGAAAAATAATGTAAACCCTTTGGAATTACCTGGATTTCTACATAAAATGTGATATGATCTTCATCTAAGTGACAACAATAAACAAACACAGTCTGCTTAAAGGAATACCACACAAACAGTTGTATGTTTTGATGTATATATTCAACACACCGTGTAAACATTCACAGTGCAGGGTGGAAAAGTATATGAACCCTTGGATTTAATAAATGGTTGACCATCCTTTGGCAGCAATAACCTCAACCAAACATTTCCCTATAGTTGCAGATCAGACCTGAACAAAGGTCAGGAGGAATTCTGGACCATTCCCCTTTACAAAACTCTTTCAGTTCAGCAATATTCTTGGGATGTCTTGTGTGAATCCAAAGCGACTCAGTCCTTTCACTTCCAAAGCGACTTACATCATATCATATCGATGGATAAAAGCGTCAGCTAAAATGAATAAATGTAATGTAAATGATAGCAACTCTTCCAGACCCTGTGGCAGAGAAGCAACCCCAAACCATGATTCCCCTTCCACTATACTTCACACTTGGAACAAGGTTTTGAAGTTGGTGTGCTGGGCCTTTTTTCCTCCACACATAGGGTTGTGTGTTTCTTCCAAACAATTAAATTTTGGTTTCATCTGTCCAGGTGCTCATTTGCAAACTTCAGACGTGCAGCAATGTTTTTTTGGAAAGGAGTGGCTTCCTTCTTAACCTTATTGAGCATTCTGTGCTGTGCTTATGCAGTCATCTTTGCAGGATGGCCACTCCTAGGAGAGTAGCAACAGTGCTGAACTTTCTCCATTTATCACCAATTTGTCTTACCATGGACTGTTGAACATCAAGGCTTTTATAAATAGGCCTACTTTTGTAACCCTTTCCAGCTTCATGCAAGTCAACCATTCTTAATCCTAGGTCTCCCGAGAGCTATTTTGTTAAAGGCATGGTTCACATCAGGCAATTAAAATTGGTGTCTGTTTTTTATAGGGCCAGGCAGCTCTAACCAACACCTACAATCTCATTTCATTGATTGGACTCCAGGTTGTCTGACTCCTGACCCCAGTTAGCTTTTGGAGATGTCATTAGCCTACATACTTTTCCACCCTGCACTTTGAATGTTAACACGGTTTGTTTAGTAAAAACATAAAAACATATTGTGTGTTATTAGGTTAAACAGACAGTGTTTGTCTATTGTTGTGACTTGAAGATCAGATCACACTTTATGACCAATTTATGTAGAAATCCAGGTAATTCCAAAGGGTTCACATACAATCACAATCTTTACTGGATTATCAAAAGCAGATTAATACAGTGATATTTTAATGCTTAACAATACTTACATATTTTCAGATGCATGGTGTTGATCTTTAAAATCGATCAGACCACCTATTGATTGGTCACTCATGAACACAGAGCTGGGTGAGTCTGGTTTCTTATCCTGGAGGCTGATTGACAGAGGTGAGGAGCACCAGGGTGAACAACTGACAATCAGAACAAATTTATTTTTTCTGATAAAACAATCCCTTCAGTATTTTGTTATTTCAGTTGAGGCACAAAAACATCAGTGTCATTCTGTGGAAACAGTTGTCTTGTGTGCTGTCAAGGGAGCTTTCTCTCTTGACTTGGTCTTGGGGCCTCACATATGTAGCATAAAGCCTACATTACAAACTTGGGGGGGTGAGTTTAAAAGGTATGGGAGTTAAACAGGCATGGAGCTCAATGATGCTACTGAATTGTATTATGGGAAATGTAGGATCCAGTGTTTATGAAGCTTGTCCCATTCTAGGGCCTAAATGTCAGGATATTTCAGCCTCCGCTGCCTTAAAATTTGGTGTCCTCCAATATGTACCTGGAATACTGTTTTAATAGCTGACAGAATTTACCATATATACATATGTAAAGAGGAGCAATTTTGGAAAAAGTAATCACTTTGGTACTCATCAAACTTATCTCTTTTTCAAAGAATGACATTGATCTTTAAAATCAATCAGGCCACCTATTGAATGGTCTTTCATGGTCACACAGCTGGGTGAGTCTGGTCACCAGGGGGAGAGGCCAACATGGTGGTTAGACTAGTACTACTTGTCATAAACAAAGTCTCAAAACAAGTCCAAGTATTTTATTATCAGTTGTAAAATTGTACCTTTACCACCTGCTGATAATAAAGTATGAAGCATGACCAGTAAACAAGTACCTTTATGCGCTCTTTCCAAAACTACAAGCAAAGTTTCATTATACGAGAAATCTGTACATGTATTCTAAGAAAAAATTGGCATGTGTATTAATTATTTGAATAGGAACATTAGTAACACTTTGATGCATGTAAAACTTACCTCTTTTTCAAAGAATCACAACTGCCTTTGAAGTCAATCAGGCCGCCTATTGAATGGTCACTGGGTACAGGTGAGTCTGGTCGCTCATGCTGAATGCTGATTGACAGAGAAGTAGAGGAGAGAAACAGTGGTCTGAGAGTCAGATAACAACAAACCCTTCACTAGAACTGGACTGATACTAAAAAATTATCAACAAAGCAAATTAATTTCAACCCCAAATTCCTTCCATCCATCCATCGTCAACCGCTTATCCTACGTACAGGGTTGTGGGGGGCTGGAGCCAATCCCAGCTGACATTGGGCGAAAGGCCTTTGGCCGCATATGGTGTCAGAAGTGGGACCCTGGACAGTTCGCCAGTCCATCGCAGGGCCACACATAGACAGACAACCATACACACTCACATCCACACCTAAGTACAATTTTGGATGGGGAGTACATGCAATCTGAAATTGCTCCATAGAGTCATACTTATTAACGTTTTATGTAAAGAGGAGCAATTTTGAAATGCAGTATGATGACTCTATGTACTAGATAAGCACCTCAGTAACATTTGATCACAATGAACATGACACTTACTTCTTTTCTAAAGAAGGGTGCCTATCTGTAAGATGATCAAGGCCCCCCTTTGCATGGTCACTGTGCATTGGCAGATGCCTGGGTTCAGAAGAGTCTGATCTGTCCTGCTGGATTCTGATCAACAGATGCAAAATTATTATCGAAGATAAAGGCACCAAATGACAAAAATAGCCCAACATAGCTCATTATTCGTTGTGGAGCAAGTCATGGGAAGGCACAGAATTTCTGGAGAACTTGCTGAACATATGCTAACTGTCAGTCATTTTCATTTGTCAATAGAAACTGAGCTGAGCTAGTGAACTGATGATTTTGCATTGCTGAGCCCTGCACAGTGGCAGCTTAAGCAGTGTTTCACCCATTTCAATTGAAACGGACCTCACCCTCCAAAGGTCACCGATTGACATGCAAGAATTAAATCATATATATCAGTATTACTGTAGTACTATATATGTGTTTTTGGAATTCACTATAGAAAATGATTATAGTAATAGGCTACTATTGTGTTGGCTATGGTGATCTAGTTAAGGTATAGTTTACTATACCTTAATGTGTTCTGTAGGGTGTTCAAAAAACAACTATAGAAACACTGTAAAATATACTATTTTATTAATATTTATAAAAAAAATACCATTATTAATGCAAACCAACCTAAATCCTCACTTTTTTTGGCTTTTATGTTGTTGTTTTTTTGGTGTGTGGGGGGGGCACATTAACTCTAGAAACACCCCTCCAAATGCATAAGGCAGCCACTGGCCCTGCTGCAAAGCCATAGCACCTCCATTTATTTGCACATATGCACTGTGCTGAAAACCAGGGTACATATTTATCAATGGACAGGACAGGGGCCTGAACATATTCTGATTTTAAATCTGCTACAAGCACCAGTACCCAAAGTACTCATATTCTCAGCTACTATTCCCATGGTCGATTATTTTGAATTCACAGTGGTAGTAAGAACCTCCTATCCTCAGTTAGTATGTGATTTCAAGAATGTGTTTCTTTCTTTTGCTAAGCACTGAAGGGTGCGCTATCACTACTCATACCACCATATAATGTATTCACATACACAGTACAATGGCAAACCTCAACCACAGTGCAAGTGCAATTAAACATTATTGTATATCTTCCAAAACTATATAAAATAAACTGTCAACTGTAAAATAACTTTATTACCAAAGTCCAAACTCATGGAACTTTGCCATATCAGAGACCAGAGTCCAGAGATCACATATCAGGTTGATTTATGAAGTATTGGTTAATTATTAAAATGTAACTGAATCCTCCAGAGAGTCGCCTTTCTGTTCCATATAATCAACTATGAAATCTTTTCAACAAAGAAATGTTTTTATGATGTTAATCTTAACAGCACTAATGTATAAACAAAGTGCCACACATGCTTTTATTTATTTGGACCTTTGCTGTGATTTTCCATCCACTCTTTAACATCTTTGCCTTATTACAGTTAATAATAATTACTAAGTTCAACAAAAAGTTACTATTATTAATAATCCAAAATGCCACACAGTACCTTTCCATGTTGAAATGAACCTCTTGCTGGGATGATAAGTGAAAAAAATAAGCAGAGAAAAGAAAAGAGAGAGATTAATCATTAGCTGAATGCATCTGAGAAAAAAATCTTATATAAGATTGTTTTCACTGTCTATAGGTCAACAAACCAAAAGAAAATTAAACGTAAAAAATTCAAATAGAATTCCCCAAATCAGTAACACTTACTTAAGTTGTGTCCATGAATGTTTGCGGCAGCTTCAGGTTACTCGTGTCTTCACAAGTGTTCTCTAATGAAAGTGTTGTGTTATTGTAGACTGGATTATCTATTACTGAATCCTCATGACCTGTGTATCAAAATTGAAACCAGTTCTGTCTAGCAGAGAGACCATAGATCAGGTGGTGCAGGTTTATGATGGTGAAATATAATCATCATCACTCCAATAAAGAGCAGCCTTGGAAATGTTTTACTGCCAGAAAACATCTTCATGAGGCCAACATCAACACCCAAACACGAATGGATTCACCAAGTGGTAGAGAAAAGTGTTGTGTGCCTTAACTGCTTGGGCTGGAGAGGAAGGAAGATCATATACATTTAATTTTACTCTGAAAGCAGAAAGAGTAGAAATATCTCAAGTCATGAAACTAATTAAACCAAGCAATTATTGTTGTTGTGGTTTAAGAGTTACAAAGATTCCATGTTGAAAATTTTTTACATTCATTTGCTTCAGATGCAATAAAATGTAACACAATTTCAATTCATTGTCTGATTCATATCTGGTGTATCATTTCCAGTATAAATTAGGGCAGGAACTGTCTCCAGAATGCAGGAAATTTCAAGCTTAATGCTCAATATCTTCTGGGGGACAACCCCCAGCCCCCCGCTCATATACTGTTTTTCAGTATCAAATATTTCTTCTAATTAGTGCTACAAATCTTCTCATCTTATTCTCGTGCACTGTCACGTCTTGCGACCCAAGTGTATCGTCACGCACCTAATCTGCTCCCTCATGTCCCCACCACTTTTTAACATAAAGTGATGCCCTTGGTTCCCGTCCTGTCTTTGAGTATATTTAACCAATTCCATTAGCCAAGTTCAAGGACACTAGTTGTAGGCTACTAATAGTTAGGCTAGGCTACATCCCACAATTGTTCAGGTGATATTTGAAACGTAAAACTCTAGCCTGTTGTAACTACAAATTAAGAGAAAAGAAACAAACTGTGTTCTCACACTCCAGTCCAGTAGGGGGCAGTAATGCCCCATAGGCCTCGATATGTCCGCCGCCAAAACGCTCATTTCACAGAAAAAATATTTTTCTTTTCGGAAGAAGAACCTTACAAAGCGGCCCTATTTCTTTTCAGCTAGAAAAAGTCGAAGATTCCGATAAGCGACGATGTACGCCAGGACAAATACCGGCAGCACACATGGAGACTTCCAAGACAGAAACGGAGTAAATTATGTGACATCGACAGAGTCTTTCGGCCACTGCTCTCAATTGTTCTGGAAAAAGGATCCCAACGACTCCGGAGTAAGAAAGCCAGCTGCCACCACTGTGCTGAAAACCAGGGTACATATTTATCAATGGACAGGACAGGGGCCTGAACATATTCTGATTTTAAATCTGCTACAAGCACCAGTACCCAAAGTACTCATATTCTCAGCTACTATTCCCATGGTCGATTATTTTGAATTCACAGTGGTAGTAAGAACCTCCTATCCTCAGTTAGTATGTGATTTCAAGAATGTGTTTCTTTCTTTTGCTAAGCACTGAAGGGTGCGCTATCACTACTCATACCACCATATAATGTATTCACATACACAGTACAATGGCAAACCTCAACCACAGTGCAAGTGCAATTAAACATTATTGTATATCTTCCAAAACTATATAAAAATAAACTGTCAACTGTAAAATAACTTTATTACCAAAGTCCAAACTCATGGAACTTTGCCATATCAGAGACCAGAGTCCAGAGATCACATATCAGGTTGATTTATGAAGTATTGGTTAATTATTAAAATGTAACTGAATCCTCCAGAGAGTCGCCTTTCTGTTCCATATAATCAACTATGAAATCTTTTCAACAAAGAAATGTTTTTATGATGTTAATCTTAACAGCACTAATGTATAAACAAAGTGCCACACATGCTTTTATTTATTTGGACCTTTGCTGTGATTTTCCATCCACTCTTTAACATCTTTGTCTTATTACAGTTAATAATAATTACTAAGTTCAACAAAAAGTTACTATTATTAATAATCCAAAATGCCACACAGTACCTTTCCATGTTGAAATGAACCTCTTGCTGGGATGATAAGTGAAAAAATAAGCAGAGAAAAGAAAAGAGAGAGATTAATCATTAGCTGAATGCATCTGAGAAAAAAATCTTATATAAGATTGTTTTCACTGTCTATAGGTCAACAAACCAAAAGAAAATTAAACGTAAAAAATTCAAATAGAATTCCCCAAATCAGTAACACTTACTTAAGTTGTGTCCATGAATGTTTGCGGCAGCTTCAGGTTACTCGTGTCTTCACAAGTGTTCTCTAATGAAAGTGTTGTGTTATTGTAGACTGGATTATCTATTACTGAATCCTCATGACCTGTGTATCAAAATTGAAACCAGTTCTGTCTAGCAGAGAGACCATAGATCAGGTGGTGCAGGTTTATGATGGTGAAATATAATCATCATCACTCCAATAAAGAGCAGCCTTGGAAATGTTTTACTGCCAGAAAACATCTTCATGAGGCCAACATCAACACCCAAACACGAATGGATTCACCAAGTGGTAGAGAAAAGTGTTGTGTGCCTTAACTGCTTGGGCTGGAGAGGAAGGAAGATCATATACATTTAATTTTACTCTGAAAGCAGAAAGAGTAGAAATATCTCAAGTCATGAAACTAATTAAACCAAGCAATTATTGTTGTTGTGGTTTAAGAGTTACAAAGATTCCATGTTGAAAATTTTTTTACATTCATTTGCTTCAGATGCAATAAAATGTAACACAATTTCAATTCATTGTCTGATTCATATCTGGTGTATCATTTCCAGTATAAATTAGGGCAGGAACTGTCTCCAGAATGCAGGAAATTTCAAGCTTAATGCTCAATATCTTCTGGGGGACAACCCCCAGCCCCCCGCTCATATACTGTTTTTCAGTATCAAATATTTCTTCTAATTAGTGCTACAAATCTTCTCATCTTATTCTCGTGCACTGTCACGTCTTGCGACCCAAGTGTATCGTCACGCACCTAATCTGCTCCCTCATGTCCCCACCACTTTTTAACATAAAGTGATGCCCTTGGTTCCCGTCCTGTCTTTGAGTATATTTAACCAATTCCATTAGCCAAGTTCAAGGACACTAGTTGTAGGCTACTAATAGTTAGGCTAGGCTACATCCCACAATTGTTCAGGTGATATTTGAAACGTAAAACTCTAGCCTGTTGTAACTACAAATTAAGAGAAAAGAAACAAACTGTGTTCTCACACTCCAGTCCAGTAGGGGGCAGTAATGCCCCATAGGCCTCGATATGTCCGCCGCCAAAACGCTCATTTCACAGAAAAAATATTTTTCTTTTCGGAAGAAGAACCTTACAAAGCGGCCCTATTTCTTTTCAGCTAGAAAAAGTCGAAGATTCCGATAAGCGACGATGTACGCCAGGACAAATACCGGCAGCACACATGGAGACTTCCAAGACAGAAACGGAGTAAATTATGTGACATCGACAGAGTCTTTCGGCCACTGCTCTCAATTGTTCTGGAAAAAGGATCCCAACGACTCCGGAGTAAGAAAGCCAGCTGCCACCACTGTGCTGAAAACCAGGGTACATATTTATCAATGGACAGGACAGGGGCCTGAACATATTCTGATTTTAAATCTGCTACAAGCACCAGTACCCAAAGTACTCATATTCTCAGCTACTATTCCCATGGTCGATTATTTTGAATTCACAGTGGTAGTAAGAACCTCCTATCCTCAGTTAGTATGTGATTTCAAGAATGTGTTTCTTTCTTTTGCTAAGCACTGAAGGGTGCGCTATCACTACTCATACCACCATATAATGTATTCACATACACAGTACAATGGCAAACCTCAACCACAGTGCAAGTGCAATTAAACATTATTGTATATCTTCCAAAACTATATAAAAATAAACTGTCAACTGTAAAATAACTTTATTACCAAAGTCCAAACTCATGGAACTTTGCCATATCAGAGACCAGAGTCCAGAGATCACATATCAGGTTGATTTATGAAGTATTGGTTAATTATTAAAATGTAACTGAATCCTCCAGAGAGTCGCCTTTCTGTTCCATATAATCAACTATGAAATCTTTTCAACAAAGAAATGTTTTTATGATGTTAATCTTAACAGCACTAATGTATAAACAAAGTGCCACACATGCTTTTATTTATTTGGACCTTTGCTGTGATTTTCCATCCACTCTTTAACATCTTTGTCTTATTACAGTTAATAATAATTACTAAGTTCAACAAAAAGTTACTATTATTAATAATCCAAAATGCCACACAGTACCTTTCCATGTTGAAATGAACCTCTTGCTGGGATGATAAGTGAAAAAAATAAGCAGAGAAAAGAAAAGAGAGAGATTAATCATTAGCTGAATGCATCTGAGAAAAAATCTTATATAAGATTGTTTTCACTGTCTATAGGTCAACAAACCAAAAGAAAATTAAACGTAAAAAATTCAAATAGAATTCCCCAAATCAGTAACACTTACTTAAGTTGTGTCCATGAATGTTTGCGGCAGCTTCAGGTTACTCGTGTCTTCACAAGTGTTCTCTAATGAAAGTGTTGTGTTATTGTAGACTGGATTATCTATTACTGAATCCTCATGACCTGTGTATCAAAATTGAAACCAGTTCTGTCTAGCAGAGAGACCATAGATCAGGTGGTGCAGGTTTATGATGGTGAAATATAATCATCATCACTCCAATAAAGAGCAGCCTTGGAAATGTTTTACTGCCAGAAAACATCTTCATGAGGCCAACATCAACACCCAAACACGAATGGATTCACCAAGTGGTAGAGAAAAGTGTTGTGTGCCTTAACTGCTTGGGCTGGAGAGGAAGGAAGATCATATACATTTAATTTTACTCTGAAAGCAGAAAGAGTAGAAATATCTCAAGTCATGAAACTAATTAAACCAAGCAATTATTGTTGTTGTGGTTTAAGAGTTACAAAGATTCCATGTTGAAAATTTTTTTACATTCATTTGCTTCAGATGCAATAAAATGTAACACAATTTCAATTCATTGTCTGATTCATATCTGGTGTATCATTTCCAGTATAAATTAGGGCAGGAACTGTCTCCAGAATGCAGGAAATTTCAAGCTTAATGCTCAATATCTTCTGGGGGACAACCCCCAGCCCCCCGCTCATATACTGTTTTTCAGTATCAAATATTTCTTCTAATTAGTGCTACAAATCTTCTCATCTTATTCTCGTGCACTGTCACGTCTTGCGACCCAAGTGTATCGTCACGCACCTAATCTGCTCCCTCATGTCCCCACCACTTTTTAACATAAAGTGATGCCCTTGGTTCCCGTCCTGTCTTTGAGTATATTTAACCAATTCCATTAGCCAAGTTCAAGGACACTAGTTGTAGGCTACTAATAGTTAGGCTAGGCTACATCCCACAATTGTTCAGGTGATATTTGAAACGTAAAACTCTAGCCTGTTGTAACTACAAATTAAGAGAAAAGAAACAAACTGTGTTCTCACACTCCAGTCCAGTAGGGGGCAGTAATGCCCCATAGGCCTCGATATGTCCGCCGCCAAAACGCTCATTTCACAGAAAAAATATTTTTCTTTTCGGAAGAAGAACCTTACAAAGCGGCCCTATTTCTTTTCAGCTAGAAAAAGTCGAAGATTCCGATAAGCGACGATGTACGCCAGGACAAATACCGGCAGCACACATGGAGACTTCCAAGACAGAAACGGAGTAAATTATGTGACATCGACAGAGTCTTTCGGCCACTGCTCTCAATTGTTCTGGAAAAAGGATCCCAACGACTCCGGAGTAAGAAAGCCAGCTGCCACCACCGTTAGCTTGCGTGCTTAGCCAACAAATAGCTATATCACACGGCTAACGGAGCATCATTTTACTAAGGAAGCACAAGGCAAAGTGTCGGTTTTTTACAGTCTTGTTATTTGAGTGTCTGAAATTACAGTTTAGCAACACAGGGTGATGTGAAGCTGCAAGTTATGTTACAGAACCGCTTCGTTAGCTTCCTGCTAACGATAACGTACCAGTCGTCATGCTGGGCGGCTCATGGCCTAGTTTGACTCTTAGCTGCCGAGCTAAGTGGCTAGAAATAATCAGCTCCCACACAGTGTATCCACAACACCCCGATAGAGGGTTTAATTAAATTGGACGTGTGTGTCCAACGTATGTCTTTGCAGGGTTGTGTAGAGACACCGACAGGTTACGAAAATAAATGTGAATGTAGTCAAGCATCATCGAGCTAATGCTAACGTCAGACAACACTGGCTGCTTTAGCCAAAAGCGAATAGCAGAGCAAAACAAGGCTGCGTTTTTCTCTCTTTTAGAGCCGTTTATAAAACGGTTCTTTGAAGGGTCTGCTCTAATATTGCGAACCATATGGGGTTTATTTGAACAGTTAAAGTAGAAGTGTGTGCATGAGGCCTGCAATATTGTTAGCGAACAGCGCAAAGTAAACACGGCCAGGCTGTCCCACAGGAAACGGGAGCGGAAGACGCCCCGCGGAGGTCTTTGAAAGACCTCTTTGTGATCCCAGACTGTACGCTTCATTCATGGTCGCCCTCAGCCGACAGATTATCTGCACAGTGCACACAGAAACCCACGCATTAATTTATACGCTTAAACATTTTTCTACATTTTCATGTGGACGGCCTTATCCATTAGTTTTGGCTTGTATCTTGTGCAGTCACACACATGCAAGTTAAATTTAAGTTGTTGACTTTCCCAAAACTTGTCATTGCTAATGATACTCCCAGAACTCTTGTTATCATTAAGGGGAGTTGACAGCACTTTCCAGGTGTGGCTCACCTGATGTTTTCCTCTCAGCCTTCCTGAGCTATACGCACACAGCATCTTCAAAATGATTTAACATCTTTGATATTGCTTTTAGCTACGCTGTCGGACACACAATACCACAGTTTCATGCACAGTATCTCCCATCTCAGGCGGGGAACCCCTTATTTGTAAAAGAACAACCAGTCTGTCAGTAAGGTTCTCCAAAGGTGCAGTACCATTCATTCATGCACAACATTTTTATTTACCATGTCTGCTCTGATCTGAACCACTATGTCCGAGAGAGCTCGACACATTGCAACTTAAACCCCCCCCCCCAATGCACACACTTATGAGGCATAAAGAAGCATGCTAGAAATATAGAAACACTTGCAAATGAGAAATGAAAAGAAATGCTGCTAGTCAAACAACGGCAGAAGTCAAAGACAAGACAAAGTTTTTATTAGTGCTGGACTGCATTATATAAAGAGGTGTTTTTAATGTTTTTGAGACGATTTAGAAACACACTTCATTAGAATGCGGTACAGTACAACCTCAACACCAACTACGACCTCAGTTGTAAATATAGTTGAATTCACACCACGGAAAGTTTTAACAAATCCTGGCCATTGTAAAGGTAGAATAAGTGTCAGAGCTGATTACATTATATTGTGTATGTATACATAATAAAGTGGCCAGGGAGTGGACGGGCTGTCAGGGCAGTGGTTGCACTAAACGTGTGTCAAAGTCATGAAGCTGACTTCTTAATTTTCTTTTGTTCACTTGGATGTTGTTTCTAAGGTTACATGGAGCACTCGGTTAACAAATCCACAGAAAGTGGATTTGAAAAAGATCCAGTAGTGCTGTACCGCTGAAAACTCTTTGAGAAAACCTAGTCATCTACATACATGTCAGTTCTGGCTGTGGAGAGGCTTGTGTTTACACACTTGACTCCAGGTGATGTCAGCTGGAGTTCTGCCTCCGGCCATTATGTTTTGTAAAGCTTGAGGCTCAGGTCGGGTTTGGTTATTTTCAAATGTAATTTATAAATTTCTCTCTGTCTTTCTATGACAGGGCCTGTCATCTGGGTCCATGTGTGTCATGTGTCGCAAGTAGATAGTCACAGGAGCAAAAGAGACAAAGTGGGTTCTAGTCAGAGTTTTAGGCCAATGCAGATCTCTCATGTGGGCAGAGCTTTACACTTAAACATTGTTTTCACCGGACAGGTCTAATAGGTCTTGGACGGTGCTCTATTTATGACACGAAGCAGGGACATTCTATAGCTCGCCAGTGTGAATGCATATTTTATTTGGTTGTTGGAATATAACAACAATACATCAGGGCTTAATAGAATGATGTGTCCCTATCATGGTGCACAATCTGAAGACGTGCCTCATAGTTTGTCACCTATGCAGTCATTGCATAGGTGACTGCATGCACGCTCACATCAATCTCACCAGATGTGTCATTGTCACCCAGTGTGTCTTCTCCGTTAGCAGCAACCTTGGACCTCATTATACTGAAGTGTCTCAGCTAGGGATGAAACGGTATGAAAATTTCAAATCACGATTATAGTGACCAAAATTATCATGGTTATCAATATTATCACGGGATTGTAAAAATGTGCCGAAAAAGATTAAAATACACAGAAACTATTTCAACAAGTTTTATGTTGAAAATTACAAATAAAATTGCCATTTAGTTTGCATAAACATTGCTGTTAACAGCCAATACCATTTGTAAACACATAAACCATCCAAATGTGCATTATCAAGATTTTATATATTATATAGGTAATGCAGTGACCCCATGCACAATTACATGAAAACAAATGTCTTTTGAAGACAGTGATAGGAACTGCAAGGAGCCCAACAACTGAAGTAACTGCAGAGGAGTCTGTGCGAATCTCCTGTTCTGACACTTTTGCAGCTAATTTGATTGCTGCTGGATTTAAAATGAACAAGATCTGCTGGTTGGTTGACTAAACTGTGTAACGTGTTATCATGTGCAGTGGACGAATAGTCTACAAACACACAAGGCACAGAGCAGCAGAACAGCGTGTAGCGTTTTTTACAAGAGCAGCAACACTGAGAGCTTCAGTTTACAAGCTGTTAGCACATCAGACAGACAAACCAAAGCACAAAAGTTGGCTCACCCCGCGTTCGCTGTAAGGTCATTTTCTACAATCAAGTTTCCCTCAGCGCTCTCATAAAAAAGTAAAATCCGACCAGATTTCAAGTTACTTCTGCCGTGTTGTCATTGCCCCAAACAAACCCAGGCTGCATGCGTGCCTGCTTCTGGGAGACTGTCGCTAACTTTGGTGGTTGATGCTGGACAGTATTTGCTGTGATTTTATAATGGCGCAGTAACCGAACCCGGTTAACATGGTTATTAACGTGTACAGTAATGATAACTGTTGGGAATTTTACCATGGTTTATCATTAACCCAGTAATCGTTTCATCTCTAGTCTCAGCTATTTAGTTCTGTGTCTGAATAGGGTAGGACAAAATATCACAAATGCCATGTCACTTCTAAAGGCGAGTCTTAGCTCCAGTCCTACACACACCAGTGACTTGTTGATAGATGGTTGTGTTGTGGCTTTAATGCATTCCTCTCCTCTGTGACAGCCGAGTTCGACCATCAGCTGGTGCGATCAGCTCCCTTCGTCCTCAGCAGCCCTCTCCACCTCCAGTCTCTCTACAGCGTCACTCTCCAGCTCCAGTCTCTCCTTGGAGTCCCGAGCGCCAGCGCCGGCGCCGGCGACGACGGTGTCAGACGACATGGAATCAGACGAGAGGCCGTACGTCTGCGATCTCTGCAGCTGCGCCTACAAGCACGCCAGCTCACTGCTCAACCACAAGCTCACTCACAAGACTGGAGACTTCAGGTAGGGACTCCACTCTTATTAAGATGACTCAAATTACCTGCAACCTAGGTATTCTCTCTGTGAATGTCAGGCTTACCACCTCACCACACTGTAGGTCACCTTCAGCGGAGAGTCATTTTTTCACTTCTAACCTTCACACTGTTTTCGTCTGCCAAAACTCAGGTGCGACTTTTGCAGCAAGCCCTACACCAACTACATGTCCCTGCGCAACCATATGCGAATCCACGGTCAGAAGCGCTACATGTGCGACCTGTGCGGGAAGGCCTTCCGTCTGGCCCGCTACCTCCGTAACCACCAGAGGATCCACGACGATGGGCCTAACCGCTTTGACTGTCCCTCCTGCTGCAAGAGCTACAGGACCATGCTGGAACTGGCCCAGCACCGCTGCACCGCCGCTGCATCCAACCAGGTGGGTCTGTGTGGGGTGGTGCTGTGAAAAGAGTGGATGATGCTTGGGATGGTGTGTGTTGGGCTGCATTAATGTAACAATTCTGTGAGTAATTTTGCGAGAAAACATGTGAGAGCTGGCATATTTTTATATTAGAAAGATGTTTTGTTTTACTACATAATACTTCCTGAATGTGATTGATGGTGAAGTTTATGAATCAGTTTTCTAGTATTCAGCTGCACATTAATACACGTGTAACAACAAATATGTATAGACATGAAGAAATATTCTGCAGGTCATTTATCAGAACATTCCAGTGACTGAAATGACAGTTACATTCTTTGCTATGAAAGGTGCTGTAAAACAAATTGCTCTCAGAATTAGTCTAAAGAGGGATAGATGATACGACCTATTGCCAGAGACATTTTTCATTTTAACCAGTAAAAGCGTCTTTGCCTGCTAAAATGCTGAAGCTTCTACCTGGATGTTTTTTACTCTGCTTGAGAGGAGAGAGAACAAATTTGTTACCGTCGGAGTTCAGTGACTATTTCCCACAGAGCTGGGTAGAATAGCCAAACACCGTAGTCAAGTAGAATTAAAAGTAATCATCCAAATAACTACTTGAGTTTGCGTACAAAAGTATTTACTGAAAACATGACTTGAGTGGCTAGTAAGTGGGGTAATTGATTCGAATCCAGTACACGTCTTTTTGTCAGATTCAGCAGATATCTCCTGGCGGCCCCGCTAGCTCTCTGTTGTTCTGTGTGTGTGCGTGTTGAAAAAGATCTGGAGTTTGTACTGAGCCCTGGCTCTGTATATGGGAAACAAACTAACTTCAGTGAGTCGCTCTGGTGCACCAGCACATGATTTGGTCGCACCCCTTTTGTTTTATGTATTTTTTTTTTGTACAGGTATTAATCAATGTTTGTAAGAAGTGTGCTCAGTGTTTTGATTGATGCTACGGCCCCTTTGAGTTTTTTGTTTCAAGCTTAAACTGTGACCCGGTGGCAAGTTTAGAGTTGCCTGCAACGGATGGGCCCCACTGCCTACATAAACACAGTATAGCATTCTCCTCGTACTGCAGCCACCTGCCTGCATCTACAGTTGTTGAATCTACAGTTGTTCACTGCAGAGGCTCTGTCCACAACCTGGAGGAGTAAAGTATAAATGCGTGTACTTGTATAATATTATAACATTAAATAAAAAATACAATGGTCATTTAATAATATGCTGTTAGTATAATATTAATATATTAATTATATAATGTTACTATATTGATTATAATTTCATATATTAGTATACTATTTAGCTTACCACTAGTATAATATTAATTACAGTTACGGCAGTTTTATTTTTGTGGGTTTTTTATACATTTATTCATTGTGCAAGAAAAGTATTACGGTAGGTTGCAGTATTAACTAGCGCAGTGTGCTCGCACTTCAGGGGCATTTAGCGAGTGAAACGCAGGGCTGGCTAAAGTTCCATATCTTTTGATATTGATAATTATTACGATGAGTATCAAATTGTTATTTCTTTCGAGTTTAAAGGATGATTTTTCTCCTGAGTAAAAGTTGAAGAAACCTGATGGTTAATTGTGGTTTAAACTCTTCTTTATGGTGAACACTTGATGCTAAACAGTGGCTCACTTCACAAATCTGAGGCAGAACATTCAAAACAATTATGATAAAATCATTTTCAACAAATATGCAAGAGTAAAATTAAGTAAAAGCTTTTTTCAGTCCTTTTTTCCAAAATAAACTAATTTGTGTATGATTCAAGTGAATATCAAACATTTATTGAATATTGAACATATGTTATATTGTGTTTGAAAAAAAAATTATATCGATAATTATTATTTTATTGTCCAGCCCTTCTCGCACAAATGAGACCATGTGAAATTTTAACATGCACCAAAATGGTCGCAGTCTGGAGCCCTGCATGATGTGAGAGTCAGCAACGTTGAAGGATTTGCCCACTGACCTTCAGTTTACTTTATAGTTCACCAAGACATGCTGCTGTTGGGAGGTTGGCTATAACAGCAGGAGAGTTGTATCACTGTCAGTAGCTGACGTGCTGCTTTGGGACTGTCTAGTCCTCTCTGCATGTTAGCTTCACGGCAGTAACTGTAGCAACTGTATGCTAACCCACTACTTAGCTAACGTTGGTTACATTACTTGCTGTTAGGGATGCACCGAGATGAATATTCTTGGCCGAAACCGAATATAATGAAAAAATTTGCAGAACACCGAACATTCACATTTTTTCCATTTATGTTGTCTTTTTTTTTTTTTAACCTTGGCATAAATTAAATCGTCAAAATGTTCTTTTTACTCAGTGTTTCCCACAAGATTTGGAGACTATGGTGGGTGGGTCTGAGGCCGAGAATCCGGCAAAGTAAATTACATGTGTCCATTTACTTTTAATCTGACACGTTTTATATTTTCTGTGAATATAATCCAGTTAATCTTATTTCCATCCTGTATAGACGCCTTATTTTGAAAACCAGACGTTGTCACGTGTATCCTCGTGCAAAAATTCATCAAGTCCGACCCAATTTGATAAATAATGTTGTATGTAGTTCTCGTATCGCGCAACATGAAGACTTCACAGCCTCTCTTCAGGTAGGACTCTCATACTGCAACACTTGTCTTTGTAAAGAGAGAAACTGACGCTAACCTGCCTGTCAGCTCGCTCTGGGCTGTTTCAGTGGATTTACCATAAAGACTTGAATACGTGTGCACTCCAAATGTAGGTGCGGCTAGCTTAATCGCCTTCTCAGAAATGAGTGACAGAAACGCTCAAAGCGGGTCAGACCGTTTGTTGCCTTTTCTAAGAAGTAAGTTTGCGTCATTCTCGGACACTTTAAAATTCTACCACACTGTCAACATGCCAACTTAATTGTTGGGTAAAATTTCTTCAGTCTGTTGGCTTTTTAGGCCGAACACTGAACTTCCTTTTTTTGCTATTTTTGGGCTATTAATTTCAGTGGCCGAACATTCGGTGCATCCCTACTTGCTGAGTCATTGTTCGCTCTATATCATGGTATTTGTATATAGTGTTGGACTTCTCCAGAATTGCTTACTCCATCTTTTTAAGAAAGCAAAAGGAAAAAAAAACCACCTTGCTACACACTGTCTTTCCCCAAAATCTTCTATTCGATGTTGAAATGACTGGAATCAATTCAGCCACAGATGATCTTCCTCAGGTAAAGGTAAAGAATTGAACAAACCTTACAAACACCTTCTTTATTAGTGATGAAATGACGAGTTGTCATCTCTTGGTTAAATAACCTGCCATATAAACACCAGGACAATATTCCCTGCCTGTGATCATAAAATATTACTTTTCTACTCTATTAAGTTCTCTAATGCTAATTTCTAATCTAATTTATTCTAATTAGGAGAAAATACTGTGATATTTCATCATTAATTACCTACTAAATATATATGTGTGTGTGTGTGTTCACTTCTTCACTTTGACCTGAAAAAAACAATCTCTGCTTATTAGCACATTAATAAAGCACACACTTAACTGCTGTCTGTCAGCTCAATGTCAGTACTGTTCTCTGATGTACTGACCTCAGACCAGGGCTCTGCAGTGTGTGCTATTAATTAATCTGTAAATATAATATGCTGCACTGCTGTTTGAATTTGGACAAAACACAAAAAAGAACAGATCTAAATCCATTAAACACATGCAGCGATCTGCCCTGATGGACATCTCTACTTTAAAACACTGAAATACTTTGTTGAACTGAATAATGGTCTGTCACTCCCCTCTGATGCAAATTACTAAACAACAAATATCTTCATCATTATTATCACTTATTGTCACTTCTAACTCTGCTGTTGCCAAGAGCACAGTGCAAACAGATGCGTGCTACCTTTGTGACACATGGTGTCACTAGGTGTTTCTTTTCACCTGCCAGCAAGGTGCTTCAGTAGCAGGAGGGCATAATACCTGTCACATTGTCCCTTCCAGTTCAGCTGCCCCCCATGCTGGCACCATGACACGCCAGGAGGTGTTGCTAGCGCAGTGGAGCAGAGCTCTCATGGCACTTCTGATTTTTGCAGTGCTACTGTTGGTCTGAGCACTCAATACATGTTTTTATCCATTCTAATGCTAGTCGAAACTCCACTGAACAAATTGCTGCCACCAAAAATGCCACGCTTTAAAAACCACATTTTTATCACAGCTTTCCTTCAACCATTGAGTGAATAACATCTGGTCATTTAGAGCTTGACAAGGGCACAAAAATGGCAAATGGCTGTGAGTCCAAAAAGCCTTCACTAGTCTACTCTGTCGCATCACTCTACTAGAGGGCTCTACTCTAACTGGTGCAGCACATCCTGTCTCCAGGTCTGACATGTTGTTGCTTTCATAGAGGAGGTGGGGGGTAGCGTGCTTTAGCCTGCAGGAGGTAGAGAACATGTGCTGTGACTTCTTGAGTGGCAGCAGAGAAGGCTGCAGCATTTTAATCTTAAATGGTCAGGTTCATATTAGACTGCTCTGCTCCTGCAGCATTCTACGCACCCGTGTGATATCTAAAAATGAAAGTGATGTGAGAATGTGCGCAAATTTTCTCCGCAAATTTTTGTCTTGCCCTGTCGGTAGCAAAACTCACCAAATGTTTCAAAATAACACACTCCAGTTACTGTGCATATGTCAGTGAAGTAGTCTACGAAAAACCTAATTATATCCGGTGATACTCAATAAAAGTTAGATCATGTATGTGGATGTTTAAGATCAAAATAAAATTGAATGTGAGAAGAATACTTAATTTCACTTCATATCACACATTATCACTATCATTTAAACATTCAAACCAGCAGTGTTATTTGTGCTCGCGCCAGTGAGCCATAACTATGCCTGACTGCACCTTTCAATAAAAAAAAAAAGATTATAGATATATTAGAACATTGCAATATTCAAATAAAGTAAAATTTCCAGTCTACAAGTTCTTAATGGTTCATGTGTTCAGGAAAATGTAGCATAAAATGAAATAGATGTTCACTCAAAGTTCTCAGTGGCTTCTAGAAACCTTCAGCTTCAAAATGCGAAGGAGCCGTTTCTTAAGTTTAATGTCATCTTTCATTGTCTTGTTATCTTGTCTCTTGTTCATGAGCATGCGATGTGCATTAGAATAGCTTAAAATGTCAGTGTTTTCCCATAGTTTTGTGAGCTTTAGATGTTGGGCCATTATTTTCACCATATCTCAGATGATAAATAAACAACACCCAAACATCAGTCTACTGGGGAGGAACTACAACTATAAGATTTGGGGAAAGTAATTTGGTTGGTTATGATGCTCTCCACGGTCATTTTATGGGGCATCACCCCCTAAAACCCTGTTAATATGACCTCAGAATCATTATAGATACGATGGTTCATGTTTGCACATTAAAATCCAAAAAGAAGCTTCTCCTCATTAGCTGAAAAGTCGTTTGCATCACTAATTTGCTTTACTAACCTCCTTTACTGACCGTCCTTTCTTTTCCTAACAACCACTTTTTCAGACTGATATGAAAAATAACTTAGGATGAACCAGTCAGTACAGGACAGAGCTGCAGGCTACACCAGTTTAGTCGAAGTTTGTACCTGATGCTCTCACATTGGACAAGTAAGTAGTAATAAAATACAGCTACCAGTTACTTTCTGTAAATTGAGCTGAGTTACATAGCAGCCATAGTAGCCTACTGTATAAGCTTTCCTGCTCAGCTGCGCAGTCTGAAGGGGAGATGTGTGCTAGCGCACGCAAAAATGAAAATCCCTCCTGAACGTCCACGAGCTTAACAAGGTTACGAGAGCCAGACCCTGCAGGCTGGGTGCTCTGTTGTAATGTATCTGTTCAGGCTGAAGGGTGAGCCTCCTTCATGTAACTGATTTGATAGCCTGGGGAGTGTGTTGTCTATTACATACCAGATGCTGTAATTTTCCACTGTATAACATACTGTTCAGGATGACGTGCAGTTAACTCTTGTCAACCACACTGATGAAGAATATGACACTAGTGTACCACACGCTTCCACATTAATGCTGTTTATAAATGACTCTCATTCAAATGAGCTCTGAAGCTGGCATTTTGAGGCCGATCCTGATATCGATATTTGGGAGTAAAAAATAAAATCTGGTATCGGCTGATATGATTTTATCAGGCTCGCTCTATTGGTTGTAACATTGCCAGTGAGAGGAGAAAACAGAAAACACAATCTGCATCTTAAATGAGTTGACCTTGGATCCTGAGTTCAGCAACTACAGTGCAGCGTTTTGTTCCTGACTGCAACAACCAAGTGTTTAGAATTTGCTACTTCTCTGATTCACAGCTCTGATTTGCTTCTTCCTTGCAGAACCTGAGGCCGAGACTCATGGGTATCGTGGTATTTAGAGCCCTATGTCATGCAAAACTGACCTACTTGGTAACTGAGTATATCAGTGAAAAAAAAGCTTCTGAAGCGTAACTTGTTCTTATTTTTCCCTTGTTAACCACCTTCTTCACAAATTTGTGAGACAGCAGCACTGTCTCCTTGTGTGCCAGCAGGAACTTTACTAATCTATTTAACATTTCATAATGGAATTGACATTGATGTTTTTGTGGCAGGTGTGGTAAAACTGCCGGTGGGCCACAGTTGGCCATATGTAGGAGAAACGTGTGTGTGTGTGTGTTGGGGGGGGGCAGGACATATTTTAAATTATTTGCTTTGCTTATTTGGTGAAGTGTGTGCATGCAACATATTGTAGCACATTTTTGTTGACCCTCTGTCCTCTCTCCAGCTACCTTTTTGCCAGCCCTCCCGTGGTGAAAGCATGCTGTGGAGTTAGGGTTAGACCAGGGTTAGGCTAAGTTTAGGGAAAGGGTCAGGGTTTAGAGGTTAGGGAATAAATACAATTCGTGGATTTTCCTTACAAGTATAGTAATCCAAATTTGTGTGTGTGTGTGTGTGTGTGTGTTTGTGTGTGTGTGTGTGTGTGTGTGTGTGTGTGGGGTTGATTAATAAGAACCGGTTCAACTGCCCGTCCTGCTTTAAGAGCTACCGAACCATGCTGGACCTGGCCCAGCACCGCTGCAGCGCCGTGGCCAAAAACCAGGTTGGTGTGAGCGTGAGTGGGCATGTGTGTGGTGTATGTGTGTGTGTGCGTGTGTGTGAGGCAGTCAGCAGATAGAACTGTAGCTTTAAGTAAGGGCCAACTTGTACAGGAGCTTTAGATGTGATGGTCAGAAAACAAAATCCTAATGGTCCGTCTCTGATCGAGGCTATCACTGATGTAAATGCTCCTAAAATGCTTTTATGTGGCAAAATATCGTCTTGACAAATTCTCGCTACAAATTATTTCCATTGGCGCTGTAATCGGTCTGTTTTCTTGCAATGCTGGCAGTGCTAACTTGGCTTACAGAAAAGGCAAACGACTGATGACTGCCAGAGCAGGTGTCTGTGACCATTACATCTAAAACACATGTACAGAAAAATGTACTTTGGAAATACCTCTAAGCTCATCAGAGTGAGGAAATTTCCTTTTCCCTTGGGTCTGTCTTTTGTATTTTCGACCGCCAATATTAAGGATGGAATATCAACGGAGCCCCTCAGCAGCTACATATGTAATCTTGAGGCCCCACCTTGAAGAGGAGCCCTGACTTAAAATCTGGTGTTTTTTGCATTTATTGTGCTTACATGGTGCATTTTACTTTTCATAACTTTTACTAGAAACTACTAATTGGTAACTAATGCATAAAAATTGCACAGAGATGGGGAGAAAGGGTGGGGGGGGGGGATCAAGTGGGTTATTCCAGCCCTGACCAGTAGGCACAGCTTTAAAGGGCCCTCACTGAGTTTTGAACACAGCCATTTTATCAACACTAAGTATTTTGGAATTGAAAATGAAGGTGCACATTAAGGACAGGTTCCAAACGATACGGTTATGCTCACATGGACATTCTCAGTTGCAGTATTTGTTCCTCCTGTCCATACTGGCTGTGAACAGATCCTCCTCACTCTGTTCCATTATAAGTGACGAGAGACTGAGAGACGAGTGAAGCGGGTTATTATGAAAATGCGCAGTACTTTTTAGTACAAAATATCCTTTTAACCTAAATGTTACCCAAAATGTATTTTTAATAGTCCGCTGCATTGTGAAACTATTTCCCACTTCAACTTTAACGCGCCATGCTTAATTCAAGCTGTGTGTGGAAAAATGCAGGTGATGATAACTTGCCTTGGTTCAAGTTTTTTTTTTTTTCTTTTCTCTTCAAAGTCCGTTTCCTATAGAACTGGCAAACTGGATTTGTTTCGAACTTCTCTCAATTCATTTCATATCACCTGCTCTTGGCAGGCAATCTGGCCTATACAGCGTAAACGCATCCCATACCTATTATTATGGTCGGAAATACAAAGATATGACCTACATTATAAAACAAACAGAATTTTCCTACCAGGCTTAATGTGAAAGGCACGATGATGCAACATGGACGCTTGCAGGCCTACTGTAGCTCTGACTCTCCAGGGAAAAGGTCAGGGAGAAGGTTAGTGCTGTAGGTGTTAGGGTTAGAGGACAAGTTGACAAAGCAAGCATCTTATGTAGTTGTCATGGTTACAGATAGTCATAGATTCATGTTAATGTTGGAGTTAACAGTTATATAGTTATAATTTCTAGGTTCAGTAGAATACTTTGAGTGTGTGTGTGTGTGTACAAGTTGACCACTCCATCCCCTCATATGAACAGGTTTAAAGAGAGATAGGGTAGTGAAACGCATCAACTTTAAACATTTACTCTGAACGCCACAAGACACTTGAAGAGTCTGATTCAGTGTGGAAACAGTTCATCACATTCATCTGTCGCCTCTCCTCCGCTCTGTCGTATCTCACTCTTGTCACTCTGTGCATCACTGGCATGCGTGTGGCACAGACAGTGTGCATAAAGACAAAAATGATTTACAGAATCCCTCTTCCCTCCTGTCTTTTTCTCTGTCCACCCTCCTGCTCTCCTTCCTCCTCCCATCCAGTCTGGCGGCCGACGTTCCAATTTCGCCAACACTCCCCGCCGTCAGCAACAGCAGCAACAGCAGAACAATGCTAACTCCATGATGCAACCGCAGCACGGAGGACACGGCCAGCAGGAGCCTCTGCCCTCTCACTGCGTCTCCCCCATGTCCCAGGGAGGGCAGGGCGGCGTGAGCAGCCAGCCTGTGCCTGACCCACACCAGGTAGGGAGGAGAACTCATGCTCCACGGCCAGAGCAAGCACTTATATTAAATGTTCATAGTAGTTTTGTTGTTATGAGAAAGTGTGTTGAGCGTGTATCTGTTCCCGCAGGGCCGTCCCAGCTCGGTATCCTCCCAGAGCAGCCAGCAGAGCATGAGGAGCTCGTCCTCCAACAAACACGTCTCCTCCTCCAACGCCACCCCGTCCTCCTCCTACTCCCTGCTCCAGCCCCTGGTGCCTGAGGTAAAGGAGATGAGCTCGGGATACACTAGGCTGAGCGCCAACCCCATGGTAGGAGAGAGAACCGCCACACACCCGCCGTTCGCTGTCTGCTGGCTAGCTGCCTAGCTGCCTTCTCCCTGTCTGGCTACTAACATCAGGAGAGAGGGACTGATATTTTTATGCGTTGTGTGTCCACCGGGAGCCTCTGCTCACAGCTCAGGTCTGAGTGCAGCTGTCTGTAGAGATGCCTGGTGGACACAGCCGTAGCTCTCTCCTTAATCTTTTGGGTTTCAGTCTGCTGTTTTTCATTTGAAATATTTTTGGGGCATCGACATCCTTATTTAGACCTTTTATACACGTCAACGTTTCAAGATCCTCATTTTAATCTATGACGTCAGTCTTATGAAGGTAGAAAAAACCTCACACTCAACCAAAGATAAAAAGGAGGTGTGTGTGTGTGTGTGTGTTTGTGGAAAAGTGCACACCCACACGGAACATTTGGTTGTGCAAACCTTGTAATGCAAGTTAGGTGACACCTGCTGACCAGTGTTTCCGTGGTAGCAATCAGTGACACCTGCTAACTAGTGGCACCAGAAGATAAAAGAGGAGAACATGGCTCATTATTTGTGGTTGAGGAGTTAGCAGAAGCACGGAGCCCTGCCACAGCAGCGAGGCTCTGCTGCAGGTCTGATTAATCTGCTTTTGGTCTTGCAGTACCTTTTTTTGAAGTTTTGCTCCAGGTGACATAAGAAGTTGAATACTGATGAAATATTAAATAAAAAGAGAGTTAACCGCTGGTAAAACAGCAGGTTGTACTTTCTTGGTCACCCTATTATCTATCTATGTAGCATATTTTAGTAATTGAGTAATTGGATATGACATTAGTCTGATATAATGTCCAATATCGATTGCTGCACAATGTTATTTTGTAGCAGTCACCTGGTGTAGATGTGAACAGTTTTCACGTTGTTGTTGAGTGTAGAGCCCTGGCACAGGAGAAGCATCTAGATACGTGCTAATGAGCCCATGTGACCCCCAGTTCCTGGCTCAGACACTGGAACTTAAAACAATTCAGGCCTCATTAGTATTAGTGGTAGCATTATGAGCCTCCTGATAGGGGCACCCATTAGATTCAGTAGGAATGATTAGTCGTACTACTAACTAGCTTTTTTTAGTGTCGTTTGAGGATGACGGCTGAAGCTTTGCCCCCAACAATGCTCACAGTGTCCAGCAAAGAGAACCAGCAGACTGAAATCCAGGTAATGGGTTTCCTTCTTTAACTTGGGCTCTGAACTGTGGATCCTCTCTGGCGGTAGGACACCACTAACTTGGGGCTGTGCCGCTAACTTAGTCCTGCCTTTCACACTCTGACACTAATCATTCACTCATCTCTGTGGTGCACATGTTGATGTTGTAGTTGGGGCTGCACATGAATCATATTTCATCATCATATTGGCCATGCTGAAACAGTTATTTATAATGCCTTCTCTGGTGAAACGGTCAAGATGCATCAGGTTTATTTAACAGTTGAGTTCCTCAGATATTCACATTGGAGTCTGCAGGTCCAAAAAGTGTTCATATGAAAGTCTGAGGTGATGGTCCGTCAACTCAGAGGTGTTTTATGCAGGGAAATGGAACTAGGGATCAATATTAATGTTTACTACCGAGTCATTTTATATTAAAACAGTGACATGCAATATGTATGTTTCCTTTTATTCTATGTTGTTGTTTTTTTTTACAGGATAAATAACAGTAAATAGTAATAATAATAATAGTAAATTTCAAAACTAGTTCTTAAAGAAAAGAGCTGAAGAAAAGGACAGCAGCAGTTAGAAGAATATAATAATTATCATAGATATCATAATTGCACATTAGAGTTTTTCAAATGCCTTTTGCTACCACAATTCATGGACCTCTTTATCATGAGGCTAATTATGACCAAATTGCCATATTATGACATTCTGCTTTACAATAATATCTTTTAAGAATAAGAAAAATCCTAATCCTGATGTCCAAGACTACGCAAATAAGATACTGTGATAAAATGTAATTATCAAAACACAATGTAACGATCCTCCTCAGTCGGATGAATTTGACCGTAATAGTGTCGATGATTTAGTGATTGTGAACGCCTCAGTTAATACTGTATGATATCGCTGTTGTGTTCTTTGACGTCTGAAGGTTTGAGTAAACCTTCAGACTGTCAAGCCCACAGAGAAAGAAGTGAATTGTCATCACAACAGAGAGGGAAATCAAAGATGTGCTCAGATGTGTGCAGCCCTGCTTTCCATGCTACACCTTCATTGTTGCTTTCTGCATTGTTGCCCTTGGTTTTTTGTGTGTGCATTTGCATTTGCGTAAGTCTGTCACAGCTACCTGCTGTGCTGTTCAGGCAGCAGTTTGGCATTTTCACAACTCCTTTCTTCCTCATCCATCTGATCTTCACCAGTGCATCAAACAGTTTTATTTTATCTGAGAAGTCACTCCGCTGTCGCTGATATTTTACTCTCTCTGGCTCTCTTCCCTTTCTCCACCTCCACCTCCCACTACAGCCGAAGCACCAGGACACTTTCTCTCTGGCCCCCCAGCGGCCCCTCACAACCATCAACCCCATCGGCCACTCCCTCCATCCGAACGGAGCGCCCACACTCAAGCCTTCCCCCGTGCCACGCACCATCCAGGCCATGCCCTGGGAGCAGCGCTCCCTCTACAATCAATGAGACTCCTTGGAACTAGCCGTCCCCCTTCACGTTGCGTCTGCGCCCCCCTCCTCCACACACACACACACCCTCCTCCCCACCCTTTTCGGACCCAGCATCAAGGAGGGAGGACTTGGGACGTCCCTCCACCGCCTCACTCCTCCTTTGGAATGTTGTTCGGGAATGGGGAAGGGCACCATTGAGAACTAGTTGAGATTGATTACTGAGTAGTTAGGTTTAAAAAAAATGTGTTGCCTTGACCCTCATGTATGATCTATGCCATGTACTGGATATAAGTTAAAATGTCTGTCCTCTCACTAAGGATTTCTCTCCCCAACCTCCCCATCCTCCTCTCCCTCTCTAGTTATGAAAATATCTATCCTTCCCATTATGAATAGTGTCTCTTCCCACCCCCACCCCCTTTTCCATATGTTAAATGAAACGAAAGGCTATTTTTATCAAGAGTGTGCTCCAAACCAGGGCGCCAAGTTGTCAAAGTAAATGTGACAGTTATTCTCCCTTCAGTCTGATATGTTTTTGAACATAAAACCCAACGTTTTTGTCAAATGAGGCTCCAGAAGCAGGACTGTGTATAGCGTGCATTAGGAGGTGTCATGACTATTTCAGAAAGGTGTTCGTTCCTGTCTGACATTACAGCGCCCACGCCTCTCATCTGCGAGCACCGACAGCAAGGACCACCACGGAAACGACCCAGCCGGCTGCTGTTCTGCGAAACATTTTGACATGTACGTGCCAGTTTGGCTTCTCTGTGAAAGGACCTCAACGTTCCCCAGCCACATCCACCGACGAGACCGTTTAGCTCCGTTACTTTCTTTTAACACAACTGAAAGCTCACTTATTTTCTAAACTTGCATCTGACTGGTGGCTTGTTGTTGTTGTAGTTTTAATAATCTGTTGGCTGGGAATCAAATCTCAAAAGATATCAGTAAGTCTCCATCCCTTTTGTTCCAAACTGACTGTTAACATGTTTGTTCCTTACACTTTAAAGCACTTTAAGACAAGTGCTGTATAATTATTACTGCCCCCCCCCTCCTCCACCTCCACCCCCACCCTCTTATTTAGAGCTGTACCAGCTGTGAAGATGTAACATTGCCTTACATCAACTCCTCATCAAGACTTCCTCACATGATCACCAGTGACTTAGCAGCAGTACTGGGCCCAGTTGGAGCCCATAACATGGCTGCATCGGGATACTACAGTGGCCAAAAACCAGCGTGTCTGCAGCTCTGGACACAGTAGGTCTGCACCCCCCCCCCCCCCCCCCCCCCCCCATCCACCTTGGCTCCGACACGCCCTCCAGTGTTGCTTGTCCTGTAGAAAATGTCATGCCTGCGTCTCACTGCTCCCAGGATGGATTTAGTTAACGCCCACCTGCAGGTGTTTCAATAAGCAACCAATCACAGTTGGCCGGGTAACTCCAAATCGCAAGATGAAGTAAATTTTGTAAACGGTCAATTTAATGAATAACAGTTTAATCATGAATCCAGTATGTAGTTCTGTTACGTTATCTCGCTAACATGGTGTTCATTGAAATACCCACAATTCTACTGACATTGTATTATCTCTTTTTAAAGTTGTTTCTATTTTTATTCATGACATGTTTTCATTGTTGCTTTCTCTCTCCTTGTAAAGTGTCTTTTTGAGTATTTAGAGAAGTGCTATACAAATAAAATGTTTTATTATTATCACCATCAGTGCTACTTTTTTTATGTAGAAGACAAGATGAGTAAATGTCCAGTTTAGGGTCTTTTTTATTAATGGGGGAAAAAAAGTCATCATTTGAATTGTTTCAGAGAACTAGAAAGATGCATATAGATATATTGCTTGGAAATTTAACTTGTCCGCTGCTGTTTCCAAGGTCAAGAATGAACTTTCAAGCTCAGCTTTTAAGCCAACAAGTCCTAAAAGTGCTCAGAATAATGAAAAGATAAAACCTCAGCAGTTCCTTGATAGCTGAATATACCTCACCTGCTGATGAAGACCATGTGATCCGGGCAAAATCTCCAGAACAAGCGAGTAAGTAGACCTTGAATGACAACTGAAACAGACTTTATTTTCAGTTCTAACCCAAATAGTTTGATTTTTATGTTCGTTTCCCCAATGGTGAAGTTTGAATAGCCACCAGAGGGCGACATAACGTATGTAATCTCAAATAGACCATAAATGGACCTTCAATCCAAAAATAAACCATAAAATAATTTGGACTTTACAACAGTAATGATTCTTTATGGAGTCCGTGGAGACTTTTTGCTGTTAATGACTGTTAATACAACCATTGAGTAAATTAATATTTCAATCAAAGGCCACGTTCTTTTAGAGGACATGCGATCTATCACGAGACAGATGGATCCATGAAGTGTCTGCAGGTGCTGGGTAACACCTTTCATGATATATGTGACACATTTCCACTACAGACTGTTTTCCTCAGGCAAAGGTGCGGGTGTGAGTGAGCACAACAGTTGCAGTAAGCTGTGTGTGCTTTATCATAAATACCCTTTAATGACAAAATAAAAACATCTCCGCTAAATTCTTGTTATCGTAAATACCCCCCCCCCCCCCCCAAGTTATTATCTAAGTTAGTTGCCTATTTAGTAGATAAACCTTTAACAACAAACCTGCTGAGGCTCAGTCCGGTTGCATTGGGGTCGAGAGAGAACAGCAAGAAATTCTGGACCGGTCTGACCGGCGTTTAGTCTGGGGGCCAGCAATCTTCATTTTGGTCTCATCAGACCATGACAAACTTTAGCTGAGATGTCATGTGAGATTTAGTTTTCCTTTCTCTTGTCCACACTCCCATAAACTGTCAGATGGAGGAACTCTCCACAATCACGCGATACTCCGTACATGACGAGCTGCTGATGGACTTTAATCTGTGTGACCTGTGGGGAGCTGATGATAGCCTAGTATTCGGTGTTTCCTCCGGTTTTGGCTACTTTCCAGGGTAAGATAGTCTATGTAGTGCACCACGAAAACTGATAAAACCCAGACTGGTTTCGATCTTTGTTTGGATATCACTTTTAATGTCTAGCGTGCAAGCCCTCCTACATTTAAACTTTATTCATTATGTTTCATCAAATAGCCTAGATAAATCCCCCTTTTCTCTGCAGACCCGCCCGGATCTCTGTCAGTTTTCTGGTTGCCGGAAGCCCTCCACGTGTCTGAATCTTCCCCACATTGATCAGTAGCCTAATATCCTGATCTGCGGGAGCTTCCCGAGGCTTTAAAAAAAGAGAGAGAAACAATATTTCAGATTGACTGCTAGAATTATGATCCAAGGTTGATCAAAAATCGACTTGGGTAAACATAATAAAATAGTAGCCTATAGTGGAAATAAAGGCTCAGCCCTTTAAATGATTTCATCTGAGCCATGCTTCCTGATGTGAAAGTAAGCATCTGGAGAGGATAAACACAATTTGTGGCCAAGTTATTTATTCCTTTTTCTAAGTTTAAAATCTTCAGTAGGCTGTTTGGATTAGAGACTGGACTGGTTTTAAATCAAACGGTTTAAAGCCATTTATATTGATGATTATTAGGCTATTATAAGTATGGTTGTTTTTATTATTATGACAAATTAATATCAATGACATGGCACATGGTTTCCACAGGTGTCGTCCATTTATTCCCACACTATCAAATTATCTCATCAAACGCCGTGCACGTGGCGGGCACGCGCATTATAATTCGACTCTCAAAGAAATGAATGAGCCGACCCGCGTGCCGTTATCGGGCTGATTAAAGCCTTTGAAGTAACCCGCCGCGCGAGACCCGGGTACGGGATACAGTGAATTAATATCCACTTGTAGTTGGACGGAGCGTTTGTTCTGTGTCGCCGCTGGTTATTGATAAAAAATTATTTGCCTTTTCGATGGCCAGGCTCGGTTTTGGCGTTTCGGGGCCTCTGCTGATCCAGACCCGGTAGTTGAAACCCTGCGGCTGGTTCGTCTACACAGCATGCTGTAAATGATTTCTGACGGCTAATAATCTACATATGAGTAGATTCGTTAGGAACAGCTGTGTCGCTGGACGTGACCAGCCGGAAAAGTTTTTTTTGTCAAAACAGGAACATATGGCTTCCTAGTAGAGCCCGCGAATTAAATCTACGGATTTTCTTTACAAGTAGCCTAAATTGTCTGGGACGAAAATGTGTGTTTTGGTCATAGTCGTTTTAATAACATAATGTAGATAATAATGAGGAAAGAAATTAAAGCCGGGGATTGTCGTTTCAAAATTACGTTCTTGTCATTGGGCGAATTAATTTGTTAATACGCCCTACATAAAACAGATTTTTGAAGACATTTGCTGCAAACTAAAATGTAATATTCTATTACGACCGAATAATTATTGTTGCGCCTCGGCAGGCCTCCCAGCTGAAGGCCCCGGATTCCCGTCCGGTGCCCAACCGCAGGCCCGGGTGTAGTGGCCTGGGCGGGCCGCTTGGTGGCGGTAGTGACTCGGACTGGAAGCGAGAAGGAGCATTTTGTATAATTTACTGTAGGCTGTTTTACTTTACAGCCTCCAACCGCAACCAGAACAAACAGTTAATGTTATTTTAGGCATCATTAACAAAAGTTAAAAGCGAGTTAAAGCAGACTTAACCGATTTAAAAAAAAAAAAAAAAAAAACTGATAAAAATTAAATAGGCAAGCATTACTCGAAACTAAAATGTGTTCAGTTAAGTTTTTTTTTATCCAATTAATTTGTCAAAAGTATCCGACAAGTAGGCCTAGGCTACAGGTAGGAAGTCGACTGTTTCATCTTAGCTTTTAGGATAATAAACTCAGGGACAGGGCCTGCGTTTGTTCCTCTTCCACCCATAGCCTACTTTGTAGTTACGGATAGAACAGGATCCCTTCTATTTTACTATTTTCTTTTCTTGCCTTGTCTTTTCTTACCCATCCTTTATAAACTGACCGTTTTAAAACAAAATCTAAAATTGAAAAAGGTGACACTCATGTTCACAACCCAATAAACGTTTATTCTTCCCGTTTATGAAATTCCTCTCAGTGGCTTGGTGTCATGTTAAAACCTTTTTAATTTTTGTGTTTGTTTCTGATTATTCAGCCTGGTTTTCAGTACAACATGAAGGGACATTTAGCCTTAAGCAAAAACGTCCACATTTCCTCCTGTCATCATCGCTGCCTTTGTTTTTTGTTTCTCCAAATCAGCGGGTCCTCTGAGAGGAAATCCCCCACCCCCCTCCACCCTCTCTCTCTCCATTTTGTGCGCTTTGTAAGAGCAGCTCGAGTCTTCTCGCTGTCCACCACATGAGGGATATAGGACTATTATTTTGATCGAGCTCGTCGGTGAGTCCGATTAACAAATGGTTAAACTCCCTGAAATGGTGTTTATTTTATTTTATTCGTTCATCAAGTCTTAACCGGCCCTCATAGAAACATGTAGTTTGCCTGGGATCGAGGCTGCACGAGGGAATCCAGATCTCCCTCAAATGAAACGGATTCAAAATAGGGAAATGAACATTAGAAATGAATCTGGAATAGAAAAAAAAACGCACGTCAGGAAATTTGTGAGCAGGTCTCTTCACTTGTTGTAGAACACATTCTGTATTTACTGAATCGACCCAATTAATTAGATTATCTCCATCAATTATTAGTAGGCTATATTCACTGTGAATATGTGGGATGTGTGTTTTTGTTATTTTTTAAAGCTCCCGAGTGTGTTTCGCATAAGAATAGCGATTTAATACTAATTATTTCACATAGCTGTTATGACGTGTGAGAAAACAGTCTTGCTTGTGTTTGAACATTTCTCACTCTGTAATGTTTTTGTGCTGGACTTTTGTGGGAAACACTTTAATAAAATGTCCTCACTGAAAAAGTCATTTTTAGGCCTACTCCTGGATTCATTTTGCTTCTCAGTTAGTTTTGATGTTGTCCCTATGGCTGCAAACTTGAAACTCTATATTTGATTTCTAGAGTCCCTGCTCTGTATTTCCTTTGTAAACCTGGGCTTCTTGTCCGGATCACAGTGACTCCACTTGCTGTGGGAAATGTTTCAGCTCTGAATTTCTGGTTGACTCTACTGAAAAAGGCCTTAAACTCCCTAGAAATGTTCTCACCAATCTAATCTTCTCTGCCCTGTAAAGTAAGACTTCTAAACAATGTTCTAAAAGTGAAACACTTCACATCACATAGCAAGAGATGTATTATCCAACCAAATTATGTGCGGCAACATATGAAAGTTTACCACAGTTTGATCACTGAAGTATTCTGACAATGGAAATGTGTTGCAGTGAAGTTGTTTCAACTCACATAGATTAGCTCTGGACTGATGGGGACTATGTTCATTCAGCAAATGAACACACTGGATTGCTCAAATGTATTACAACAACTGTGATTGATGCCTTACTGGCAGAGGTGGAATATAACTAAGTACATTTACCCAAGTTCTTAAGTTTGTGGTTCTTGTGCTTTACCTAAGTAGGCTATTTCTATTTTATGCCACTTTATACTTTTATTGATCATTTTTACTTGCTACATTTATCTGACCAAGTTAGTAGTTACTTTGCAGATTAAGATTTTACATAGAAAAATATGATTATAGTATAAATATGATGACATTGTTACAGATTAAATCACTTAACCTACAGTAATTACAATCATGACAATCAGCTCCACCCAACTACCTTCTGTGTCAGTAATAATAATCCAATAAAATGATAGTATGACACACTTTTGATGCGCCATGTACATTTTTAAACTGTGGTATTTTTCTTATACTGGAGTAACAGATCAGAATACTTCCTCAACACTGATTTCAGGAAATACATTTAATCACATTTCTATCCTCCATAGTGGGCTTTTCTAAACAGATGTCATTAGCACATAAAGTATACAATTAATTGCTGAAAAACATTCAACGAAAAAGAGATTTTCAGCCCTCTGCCGAGCTGTTTCACTAAAACATGAATCACTATCTGTCACGTGAGGCTGCTTCACTCTCAGTTGTTGCCAGCACATCCTGTTTCCGTGATGTCGGCACAGGAAGTTATTTTGTGTTTTAATTGAAAGTGAAATGTTGTTAACACTCAAACTCCATGACATGGTTAGAAATTTGCCCCATCGAGCTGGTAAATAACCAGGCCTGCCTGAATGTCAAATGTTTCCATTATTCAGGCGAATTCTTAACTGTAGCAGAATTTGAGAACCTTTTTTATTCCGAACCGTCCAATTTGTCTCTATTCTAAATATTCTACATGACTTTCAGATCATTTTATACACAGGGCTTGGCAGTTCAGCTTGTCATAGTTCATATTTTCTGGAACATAAGGATGTAAATTGCTGCAGATTAGAACAATTGAGGCCTCAAATCCTGCATTTTATAGCAACAGAGCCAGTGGTTTGGATTTTTCAAATTAAGAACAATCTTTGTTTTGAGGCTACAGCACTGATTTAAACTTGAGGGGGAAAACAAAATGAACACGGCTATTTTAACCAAAGAGTTGAGAATTTCTACTGAGCCGGTGTGCGTTCACATCCATGACATATTTAACATAAACAGTTATTCCGATGAGACGTGATCAAATATGAAAAGGGAAGGCCTCCTTTTCTTAACAGGAATACAAGATTTCCCTTGCAATTTCTTAAAGCATGAAAGTTCATTCTTTACCTTGAAATTATAGTTTAATAACAACTATGCTAACTCAAGGTTAGGTCAGTTTACTTGCTTTTTTAAACAGCATCAAGAAGAAGAAGAAAAAGCAGGAACAAATAGTAAGTTGACCTTGAGTCAGGGTTGTTTTGTTGATTGTTTATCTTGGTCGCTTTGTTCAGATTTTATGACTTTACTCTCTTACAGAAACAAACACCTATACTGTCCACTGTTCATGCATATGAATACATATATCGGTTGTACAACATATAAAACAGTCTTGACCACCTGTTCACTAACCACCCTATACTTGTCACCTCTGAATAACTACAACAGAAGAAAAAACGAATCATACTTATTCATTTTGGAACATCCCAGTGAAACATGAATAAACAACTCTCTCCTCCTTCAGCCACAATTATGCAGGTTCCCAGTGAGCAAGATATCCCAACTGAAGAATGGAGCCTCAGCTCCCTGCTGTGAATTCAAAGCAAAAGGTCAGTCCACCTCTCCTGAAGGCACAGTGTTTTTACATTAAGATATTAAAGAGTGTTTTTCTTATTGTTTCCTAACTGTGATGCTTGAGCTTCACTGTGCAGGGTGATGTATGTGCAGAGTTTGTTTTCACATTCATCTGCTGAAGTGGCGTTTCTCTGTGCTCACCTTAAATCTCAGTGCAACACCTGCATTTACCAGCAGGATTTTGTGACATCACAGCTAGTTTAGAAGCCAAGCATGGTCCAGATTGCAACTGAAGTAAAGCCTCCAGCACCCATAGTCAGTGAAGTAGCAGACATCTTGTGTCAAGCCATTAAACTTGTGAAATAATATTTGTTTTTGAAACAATATTTGCTTATCCATAGGGCAGTGTCATTTTAGTATTTTAAATTTGGTTATTGTAGTTTATTATTCAAACAGAGTATTTTTATGTCTTAAGCCATATCGTTAATTTTACAGAAAAGACTGGCTGATAAACAAATGCCTGCATGTTATTTCAAAGTAGGCATGTGAAAAGGTTTGTGTTCATAAATCCTGGCTTCTCAAGGACTATTGTGCGTGTATCAAAGGTAAACAGTCCCATAACATAGGAAAATGATCCGTTTATGACACATCCAAAAGGCATGATAAAAGTCAGCACCTACTACAGGCCGTGTAAGTCGATGCTGCTCCAATGGCCCAAACATTCACTTTTCCTTCATATTTTCACACCTCGTGGATGCGTAATAACCGGCTCCATCCACGTCAGTGTGCGGGCTTTTTGTCCAGTGTAATCTGAAAACTGCTATTTCTTTTTTTTTTAACCCTGCTCTGTTTCTTTTGCCCTCTGTCTTACAACTATGTTTTGGTAGCACAGACCTTAATTCAATGTATCTGATTCATTTAATGGTCGGCTTTCCAATTTTATTGCCAGTACAACAGAATGAGGAAGAGAGCGGGAGGCCTTGTATGGATCATCACAGAAATATAACAGGGCACTATGAAAGTAAATCAATTTCTGCTATCATTTAATGTTTTTTACATATAAAATTCATCAACTTTAAGCATAAATCAATGAGTTAGGGGTTTATTTTAACATGTTGCAAGCTTTTCATACATTTTTCTTTTCAACACACTTTCAGTTGAGAAGTCATCCGTGAGGTTAATAAAGTCTTCTGAGATGTTTTCCCTTATAACTCAAGCCAGTGTTTAAGTGGTTGTTTTAGGCCTACTTTGCATTCTTTCAGATTTTAGATATTTAAAATATTTAATCTAGTCACGTTGACATGAAAACGTTTTTTTTGGTGGTGAAGATGGAAAAAAATTAATTGGGACCTTTGTGACTTAAGCGACAAATCTTAAACGATTTTGAAATCTGTTCCATTATAGTTCTTATCAGTTAATACCAATGAGATGCAGACTGAGTGTGCATCTTAGTAATCAAGAGCAGAACGTACAGTTAATCCCTTCTCCCCTTTTTGCGTCTTTTGTTTCCAGTTGTTCAAAGTTCAGGTTGTTAATTTCAAGTTCATTTGATATAGATGGAAATTACAAAGTCTATTTCTACATTCTCAGAGGACTTGTTGAGAGGTCAACAAAGCATGTTTATATTTAAGCTTTATTCCATGCTCTTATTTGTCCCTTTCCATGTAGATCCTTATCAAATAAAATCTTCTCAAGGTCCACTTACTTACGGTTTCATGGTCTTGTGGTTGTTTAAATAATGGAGAGATTTGAAAGCTCTGGAAAATCAAGTAGAAGCTGAGTTAAGATTTATAATAGAGTTCATTTTTGACCTCAGACAAAACAGTTTTACCTTCCAATCTATTTAGTGGCTGTTCTATAGCAGTGATTTTCATCAGCATATGCACAGTTTCCACTGAAATGTAGATGTTCAAATTTCCATTTTTATCTGAGCAATAAATATACTTGATCATGTGATCCAGAACAGCTACAAAACAGATCTCAAGGTAAGATTACTACATCTATACAACTACTACTACTACTACTACTATATAAGTAGGTTAAGATTAAGGTAAGGTTCTGTGTTCTTAATGAATGAAGTTCAAAAAAACAAAACAAAAAATACATTTTCTGAATGGTAAAGAACAGGAGAACACCTGCACATTCATTAGAACTAGGTTTTTGTGGGTCTTAGCAGGTGGAGAGAGCACATGTGTAATTAAACTCACTCACTTTCGCTGTCTTCACTGATTTGTGTTGGCCCCACATCTGTCCAGCTTTCACTTCAAGGAAGTCTGTCACAAGTGCTTTTTTGGGTTTTCTAATAAGCACTTACACACACACACACACACACACACACACACACACACACATACAAATATCTGTGTGTACTTTTTCAGACTGTTAACCTAACTAATGCAAAAACTTAATTTTCTAGACTATAATCATCACAAGCAACCCACAGCGAAGAGTCCGTATGTCTGAGGTCATATTATAGAGGAACACTGGGGGCAAGAAATAATAAGGGGAACAGGTAAAATGAACAGGAATAACATACAGGTACTAACAATCTGTTTCTGCACACCGACGGTGGATCTCATTAGTCCAGCAGGAGACATCCTGTTTCTCTTCTTATTGCAGCAATATGCATGGAAAACATTTGATTACATGCGATCAACATATGTGAACAGCAGACAGGAAGCGTGTTCACACATTACTGACAACTTGTTCTCTTTGTAACATTTGACAGCATGAGGAGAGGATCTGTGGAGAAAAGAAGGGAGTTCGTCAAGGGGAAGAAATGGCTTGATTCACAAAGAAATGACATTTAGATGATCAGAAAAATGCAGGTGTAAACCATAAACATTAGGTTTGCAAGTAACCTATTTACATTAAATAACAAAGATGCCAGTATATAAGCAGCCCTCTGCAATTTGGTGAACTGTGGGCCTTAGAAGTACAACATAGAGTTTGTTTTACATTTAGAAAACGGAAATGTATAGTCAATTGTTTTTGTTCAGTTATGAACAACTGATGCCTGGATCTCATTATTTGAACGAGGGCTTTTCTTTCTGTCTATAAGTGACTTCTTCCTGTCTCAGCAGCCTCATCATTACAGTAGAGGCTGTCTAATGAGGACTGTTCCTCTCTGTCTGTCTGTTTCTGCAGGAAGGCATTGAAGTTGCACAAGATGTTTTCTACCTGCAAGCTCTGGAAGAGGAACACCGCGCTTGGGAATGCCACAGAGGGAAAATCTGAATTGAGATTTTTCATGATGTTAAAGCATCAAAGTACTCTTTGGATGCTAAGGCTATTTGGCAATTTCTTTGAAGCTCTTCTTGGTTCTTTTTTCATTGTGAGTAAAAAGATAAATAAAATAAAAACTTTTCCCAACCCAGAAGAGCTCCTGGCAGGCGATGACTTTTCAGTCTGAACAGCCACTTTGACCTGTAAATCCCTCACTGAGAGTCAGCTGGCCATAAGACCCTCGCCACTTTAATTTTAATGAATGACATGTAATGACACAAATTCTAACCTAACACTTTAGACACCATCAACTAAAAATATTTCTCCATCTACTGAAAGGCTGATGTGACCCATGACCCTTACACTGCCATTCATTGCTTATGTTGTCAGGGATCTTAAAATTAAAGGGTAAGGTTGGTATTACTGTATATTTTTCTTTTTGTCAAAGTCAAATCTCTTGAAAAGACACAAAACCAACGATCTGTTTTGGTCTTTCTCTCAATGCTTTGACTTCCTTGCCCTGTCAGAAATCTACCCTGCACAACAATGGAGCTCTATAGTACAGAGGAATCAGATATGCAGGCTTTGATTCACACAGAAAGCTTGGTAGTAGAAACATTCATTATAATTTTAAGACAATAAGAAAAGACTACCACCAGGTCTATGCTTTAAAGCATAGTCTATATGTAAATGTTAAAATTACCGTCAAGCTTATCATCGACTTCACAGACAGATGTAGCTGTTCTCTGGGTGTTGTTACTCCTCTAATCTTTCAAATCAAATGTTTCACATAACTGGAATGCTTCGAATGGCTTTGGAGCTCATAATACATTTCCCTAATAGCTCAGCTCTGTGAGAAATGAACATGTGATTTAAATGTATTGCTAAACTGGCAGTCAAGATGGGAAATGACCAGCAACCACAAACAAAACAAATATCCTGTCGATTCTCTGTCTCCCTTCCTGGCCTCTTTGGCAGGTAAATAGCTGTAATTTGGAGTCTGATTAGTTGGATGGCAAAATAGTGGCTAGTGCCTCTTTGGTCACTGTTTATGGTGACTTTGCATTCAAACTGAAGAAATAAAAGTAGCAATATCACGCAGGAAATCAAAGCTGCACTACTTTATTGAGGGACATTTATTGTGTTGTAGTTGTGTTGGTTTGCAGCGCCACATAACGTTTTATATTACATTTTGGACAGTATCATAAATATGAAAACGCATTATTACGTCATCATACAACATTTCAAAGAGGTAATAGTATAATATTACACGCAGGACAGAAGTAGAAGAAAAGAGGAACATTATATTTGTAGTTTGTCTCCTCCTTCTGCATTCCCGCCTAATTCACCCTGTTTCTCCTCAGCCTTTGACCTATCCACCCCTCCCCCAAAACACACACAGGGGAAGACTGTTGACAGGGTAAAAAAAATAGAAGTAATTTCCTGATGCGTCTTCCTCCAAGGTGTTTGGAAAAAGAATGAATATGAAGTTGTGGTGGAATACTGATAGCATTTACATTTTATAATACTTTTCTGCTTTGGCTCCACTACATTTCAGAGGGAAATATTGAGCTCATTTCATAATTTTAGTCACTAGTTACTCTATAGATGAAGTGCTATGATGCACGGTAATAGACTGAACAAGCCAATAGTATATAAAATAGTTGAAATTCGTAGAGTTGCAGACAACAAATTAATCTGTAAATATTTTAATAACTGAGTAATCGTTAAAGTCATGCCAAACATTTGATCAGCTTCATGAATGTGAGAGTGTGGGTCGTTTCTTGTATTAACATTACAATAAGTTGACTAACTCCTGGTTTAGGGCTGTTGGTTCGATAAAACAATAAATCTTTAAGACATCCTCCTGGTCTGTAGGAAATGCTGATGGCCATGTTTCACTGTTTTCTGATGCGTTATAAACTATTAAGACAATAGTTGGAAGATGAATAAATTAAGACAATAATCTTTAGTTGCAGCCTAACCACCCCCCCCCCCCCATCTCTCCATCTCAACCAGCTACAACACTAAAAGTACAACACTAACAGGGGCCATTGTTCTGCATTACAAGTTCTTTTACTTTTTATACTTTCAGTACATTTAGCTAATGCTAAATGCAGGACTTTACTTGTAGTGGAGTATTTTTACTTAGCTCTACTGCAACTTTTACTTGAGTAAAAGATCTGAAAACTTTGTTTCACAGATCAGTTTGTGAACATGTTATCCGGATCATACTCAGCCACCAAGGAAACATTTAGTGGAAGAAAAAAAACATTTGTACAACAAAACTTTTTCATTAGGAACAATAGGACAATTAATAAACTATTTACAAACATTTTGGAATAAAAAAAAAGTAAGCCAAACTAATGTCATTACAATTTCAAAGTTAGGTGACTAACATACAAATGTTAAGTTTATATAGGATAAAAAAAAAAACTGAGAACATGTTCCTACTTCAGATTGAATAGGTAGATTTAGATTTCCTATTTTTAGTTTTCAATTGTAATCCCAGGTGTAGTGAAACAGATGTAATATTTATTTCTTGCTAGAACACTTAAGAAAGGTTGCCCACAAAAGTATGTTAAATATGTTGCATTCTATGTGGTTATTTGACCCTTGGAAACCCTAGCCTGTGACCTCACCAGCTCCCTGGGACTCCTTGTGAGTGTGTGTGTGTGCGCGCGTGTGTGTGTGGGTGGGTGGGTGTGTGTGTTCAGAGAAAGAAAGAGAGAAAGGCAGGGAAGATGGGTTTAGGCCAGCTCAGGACAAGGAGTGTGTGTCCTCAGAGAGCTTGTGGGGGGGGGTGCTGAATCTGTAGCAGATTTAGAGCAATAAACAGAGGATTAAATGTCACACTGATCTGAAAGGTAGTTTTTAGTTGACTAGCAATAACATATTGAGATCATATTAAACCATCCTGAAGCTGTGGTTACTGCATAATACAGTATTAGCCTACTCTGTGTTTCTATTGTTCTACTAATCTATTAATAATATTGTGTTTAGGTGCATAATGCTTATTGTTTTAGTGTTATAAAATATGTTATAAGTGATGAATTAAATTGATTTGAGATTAACCCATGGTAAAATAAAATGTTTGCTCTGTTTGTTGATTTGATCCTGTCCCAAACATTCTATATTGACATCCTGGGATGAGAATGTGTTGCGTATTCATATGCTTTCAGGACTATTATATGGGCCAATACAGATATACATACCCCTAAATAAAACCAGAGGTTAACAAACACAAAAGAAATTAGCCAAATAAATTGAGAATAAAAGCTTTGCTGACAGTATTTCATTTAATGCAGTCACAACCAAATATGGACACAACCGCAGGTTTCATGCTATATGCAGATGAAAAAAATAGCAATGCTTTTATAATACAATGTCCTTGTTTGTAAATGCCACCCATGATGAAGCAATGGTTACTATACAAGCAGTTGGAGGGTTTGGATCCATTTTGTGCACAGGAGCCATTTTCTAACCAAGCCAGCCCATGAGAGTGCCACGTTGCCTCCAGGCATGGACACAAAGTCTAAATAGTTTTAGTCAAACTGATTATTTTAAAACCCAATTCCAGACGTGTCGAAATGTATCCTAAAACAGGAAAACGTGAGACACGCGCACCACGGACACACAATGCGCCAAAAGCAAACCACAGCCAAACTCTGTATGTGTGTGGGTGGGGTGGGGTGGGGGAGGCCTGCGCATCAGTCACTGCCTCCATTTTGAGAAGCCTCCATCCACGCAGAGGGGCGCGCCATTCTATCATTTCCTCAGCGCCACACTCAGAGAAATATTATAAAACGGATGAAAGAGGCGCTAACAACCCTGCTTGGACGGGGCGCACACTGCTGAAGTTGTATTTTAACTCTGGGTATGGCCTGTTGGCACCTTACTGAGGAAGTACAACCACAACTGTGTTCTCCTTAGTCCAAGTCTCCTAAAAGCAGCGATGCAGTTTAAGCAGGCTGTGAGCTACTGAGAAATCTGACCGCCTTGCTACAGTAACCCGGGCTCTGCTATGTACGCCGCCATACCTGATACATTGTTTGGTTAATTGGGCTATGGGTGTAGGCGACAATGTATCCAAGTGAGTAGAGGGTTTATGGAGGTTCCAGTAGCAACACCCTTGTGGCCCCTGAGGCAAAATGAGGCCCTGGAGCTTTTGTTCCCCGGCTCCAAACAGCCTGAGGTTCAACGTAGGTCATTTATGTAACATCATGACGACTAACTTCTTCGCAACGCATCATATTCAACCAGCGGGCGGGAATATGAGGGAGGAGGTGGGGGTGCTACGCTATAGAATTAGCAGGCGGCGCCTTGTTATTTAAATGTGAATGTTCTTGGCCACCTAGGCCTTCAGCTATTCAGGGTATGTTGAGCGAAGTGTGCGAAAGCAGTAAAACGGTTCGACGCCCAAAAGGTTGTCCACTCTAGCTTTTAGCTTACATTACTTTTTCGTGCAGGAAGTCTCTCTATATAGCCTAATCTTCTCCAGCATGAGCAGAAGCGCATGTGTGGCGTCGTGTTGCATAAAACCCCGAGCACAGTAGCTCCACAAACCGCACCGTGCACACCTAGCCTATAGTACAGAATGGAGCGAGCACGGCGCGGAGTGAGGGGTCTCGGTTTGTGTGACCAAGCGCGCGTGCACATGTACACACGCGCTCATCTGGTGAATACCCTAGGAAGAGAGGGGGATGCCCCCTCCCGTTTCTCCTCTCTCTAACCTACTCCAAATATACCACGTGGTTTCCTTTTTGCAAACAAAAAAAGAAAAAAAATGAATTGGAGTCGGTGGAGGGGCGGCGTCACCCCTCTGCCGGCAGCAGGCGGGTCGCTGAAAGAAGGAAGGGTAGAAACTAGAGAGAGAGAGAGAGAGAGAGAGGCGGAGAGAGAGGAAAACATTTTCCCGACCTGATCCCGCCATAGTTTTTCCCACCCTTCCACTATAGACCCATCGCCAAATCCACCCAGTACAACCCACCTCCTCCACAGTGCGATAGAGGCATTAGGCTGCTGCTTTATTCGTCTGCCGGGGCCGGCTGCAAGTCAAGGGATTTCATTTCTTCTTCTGCTCCACTTATTCACCTGGATTTACAACTAAATTCAACGTTATCGTCTGTTTTTACACTTCTGAAATCTCTTTTTTTAATTTTAGTTTGCTGCCGTAAATTTGTATTATTTTCTAGGTCTTTTTTTATTTTTTATTTTTAGAAATTCTTGCTTCGACCGTGATTTCCACTTTCATTTAGTGTGGCAAGACTGACAATAGCCTATCTTGTTGCGCTAATTCAGGAGATAAACTTTTTGCTGGCTTCAGTTTTTGTTATTACGGACTTTGATTTTTTTTTTTCGTTTTTGGACTTGGAAAAACAATCTCCACCATGCACAAGCTATACATTGGGAATCTAGGCGACAGCGTGACTGCCGAGGACTTAGGAAAAACCTTTGACGACCACAAGATCCCATACTCCGGACAGTTTCTAATGAAAACCGGCTATGCGTTTGTGGATTGTCCTGACGACCAGTGGGCCATGAAGGCTATCGAGACGTTTTCTGGTGAGTTAAGGTGGACCACTGAACGCCAAAGACCCCCTTCCACCTTTAGTTTCATTCATTATAAAGGCAAGCGGTAGACGCCGGTGTACAACCACGGCTGCATGCCTCCTTCAGCGGTGTGCCCCAGTTTCACTCTCCGTCCACCTCCGAGGCTTCTAGCTACCCGAACATGCCTGATAAAAATAAATTAAAACAATTATTTTTATTAATGGTAGCTTAACAGTGTGTGGGGAGCTACACGCCCATGGGGAGCCATTGAACTTTTGTTGAGGGGGAGGGACACACGTAGTGTAAACGTAAAGCTATATCCTACTGTGAAGCCTGAACCCGTGGCTAACGTAAAGCACTACTTCATAATATTGCTATTTGACAAATAAGATGTATATGTATACATATGTATATTCCTGTGATAACTGTGCGTTTCAGGCTAATATATGCATTTGAGTTGATGTCTTGCAAGCCTAGCATTAGATTGAGTTCTCTCCAGTGATATAGTAAGCCTTTCTGGCTCCCCTCCCCCTTTAAGCAGACAGTCCACTATGACAAAGATAGAAAAATATCTTACCCTGTGCACATGCCAAAGCAGGCCTCACACCACAACGACTCCAAAATTATCAACGAGCAGCACCATGACCGTTAAAGCTGGATTCGCCCCGTGGTTTCAGTGCTTTAGCCCATTTCTCGTGATTTCCTACATATGTAACGTGTGGAGGCAAGGTCGCCATGCCTGTCATCTCCCTCTGCCTCTTAGGCTATATGAAACCCCACGAACCACCAAAACCCCCCCAAGACAGCCCTTTTATACAGCGTGTGGACTTGAAATCCTTTAAAAGACTCAAGGCTAGTCACACCTTTATACCATATTCTTATGGCTGTCATACTGTATTTTATATAACCCAGTTTAAGTAGCTCATTATGGGACAGAAGTGATGCGCCTACACAGTTCAAATGTTCCATGAATGTTTGGTCTTGTTTTGGGCCCCGAATCTGTCTTCCTGTCACCTGCTTCTCAGTTTGGTTAGGTTTTTATTAGTTCGGCTATTTGGTAAGCCTCAGGTTTAAAGAAAGTTAGTTGTAAAGGGACCTCCACTTTAGCTATGCACCCTGAAAAGGAGCATATCCCTCCCCATGGGCCTGCAGTAGCTAGTAAACACTTAGCATGTAGACACAGTGTGTTCTGAACCCCCGTTTCTTATGTTTTGTTTATTTTTTTCAGGTAAAGTGGAGCTTCAAGGGAAACGTATTGAGGTCGAGCACTCCGTCCCCAAGAAGCAAAGGTACTAAACAGTATGCAGCATAATATCACCCCTCCCCCTCCTCTCTACTACCCCTTTCATGTGTTGCATCACTTTAACTAGGCCTTTACTGAATAGAGTTCTAACTGAATACAAGGTTTCACTGGTTTGCAATATGTGGTATTTTGAAATGTGCCCAGGTGTCTCCCTTGTGTTGAGGGACAATTGAAAGCTTAGTTCGGCACTGTAGTAGTTACTTCGGTTGTGTTTTTTGGTGTTGGCGTGACTGTGTGGAGCCTCAACTTTTGTCGGCCATTGCTGTGAAACTGTAGCCTACTGTGAAAGCTTTAGCTAGCTGCCTGGCGTGCTGTAGAGTGCAGTTGGCGTTTTCTCTTCGTTTTAAAATGCTGGTGTTGGTTGAGTGGTAGCTTATGGAGTGAATCCAGTGAGCATTCACTTATAATATTCCGTGCAAAGTCATCACAAAAGGCTATAAGCACCTCCTATGCATTTATTTAGCCTTTTACACGGGATTTTAAAATACAGTGGGAAATGCACATTTGAGAAATATGTGTGTGTCATGTGGTTGTGTCATGGCTACATTCAGCAACTTTTTTACTTTCACAAAATTGATTTACTGTGTGTGTGTGTGTGTGTGTTAATATTTGGAGTACATTCACCTTCTGGCAAATCATTTAAAAAAATCTAGACAGGTCGCTATGACGGATTAATTGATGGTTAATGCATGATAATTATTTGATTTATTAATTTGATTTGGTTAAATATCTCCAGCCAATATGTAGGCTAAATGTTTAAGTTTATGTGGTTTAATGGAGTCCTCATTGTTTCAAAATGTTGAATAAATTGAGCATACATGTTCTGTAAAATCTCATTAATTCCTTGTAAAAACACAGCTATGGCTGAGTTTTTATGGATAATAATTGTACCGTTTTTTATTATTTTTGAGCTTTTAACCTTTCAGTAGCCAGCTATGAAATTAAAATAGGACGGTGATGTAAATATTTGCACAATTTATAAAAAAAAAAAAAAAAAGCAAAAACATTTAGTTTATTGTCATTATTGTTATTGAACCTGCGGTTTTAGACTTTAGTCTGTAGCTTAGATTTTCCTCGGTCCAAAGGATAAACGGGGGTCCATTTTAGTTCAGCTGCTCTGTGCTAAGAGCCGGACTTGACCTGCTTTATGGAATTTGCCTATAGACCATCATTCATGCCTGTAACCTTTGGCACAGATACGAGGTGAGCAGTGAGCATTCTCCGTGTTCCGCCATTTGGCCACACGCGTGCATATATGTGTATCTAGTGACCCAGGGTTTCACTGTTGGCTTTGAATAAATTTAAACATTTCGTTTAATCAAGAGTCAAGTGATTCTATGTGAATGTGGCCAAATATTTGGATTTCAGCCGGTTTTGGGCGCCCGCCTTGCGCCAGAGCACACCAAGAAATGTTGCAACATGGCTGTGACGCAAAAATACCAGCAGTGTGGTCTTTCTGAAGATGCATGGCGTTAGGCAGTGAGGCTGAGTTTCATTGTCAAACTCTAGAAAGAGGTCACTCGCCGTGCTTGGAGAATCAACGTGGCAACAGGCTGTAATTTCTAATAATCTCCCAGCGGGTCGGTAAATTATTCAGATGGCGCGGTGTGTGCAAAGAGTGTCCCACACCTCTTCTGTGATAACCTTGAAGAGACATAATGATATAGGTGATTTGTGAGTAGAGGGCCACCGTGGGCGAGCTGGGGCCTTCAGTGACTCCACAACACGTGGTGCGTCCACGCAGAGAGGAGTCACTCCACGTCAGGCAGTGAGGGCAAAATGGCGAAGCTCTGAATGAAGGAGATAACTGTGTGCAGGCTGCTGTTTTTTTTTTCTTTTTTCTCCACGGTGTGTAGTTCCGGGTCTTCTCGGGGCCCGGCTCGCCCTTTAGCAGCACAAGTGGCCCAATTCAGACCTGTTTGAGTAGGCTATAGAAACGAATGCAACAGGAGAGGATTAGTATCACGGAAACCAATTTATGGAAGCCCCATCTCAAAATGGCCGTTCATATACTTAGCCAGCAAGAGCCCAATTAGCCTATCCAAGTTATGTCAGATTTGTGTTTAACTGTTGATATCAAATATCATCTACAGGTAGCGCCTTTGTGTGGTGTGAGTTTACACAAATGTACTACATTAGTTTGTAAATGTTCATAACTAAAGGACTGTAGTGACCTGCTATTAATGAAGGTTAATTTCAGCAAGCAGATGACTTTTGTTTTTTTAACAAAGGCTTTTGCTTTTAGAACAAATAATAGATGGTAACATATGTTGTCCCATAAAGGACATAACAAGCTGCTACTTTTTTCATATCTTTTTAACCTTTATCTGACTAGTCTGCCAAGAGTAGGCTATGTTCAGTACAGAAGGCCTGTTGTTGCTGTCTGTGTGTAGCGGCTGGCTTTCATAGAGCCTGTGCAGGGCGTGTATTTAGAAGACACCCTTGATGTTATATCTAAGCTTAAATGCCAAACAGCTGCTCTAGTGCAGTTTTTCTGACATGGAACCTCAATGGAGGTGTGTGTTTGTGTGGGAGGGGCGGGTAATTCAGAGGGAACAAACCCTTTATTTGAGGGGGGAGGGGTAGTCTTAGAATGGGAAGTTCTAGCGTAAAACTCATTCGTTCTTTCTAAAGGCTAAATGTTTGTGCTGAACCCCTTATAGGCTGCAGGGGGCGCTGCCCATGGGTGCCTCGGACCTCTGACCATATTGTGAATCAAAATCAGTGTACAATATTTACATAGTTAAAGGAATTGTTATGGTGAATCAGAATCAGAAGGAGCTGTATTGCCAAGTAGTGTTTTACACATACGAGGAATTTGCTTTGGTGAGAAAGCGCTACACGTAGACAAACATACAGTTGACATAAATAAATGTAGAAATATATAAATATGGAATAAACAAATGCAAGTTATATAAGAATAATAAAAGAATAGAGAAAAAGAATACAACCATTTGCAGAGAAAGAACAATGTGGCAGATATTTACATGTGAATTTCTCATTGTGGACATGTAGGCTACACTACTTAGGCTTATGTGTGTCTGTATGAGATCAGCAAGAGATGAGAGGCAATATTTTATTATATATATAAACTTATGAAAACACTTTTGTAAAAAAACAAATACACGTTTTACACACATTTTATCTCCAGTTAAATTAGTTAAAATGCATTAGTCCCCTCTAATTTGATTTTGTTATTAGCTACTACCATGGCCTTTTGACCATATCTGCTTAACATGTGTGTATTGCCTGCATATGCACTCCCTCTGTGCTCTTGGTATGTGTTTGGAAGTGTGTATACTGCTAAGGACGGGTACATTGTGAACAGGAATTTATACCATTGTTAAGGAGTTGATTATGGCATGGGTTGACCTTTGACATCGAATCCAGTTGCTCTGTAAATTTTAATTGGTATGTTTGCACTAAGTATATGGCAGTTATGTGACCCCACACTTGGTAGATGGACTGATTGTGACAGAAATTTTCAGTGTTACTTCCCCATGTGTACAAGGATCTACCAAGGCTGTTGTTGTTTGCCTTAATGCCCTAAAACTAGTAAATGCAGTTTTAGTTAAAACATGGACTTTATAAGTACCTGTATTTGTGCACCTTTTGGGTATGGTTGAGGACTGTTGTCGTATGTTCTGATTTCTAATGGCTGTACTTATGTACACACACCTAGATAATAAAAGCAATAAAAGAACGTGGTCAGTAGCTGATGAGAAGTTTTCAGTAACCCAAAACTGGCTTGATACTTCACTACCTTTTCTAACTTTATGAATTTGCTGAACTGATGGTGTTTCAAGTCCACTACAGAAAATTATGCATTATTTGTGTTTGGGGTTACAGAGGCCCCATCTGTAAAACTATGGCTGCGCAATATGGTAAAATAAATAAATAAATTATATTGCGATTATTTTGACAGATGTTACAATTTACGAAATGATTCACAATTAGTGGGAATAATAATTTCTGTATCACAATTTTCATTTTCTCTGAAAAAGCTATTAGAATCATGATGATGTGACATTTGCTTTCTAACATCTGCAGAAGATTTGTTGGCAGGCGCCTCTCTGCAGCACTATAGTACTTCATTATAATGCTGTTGTATATAATACAATATAATGCATGTCACACATTTTTACCTTCATCAAAAAAATGCAGCTTCTGCAATTTGCATATTGCACTTGGCACATATTTTGATTTTGATAATATTTAAATTAATTATGCAGCTGAATGTAAAACCTGGTTTAAATTGTGAATGCTACATATCTGGGATTTACCTTCATCACACATGCAGACCAGTGAAGTGTTACCACTTCAGTACTTTACATGCTGGGGGTTGAAAATAAGAAATATTTATAGTAGAAAGTAAATATTGATTTTGCAATCATTACATACACATACATGTACAGCAGCGAGGCCTGTGGAACCCCGAACAATGAGGAAGTAAAGCCAATCTCACTACCCAGTATTGGGTTTTGCATATCTAGACACTACCATTTGTTTTAAAAACAAATATATATCATAGCATTTGAAATACATTACTTTTGTAATGAAATGATTGACACCAAGTTAATTATTTTGTGAAATATTATTTTGAATGATAGCCAGCATGAAAGTGTTCTGTGTCACTCTGTAATCTCAATGTTCGTTGTTATTAGAATAAAAACACCATCTCCTTTTCTCTTATCTTTTTGGTAAAACAGTAACCAGACTCATTTGCAAATCATTTTCCCTCTCCCCTGATTTATTAGCTATAACTAACTCTTGTCTTCAGTTTGGAATTCATTGTTTGGATCATTTGCAGCATCAGTTTCTTACCTCTACCTTCTGGTGTCGCCATGAGTGTACTGGCATTTGGAGCCAAATAGGAGCTGATGGTCAGTCTACAAATGACTTCAATCAAAATAGATGATGATGATTTTCAGTCAAATGTATTCATTTGTTTTACAGCTTGATGAGAAATAAATGCTGAGAGTCTTGTATTGTAAAAAACAACAACCAAATTCGCAGTTGAATTTAATATTTACTTGTCTCAAAGGTGAAAACAAACGATTTCTCTAGCATTTTTAGTTGCTTTTTGCTTTTTTTCACTTGTGTTAATCTTCATGTGTTCTAAGGTGCCTGAGTGTGCATTGCCAAGCCATCCTAAAGCCTGCTGAATGTCACTATGCATACAACAGTTTCCCAAGTGTGTGTGTGTGTGTTCATAAGACAGGATCTGATCCTGTCAATCCCATCCCATTCTTGTTTCCCATATACACTCAGAATATACAGATGAAGAAACAGTTATTTTTCTGTGAAGCCCCCTCCCACCTCCCAATACATCAATCAATCAATCAATCAATCAGACTTCATCATGAACTGAAGCAACATCACTTGGTTTTGTGAGTCATTCCTTCTGTTCTCCCTCCATCATTTCCAGCCCATTCGGTCACATTGGCGTTGACAACATTTTCAGACTATTATTTCTGTAGTTTTCTCACTTTTGAAATGAAGCTGCGAGAGATCTTTGCTTTTTAATTTTTATCAGGCGTATTGTTTCAGCTTGTGTGGAATAAGTAACGGGCAGAATGGAAAAACAGCCTGTTTGCTGCTCTTCTTTGTGTCGTGTGCTAGTGGAGCTTTAAAACGTGTATGAACATCAGTTCACTGTCTGAAGATCCTTCCTGATTTTTACTCTTTTGTCCTTTTTATAATGAGCGTGGTTTGATAATGCGACTGCAGTATGATATGAGGAAAAAAATAAACATGGAGGACAGGTAAAGAAGAACGATAAAGATGCTGGTGTTGGTTGAGCCAGTGACGGTGTTAAGAGTTTATAGTGTTAACCAGCTGGAAATATTCTCTAAAAACCTGGTATTCTCACATTATCATCAACATTTAAATGTAATTTTCTCATACTGTATGATCATATGACATAATCTGCTATTTTTTTTTACAGTAGACTGAAGCAACTGTATGTGTAATTTAGTCTGCGTAAAATCCAGTCTTGATATTTTGGACATCAATTTCCCACTAATTCAGTTTGATGTATTTGGAATGTATAGAAGCTGCAAAATCTTCTCTTTTGTAAATAAATAAAGACAGCTGCAAATAACCCAACATTTGCTTAAACAGGGGAGAGGAGGACATGGCTGTTAGATTTCATGCTGTTTGTTCTCTCCAAGTCTCCTAGAAACTTTTCTTTTCACGAGGATGCACGCTACCAAGTTGGTGTGTTGTTAAATCCCACAATCTCCTCTACACTTGTCATCAGTGTTGGACCTGCAGATAGGCCTGGCAAAAAGTATATCGCTTAATAGCATTGCTCAAAACTCAGACATCATCAAATGATGTATAGCTACTCCATTTTATGATAAAGATGAGTGGTTCCCAACCTTATTGGCTTCTAAAATGAGGCAATGTCTGCTTTTACCATAGACTGTTGATTTGGCGTGGGCAAAGCATTTCAGAACAAAAGTAGAAGTGAGAGAAAAGCCAGAGAAAAACATATATATTTTTATGTCTTATCCTTTCAATCATCTTGCAACATCCTCCAGTTTATTTCGTGACTCCTTTGGAGGTCCACAACAATACAGTAATTGTAAAATTGGATTCAAACATTATGTCTGGAAGCTTAAGGGTTTGGGACGGGTTCTTGGTCAGTTTTAATCGTACCATGCTTTGAAAGATCAGGGCAAAACTGAATAGGTTAAAAAGGTTTAGTTGAGATCATTTAAACGTTAAGCCTATACTGAAGGTAAATGTGTCTGCCAAAATACTTTTTCTCCAGAACCTCCATTAATCATCAGTGTGAAGAAAGGGTTTGAAAGATTGTTTTGTTCAGTGCAGTATAAAGCTTTACTGATGTCGCACAGGTGTTTTGTTCCCCTCTTGATTGCATATTGACAATTTGTGCGAATTGACAGTAGACAAGAAACGACGAGCCAAAGTAAGGGGCCGTCTCAAAAGTGGATGCAAAACTGCCAAGGGAGTGTATAAAGGTTTTTCTCTTTTTATCATTTTTGAAAGAAAAAGCATGTACAGTGCAGGTCTGGCTTGTATTGTGCCACTGTTACTATTTGCTGGTCCATTATTTTTTGACCATTAACAGTCACACAGCCTTTATTCACAATCAGCAGCTAAATGTGTGTGAATGGTGGTGGAATTTAACACAGAAGATGAAACACTTCTTGTGGATGCCCGGCCCACTTCAGTCATAAATCCATATAAGAAACGTTCCGACATAAATACAGACAGTAGCTTTGCTGTACTTGAGACATTCCACATTTTCTAGAAGTCGATGCAAATGCACAGTGAGTCTCACTGACATCAAGGAATCTTTCTGTCCCAATCAGCGCTGCAGGAAATGCCCTTCCCTGTGTAACACAGCGTCATCAGATTTGCCATTGTGTACACATCTGGGTTGCCTTTTGCATGATTTACAACTCGCGGCCTCAATCACCTGTAACTTAAGTTTAAACACTCTAATTGACATAATTGGCAGTTCTTCAACCCTGCAAAACTTAATTGTCTGTGAAAGCAACCGAAAGCACTACTAAGGCACTGCCGTGTGATTTTGCTCTCTTGCCCATTTGGGTCATTATATTGAGTTCACTTCCCCCCTGGAGCTGATGGTGACTCAATGTGTTGCTCAAGGACACTAAAGCAGGGTAAAAGCGTTAAAACCAGGTTAAAAAGCCAGAGAATCTGATGAAATCCCTACTGAAGCATATGAGCCTAACATCGACCGATTTAAAGGGTCTGAACCACAGTATGTCTGCTGTTATTATAGACAATGAGACTGAAAATCCAAATATATTCTCCCAGACAATGTCCAGAATTGTGCATTGCTGCCATCTGCATGGTTTCACAACATCACTGTTTTACTGATATCTGCTCTGTCATCAAAATGCTCTTCAACTGTGTTTAAATGCACGCACTGTAACATAGTGAAGAGTCTGCTCTCTAAGTGGGGCCGACTCTCATGTTTTGCAGGAAGCATTTCTTGACATTTCAGTCTTTAGCAACATAATTAAGAGTTTTAGTCTAATGTGAGGAAAAATAAATGTGGCTGAGATGCAACTGTCAGCAGTTTAGAAATACACTTAAAGAAACTGCTTTGCAGCCATGATGTAAAAGAAATTTCAGGCTTTAGAGTTCCTCTTTCCAGTCTCTGTCTTCTGATTTGGACTCAGAACTCTCTTACTTGGCAGCTGTTAGATGTTTGCTTTTTTCCCTCATATTTCAGTTTGTATTTTGTAGCCTTTATCTAACTAGGGCTGTTATATTGTGCAGCTGTTTTCCTTATTTCCCTTTCTGTGCATTATGTAAAGTGTGTTGCTTTAAATGCACTCAACGTATCATGCATGGGAGGAACTGTGTGTGTGGCTGGAGCTTTCACACAGCAGCACACAGAGAGCATGAGGGAGAGAGAGAGAGAGAGGCTCAGAAGCAGCACACTATGGTTTGTCTTCCTTTCCTCTCATGGCTGGCGAGGAGGAGACAGTGGGCGGAGGGAGCAAGGGGGGTGCGACCAATCGTGAGGTGGCAGCGCCTGCGTGCCGCGAGGGGGGCGGTCCCTCTGTGCTGAGACGAGCTGATAGGTCCTCGCTGCTTTGCTCTGCACGCATGCTCCAACCCCCCCCCCTCTTTTTCTCTCTCTCTCTGCTCATACTTTCATTCTCTCTCCCTTGTTTTCTTCTCTCCCCCTCTCTGGTACAGTATGTTCATTTCTCTCTCTCCCTCTGTCTCTTTTTTTCCCCCCTCCCTTTTTCTCTCTCCCTTGGCGTGTTGCCATGTTCTCTGCGCCGTTCCAGCCTTTCTGCGAGAGAGCAGAGAGCGAATGATGGAAGGGAAGGCAGATAGACAGAGGAAGGGATCCAGTGAGAGTGACTGAAACACAGATGCATGTGTTTTTAAATTTGACGTCAGCTGAACTGCATTTCCAAAGCGCCTTGGACAAACTGTTTCAGAGATAGCTGATAAAATCTGATTAGACAGCCTGCTGCTGCTCTACGTGTTTGTTTAGTGGCATTTCTGTGGCCACTGAATGTATTTTGTGGCTTGGTTTGGTGTCCCATATTTGCATAAAACCATAAATTGTCTCAGAACACAGAGAGCTCAGTGGCTGTAGTTGTGAGACGCAGTGAATAGGGCAGGGTGGATAGTTTCTCTCAGGTAGTGTTTTTCAGCTTCCATTGAAGATGGAAGTTGTTTTTCCACCGTTAGTCCCTTTCTAACACAACTACACTATGAGAAATACCGGACAAGATCCACAGTCCTCGTCTCGTTTAAAAGTGCATTCTAAAGTTTAGGCGGCAGCAGTTTTGAGTTAGTCAAATTAAGAGGGTGTCTTCGTCCTGTCTGTAGGTTTATTGCCAGTATTGTGTCCCTGCAACAAACCTATAACAACGACTTGGAAGTAACACTCTGGCTAGTAACACTGGCTTAGCAAGGATACAAATTATAACTGCCATTTTTCATTTATAGCCAAAACTTACATCAAATCTTACAGAATATGATGCATTGTTATAGATGAAAATGCCCAACACTGTATTGTTGCTCCAGTTCTCCAGCAGCATTAAAATGAAAGTTGTGTTGATAATAATATAAACCGAAAGGGCCATTCTACATGGGTACTTCCACTGTTGACACTTACTACTAATGCAGGACTTCCACTTGTAATGAAGTATTTTTAGATTGTGGTATAGTTGGTAAAGTATTTTTGTCCTCTGTTTGTCATGTAAGGCTGGGACCGCCTCAGGGACAGTTGGACAGGAGAATCTATTCAACAGATCTCACCCAATCCCTTAAATGGTTTCCTTTTTTAATATGTTTATTTAATTGGTCTTGTTCTTCGGTGCATCACTTGTGATTGTCACTGCAGTGGCCGTCTGTCTTTCATGCGTTGCCTGCTGTGTCTCTTTTATTTGTCACTCTGCACTGGCAACCAAACCAGTTTCCCCTCTGGGGAGGAATAAAGTTATCTAATGTCATCTAAAATGCATTGTCTATGTTCAGTGTCAGTACAGAGAAGGGTGTGCCGCTGGTATAGTACAGGGAAAGTAAAAAGTGTTGACATGTTCGCATGAGGTTCAATGATGGAAGTGATCCCTTTCCCTAACTCTAAAGGGCCACTCCACTAATTTTAGACATAACATCAGTTTACTAGTCACCTGGCGTGCTAGCAGCCTGTGAAAATAGTTGTACAATGTCTTCTGTGGCTCTGGACGAGCTTTGTTGCCTAGATCATACGCTGTTGCATACACCGTAGCCTGTCGTGCACCTCCTCAAATATGTAACTACACGTCGGGGCGAAGCGGACCGTAAGAACTGTGATCAGTTGGCTGGGTAGCCCCGCAATTCCTCCGAGCCTACTGCAAGCGCTTTGAAGTAAATTTTACTAGCGGCCAAAACAGCAGCTGTAACACAGGGGGGATCAATATATATGAGAATGACAACCCACGCGAAAAGACTAATTTCACTATCAGAATGTGATTCATTCGGTCGATAACATCTGAAAAGCCACACGTATATAATTTTACCCCCATTCAAACCGGAAGTTAGCCTGCGTGGCCGGCAAAAGTCAAGTGGACACTGTAGCGCTGTCGCCAACTAGCGTATTGACGGTGTAATTGCAGAAGGACTTGGATACCGACGTACAAGTATAAATGCACGGCTACATGCGTAGCTTACGCCGTTGACCCGACGCAGACGTATCAATCACCCTAAACCCTGCATTCATTTGATGTTGGAATAATTGGAAAAAATTGTTCCCATCTGGGAAAATTCACTTGAATGTCCCCTCAAGTCGGAGCAATAACAACAACTCTGCTAAAATATGTAATGTAATGTTATAACCGTTAGTTGCTGTCCACGTAGAGTGACCTAGATTAGTTATTTCTTAGATAATAAGTAAAGCTTATTGTAGTTGTTTTAGGGAACGTAGCCTACTGGTGCAGCAGCAAATCTGGGCTCACTAAGCTTCAAGCTGTTTCAGCATACTTGAATAGCAACATCACATACATACAAAATATACAAAAACGTCCGTGTTGTCCAGTGGACGGTGACAGCCGCAAAGATAAACATAGTCCAAAGTAATCAAAGAATAATTTGAAGGAAGAATTTAATGACAATGGCCTACTATCCCAGAGCTAAAACAAGTCAAAGAGACGGTGAGAAAATGTTCAGAGAAATGACAACATAGAGGAGAAAGTGAAGGAGAGGTGGCAGAGGAGATGCATAGAGGCCTTATGTAGGTGAAGGGGTAAGGGAGTCCTGTCTCTTTAAGAAGACCCCCTCCCAACCCCCTCCTTCCCCTCCTCCCCATCTTTCTGATTGTTTCTTCTCTTTGGTTCAAACCATCTGTCCTCCTCTCTCTCTTTCTCTCTCTCCCCCTCTCTCCCTCTCCCTCCCTCTCTCCATCTCTTACTCTCTGTGTCTCTTGCTCTTGTTTCTGCTCCCTCATTCTGGCTGTCCCTTGCTCTTTTGCTCACTAAAATTAAATTGTACACACACACCACATCTGGGTACATGCATGCCACACCGGCAAATACATGAGGAGCAATAAGCAGTGAGGGGGAAGAAGGAAGGACTAAGAAATCAAGAGAGAAAGAAATGAGGAGGGGAGGTTGTTGGGGGGATTGGGGCCCAGGGGTCGGGTGTGTGTGTGTGTGTGTGTGTGTGTGTGTGTGTGTGTGTGTTGAGAGAGAATGTGGGCATGCACATGAGAGCGAGCCTCTCTGCAGCCCTGCTCTGGTCATCATCCATAGTCATATCACATCAGTGTGTGTGTGTGTGTACGTGTGAAAAGGATCCAATCTTTGAAGCATCTTGTTCAGTCAACCCTAGATTTCAGCTTTCCTCACCAAAGTGCCTTCTAGTTTTGGACCAGACTTTGGTTTTATCAGAGTGGGAGTCATGTGATTCAGATATGAATCTGCTTGTGTCAGTTCATGATCAAATAGAAAGGTCTGTTCCGTTTCTTGCAAAATAGAGTTTCTGGAGCTATTGAAACCTTTCAAATTAAAATGCTTGAAATCACAAAATTCCTGTTTTATAAAGAAAAAACTCATCTCCTTTTATTTCAAGGATTTCAAGAGAATAACTATCGTTTTCAAAAGAACATTACTAAATATTTAATCAAACCACATCTACAGTGTACAAAGCTGTATCATTTTTTAACCATGTCTTGAAATAATTATAATTCACTTTATAATATATATATATATATATATATATATATATTACACAACATCCCCATGTATTTCCTCTCTTATCAGCAACATTTTTTTAAGGCTTAAATTTGGCATTATCTTTCATTTATATTATTCTTGACTGATGTGTCAGTCAAATTCATTTTATGTTAAGGAAAGTGTGAATAACTGCTTTTCCCCCTAAAACAATATGTAATGTGCTAATTATGTCAGAATGAATACTCCACCCACATACCCATAAAGCAGTCACCTAATCTCAAGACGTTTTCACTTAACTGTTCAAAAGCAGGGGTAAATAGGGGTGAAATGATAGTGGCTTGACAGTTGTACAGTAAATTAAACACAGGCACAACCACATAAAATCCAAAATAATTTGATCTAAACTTTATTTCAGAAATATTGAGCAAATATTTAAGCACATGTCAGGTAGCAATTTTGTGAAAAAGTGCTGTTAGATGAGATAAGAAAAGAATCACTCACTCTACTCATTTTTTGCTGTACATGCATTGAGTAAATATAAATAGTTAGTGTTCATAATTGTATTTTTGGAGACTGTGTTGGGGAAACACAAGTAAAACTGTAATGAAAGTCCACTTGTGGTTAACAATGACTTTCATCTGCAAATCTCTTACTGTACAGATACTTTTCCTCGTTTTATTATCATATTACTCTATTTTATTTTATTTGTTTTTGCACTAAATGTAAATTGTTACCAAGCTTCATTGTATTCTTGAAGACAGGGATTGGATGAAAAATGAGCAGGAAGCAGTCAAAAGTATGAACCAATCGGATAACAGTTAGGAAGAAGCATTTTGATTGGATGGGACAATGAGATTGCTGTAAAATCAGTGAGGAGGTGTTTGCATTGGTTGGAATTTTTATTTCAAACTACGGGAACGACGTGTTTTCAAGAAGATTTAAAAGTAACTAATCTTGATTGTGTCAATGGCAGAGAAAATATTTCACAGCGGCTGTCAGACTGTTCCTGGTCAAGGAGGAGTTGGATTGCTCATTTCACTTGATCCTCCTCGTCTTTGCTGGCACGTTTCAGCAAAAAAAAAATCCAGACCCAGACTCAGAGGCCCTTTTCATCTTGTGGAATCTGTTTACACAGAAGACATTTAGAAAAGGATGAACTTAAGTTCAACAAGCTACACACACATAATTCAAATCATTTGTTAAGAACGCTGAGTAGAAATATGCAAACAAAAGGATTATTTTTTATTAGGTTGCATGAATGTTGAGTGACTATTTTGTTGAGCCAACGTTTTAGAGTACCGTGTTTTAGAAGAATGAAGAATGAATCATGGTCATGTATTTACATATTTTTTTTATAGTTTAAGTTTTAAACAGCCTTGGGTCTTAAGACTCATCCAACACATCCCTCTCAGCAAGCAGTACAAACTGGCTAAAAAAAGTATTTGTTTTTTTTGTGTTTTGAACAAAATAAAAGCAACTTAACGGCAGACCTTTTTTAATCAAAGTAGATGTTTGAATTTATATACATAAATAGTGGAAACAGTTGCCTTCCTTCCTTCCTCAAAGTTTGGATTTTCTGTTAAAAAAGGGTTTTCGTATAGAAAAGGTAATAGTGACATAGAACTATTTATTTACAACTCAGTCTCAGTTTCAAGTAGTTCTACCCGTTCCTTTCTGTTGATGGAGGAGGAAAAACTGAGCTGATTGCAGGCATTTTCCTTCAGCACTTCCACTTCTGCGTGTGTTTTTCAAGAACAACAGGCCTCTTGTATAAACTGTCACACAAGAGGACAAAGCTACACTTTTAGTCGCACTTTCTGGACTTGTATTTAGTGTGTTTAACTCAAAGAAATCTTTCGAAACCATGGAGAAATATATATTGTTTGCTTTTGGATAAAACTTTTATGCCTGCAATTTTTATGGGGTTATTTTTTTTTTTTTTTTCAATGTAGAACCCATGAGCTTGGCTTCAAACGCCATTCTGCCTTTTTAAAAGAATTGTTAACCTTGTTTGGTAAATGTTTAGATAAAATAGGCTTTCCTTTATTGTTTAAAAATTTGGAGATTTAGGGAAACTACAAGAATTATTCTTATACATGTTTCCCGGAGGGCATGGACTTCAAGGTGTGTGTGGAGGGGGGAGGGACCTGAATTCTTGACATTTTTTCAGCAGTAATAAGAGAGAAACTGGAGGTTAAGGAGCCTGTAAAGAATCGGTTCTTCTGATTGGCCAGGAAGCTGACCATGCTGGGATCTAATTGGCTGGGAGAAATTCGCATATGGAACTTCCTGCCCCATCCTCTACTGGTTCCTCACGTGTGTGTGCGTGTGCGTGTGCGTGTGCGTGCGCGAGTGAACAGTTGAGTGTCTAACTGTCAGCCTTGCAGCAGTTTGTCTGTTTGAACTAGACTTGTCTTTGTTTATTTTTCCTCTTGTGGTCTCGATCTATTTATTTTCAGGGGGATATTTGTTCCTCCACTCACTACTGATGACACCAACCTGATCAAAAATTCAACAAAAACAAGCCCCAAAATGCTTTCCAACAGTTGCAACAAATTTTTCTGCTAATACATCTAGGAATACATTGTGTTTAACATGAGCTGAAGATGAAAAGTGTGTGTTTAAACAGTTTTAGAAAACAAGTGCATTTCTCAGTTTGAACACATTTGTGATGGCTTTAGAACCACAACATTTTGGCGTTGTTCGACCAAACCAAGCAAAACAAACAAAGTAAATAAATTGAATGCACTAAAATAAAGAATAATAAAATGGCCTTGCCTTCCATGAGTCTATAAACATAATAATAAATATTGTATATTTCTGTGTTTTGCACTTACTCTAAAAATTGTATCTGCTTCGTCTCAGAGAGGTAATGCTGTAGTTAAACACACCACTTAAAATGAAATTAAGCAAGCATATATTTAGACATTGCAAATCAATCAAAGAACACTGCTGTGTAACTGACTGTTGCAGCGTCTTATATTAGAATGGTAAAATTATTCTTTGCAACCTGTGAATCAAAATGTAAATTTAAAAAGGTACAACAGTGATTAAACATCGCACTGATATCCTCATTTTAGTCCCTTCTGTGGGTCAAGCTGCAAAAATGATGCATCCTAAAATTCCCATAATGCAACTCAATAGAGTCTTTTGTTAGACCGTTCTTGCCTGGTAACGGTCCACGTCTTTCAAACTCCGCTTTTTGTTAAAAATGTGAAGTCCTGTCCTCGACATCCCCAGCCAAACAAAATCATTGTACCTTACAAACACACAAAGGAAGCGCTACCAAGTCACGAGACTGTAACTATACTAATATTCTGAAAAGAAATAAGCACAAACAGAAACATGAACACAGTCAAAAGTCAACAGGCTTCTCCATTCTGCTTTGCCTGCGGGAACTGTCAGCCTGTGAAATATAGCATTTGCTGTTGCTTTGAAGCCTGAAAATCCGTTTTGAGTGAATCTGTGATTACACCACTCCTGCAGGACATGAAGACATCTATTTATTTTATTTTAGTTTGTTCAAGAAATGCAGTTTCTTACAGTGATGGGCAAAGCTGTTCTTTTCACTGTACCAAATCATTAGAATGAGTTCAACATTGTTCACCACAGTCCTTATAGCTGTCCTCTTTTCAAAACAATAAGTGTGTGTGTGTGTGTGTGTGTGTGTGTGTGTGCTCAATAACGTCACATAGCCTACGCGTATAATATCTAAATGTCATTTATCTGGATTGCAGTCAATGACCAATGTTGTTGGGTTATTGCAGCTAAATGTTAGCAACCTGAATCAGCTGTGTATTTGCTGTCTTGAATACACCCCACTCAGGCGAACAAATGAGTGAGTACGTCGCTGCACCTTCACTCGCAACTGACCTTATCATAAGTGAACTCACTGTGAACATGGATCGTCTCAGGAAGTGATTCTGAGTGCGTCCTCCTTTTTGAATGAAACGTTCACCAACGACACAGCACTGGTTTCTCACGCTCCTCTCCATATTTTTATTTTTTTTTAGATCACTTGTAGTGATCTCCTGCTTGATAACTGCTTTGTTCAGACCACACTGCAGGATCATGAGTTTTAAAATGACAATACTTTTACACATTTTTTTTTAAATGTGTAAAAGAATATTATGTCCCAATAAACAGCCTCAAAAATGAACCAAAATGCTTAGCTTTTATTGTATTTTTAGATCAAAACCCTGCCTCCATAACTGAGAGTGTTATCTCTTACGACTTTAAGTAAATTATATTTAATTTTCAGTGTGGTGAACAAGCAGCACGACAACAAAGGAGTCAACCACATCCCACGTTCAGGGATTTACACAAAAAACAAAACAGCCAAGCTTTTTATAGCAAAGCAATACGATTAGCAAAGTAATCAGCCCCTAAATGGATGTCTACAATATGTTTCACTGGCCTAGAGAAATATTTACATATGGTACACTTATAGAGTGTATGCACACCTATATGCATAGACATACATATATATGCAAATGCCTCTGGCCATTCTCTATAAATAAGACAGACATGGTTGCCACATTTTATCAAAGTTTGCAGAGCTGAGAGAAACATGTAACAAGTTGGTGATCTCTGCCAGCCAGGTCTTAAAAGAAGACTGTTAACCCTTTTGGAGAAAAGTTAAAGTTAAGATATTCCTTTTTACAGTATCCACATCACATTGTATTGTCTTTTGTTTCAAGTGGGATAGATAACTGAATATTATCATATATTATACCGATGATAGATGTGTGGTAGATGTAGCTAGGGTTTGGATCTGATGTAATATCAGTTATATACTTTAGAAAAGCACTTAATATCTGATCAGAAACACCACGTCATCAAAATACCACTTTATCATGACTTTAAGTCTGTTTGAATGTTCTATAAGAAAACATGTCCCAAAACAGACATCCAAATGTGTGTTTGTAGTATGTTTTTTTATTTTTTTTATTTATTTTTTTTACTCCGTGACGGACAGCAAACATCGAACGTGGTATGTGCTTCGGTACGGAAGAATGAATCGGTAAGATCTATTTTAGTTTGAAAAGGTGAAAAAATGAATAGTTCACGTACAGGTTTTTATATTGTATAGCTTAACAGGTGTCGTTGGAAGTCAGTACATTGAGGGATGTTTTGACAGGGGTTTAAAGGGTTACTGTAGCGATTTTACTATTGTACTTTTTATACTATGAAGATCCTGTCTGCTTGTTGAAGTGTTCTTGAGCAAGACACTGAGGCCCACATTGCTCTCAATGTGTGTATGTAGGAGAAAAAAATGTCTTAATGTCAAATAAATGTAATGTAGCGGGAGGTAACTTGGGTCCATGCACAAAAAAATTCTTTGACAGACTGGATGCTCTATATTTAGACAGAATGATGCGTTTTGTAGTTCAAAATGGACGTGTAGCATTTTGAGCTCCGGCGTGGACGCCTGTGTTTTCAGATGACTCACTGACTGAGTCTGTCTGCTCCAACATGGTTTCAGTGTGACTGTCTGTCTGCTCCCCGTCTCCAGCATGTGAGAGTCTGTAGGAGCGCAAGGTTCATCAGCTTTAGATTTACAAGAAGGAACAGGAGAGCAAAATGTGTTATCCACTCTGAGAAAATAGATTTTATTAGTTGTTGTGGAAAGAATCTCTGGTAAGGTTTATCTGTAAAGACTGAGATAAAACATGGTTTACATGTATATTACCTGAGTTTATACCTGATAATCTTCATTCTTTACATAATAACGGCATGCAGTATCCGTTCTAAGACACTTCAGTCCCGGTAAATGTGTGGCTCTCAGGAGTTACAGTGTCCGTCCCTGGAATCAAAGTACAATGCATTCAGAATTGACATACAACAGCCAAAGGGAAAGTTATCCGTTCTACACCCACAGGTGCAGGAAGTAGACCAGAATGCAGTGCTGCAAGACGTGTGTGCTACATACAAGGAGTTAGCATTTTTCTGAGGTGCTCTCTAGCCAGCATCTTCAGGAGTACAATAGACAGGTTGTTTACCCCTGTTTGTGCTTACAGGAAGTTGTCTTCTTAAATACAGTTTTGTTTGTTGAAAGCCCTGTTGTCCCAGTCCACACTAAAAAGCATTTTTCAGATTTATCCACTTTGGAGGGAGCAGTTTTTGAAAAACTGCACGTGAAAAATGCTAGATTAGTGTTGAGAGGGGGCCAAAATATATGTTTTTCCTGTTCTTCTACAAATGGAAAGTTGAATTTATAAGCAATAAAACGCACCAAGATACTGCAGCTACATTCTTACTGGGCCTGGTATGAACAGAGCTTATGGCGGCTCATGTCATGCCACCATATGGTGGCTGTATAAAATACTTTACTCCTTTACTAGTGGACTTTATGTCTCTACTGTTACAACAGGTTAGCAATTTAGCTGAGCGCTAAACTGCTGTATAGCATTTAGCTGCGTAAAGCAGCTGTAATTGTGTTACGGGAAAATTTAGCTGCTAGTACCTTCAACTAAGTCCGGTTGCCCTTGACTTTAACCTTCTTTGGATAACTATGATCTGGATGACTGAGAACCTTCACAGACGTTACAAAAATTGTTGCCTACAACCATCCTTACTCCACCATCAGAACTCAGCGCTGTGAGATGATTTGACGAAGAGTGTGTGTGATGCATACTGAGGCTCTTAGCGTGGACGTAGTCAAGGAGGAAGCTTAAAATTGGTTCTCGTAGGTGGTTGATTTGAGCAGCCATATTTCTTTCACAATGTGAATAGCTGCTTTAATGGTGATTCTCTTTCGCCCCATGACAGGCAGTGCAACAGCGCCGGGCCCTTCTCTTTTCAGCTCATTGTTTGCTCTCTCACAACTTCCCTCCCATGAGTCTCCCCTCTCTCCTTCTCTTCCTACACTGGGATTCTCAAAGAGTTAAAATGGAGGCAATGTCTGACGGTCACATGTCTGACACACAGGCATGTGCCACGGCTGCGCGCACACATAAGCACACATGCAGACATACAGGACATGAGCTGCAGAGGGTGGAAGCCGAGGGAAAGGGAGCGAAGAAGGGGCGAGAGACGGAGTGAGGAGTCCCCTCCCCCAGTGCTGTAATGTGCTATACCTCCCTCTTCCCTCCTACACAAACTCCTTCAGTCCTCCCCCTCTGAAGTGGGTGTGTGCAAGCCGGGGGTGTGCCATATCACATCCACTGCACTCGCTCACGTGGTCTGGAGGTATGTGTGTGTGTGTGTGTGTGTGTGTGTGTGTGGAGGGGGGTGTAGCAGTAGTTGGACATTGTGATAGCGGGTGGGAGCCTTTGAGAAAATACTGTGCGTGGGGGACAGTATGATGGGCTCACTTAGAACAAGTCCTTTCATTTTCATCTCGTCTTACAGTAGGATTCATTATTTTGGGAGGGAAAGAATCAAACGCCACCTACTCTGACAAGATGATTGACAGCTACCATAAATGTATTTTTAGGCCACCAGGGAACTAAAGTCCCCAACTGACAATTTGACATTTGATATTTTAGCATTACTGAGTATTGAAGCTCAAGAAATGACTCGGAGGAGATTTTAACAAAGAGACGTGAGTTAATCTTCAGTGTGTTGGTACTGAGCTAGCAGGGAGAAAGGTGAACGCCACCCTCAGTTTAGATGGTGCCACCCCTGCTCCTCTCATCGTCTCAGACCCACTTGCTGCTGAAAATAGCATTTCCTGCGGCAGGTTTTAAATGTCGCTGATGAGGGGGGGAAAAAAATCACTTTAGTGCAGTTTTTTAGGACTTTATTTCTTTGTTCTTGTTTTAGTTGAAAGATGAGAGATTTTTGAATTTTCTCTTACAACATGGCATTGCACCCTAGTGCTGCTTAGGGCCACATGACTACCAAAGTTCCCCAAAACAAAGAAATTATACATGTGAAGTTTACTTTTCATTTGACTAAATAAATGTTTTTTCACAAAGTTCATTTATTTTCTATCTATTTTAGCTATTTTAATTGTAATTTTTCTACATATTTGCTCATTTCATGGTTGATTTTTAAAACTGTTGATAGAGATATTTTTGAACAACTTGTACAGTTTCTCGTGTTACTTTTTAAGTACACCTCACCCGCAATACCTCTAGTTGTTTGTTAGAGTTGTTGTCAGAGTCACTGTATTAAACTTCTGAAGTTACAGCTTGTTGCTTTGATTTTCACAGTTTACTTTTCATGCAGAAATAAGTGAAGTAAACCTGTCCCATGCAAGTTAAGTCAACGTCATAATTAATTAAATCTGTACAGCAGATACAAAGGGAGCAATTATCTGACAATCGAATGCCAAGTCAGGTTTGTGCATACAGTAAAGTGTAATACAAAGAAAATTATTTTAAATTGAATATAAACTTTATGAAGTGTGTTTTGCTTCTTCTTCCTTCACTGTGATGTTTAAGCTTCACTGTGCAGAGTTTGTTACCACATTCAACTGCTGAAGTGGGAAACATTTCTCCATGTTCCCCTCACGTGAGAACAAGCATGCTTTGTGCCATCACACTGTTTAGTGCGTGTTTACAGGGTCTGAATTCCTTAATGAGGGAGAAGAAGTAGAAGTAATTCTGACAACTTGTTTGTGCAAACAAAAACACATCAGACACAAATTATTATTCAGTATTGTATGTCTTAAAACATGTCCGGACAGGGTTTTTAATACATATTTTTATTAATAAAATAATGTGGACAAAAATGGCAGAAGTTGCAAATTGCTAACTTTGCAAGCATGTAGCACCGACTTGCGCACTAAGGAAAAAGATAAATAAGCCAAATAAGATGTTTTTTGTACTAAAAGAAAATGAAATTAGATGTAAAAATTGTTTCCAGGTGGGTAAACAAATGCCAAACCCAATGTAAAGCTAATATTTCACAACAATTGAGCCAACTCCACCCACTGAGGAAAAGCGTTTAAACCTCTGGATATAGCTAGTAAGCTGGGTTAAGATTGTCTTTGTCAAGCAAGGGAATCATTTGTAGTTCCTTTCTAAGAGACTGTTGTGTGGCTGTATAAATGATCACACAGCATGTTTACAGGGACGCTGGCAAGGTGACTATCAAAATCTGCTAAAGGGCCCAAAAAGGTTTGGAGAGGCCCCTTTTGATTTCAACAATGTGTGGATACAAAAACAGGGGCTTTATGCTATTACACAATTATTTAATAACATTTTATGTTATATTGTGTTGTTGTAGTTATTATTATCGGTGTACTAACAGAAGCAGTAGTTATAATAGTAGAAGTAGTTGCAGTAGATGCAGTAATTAGATGAATATTTTTTTTATCTCTTATCATTTTTTAACTGGCCTGCCATGGTAAACGAACAGAACTGAAGAAGATGGCATTTTGTCAGTAATGTTGCAGTAACGTGGTTTTAAGAACAGTCACCAGAGTAGAGAGAGGAACACAGTGACTCAGTCGGCCCTCTGCTGTTCAAAGCAGCAAACTAGGGAATGAAATCCAAGGAAGCAAGGGGTGGGGGTGTGTGTGGAGAGACGGGCCCCTTTCCTTGCTGCGTTTCTATAGGTTGCTGTTGGTCCCTCCCTGTTCCTCCACCATTCAAAACAAAGTCCAGGCTTAAAACACACACACACACACACACACACACACACACACACACACACACACACACACACACACACACACACACACACACACACACACAGGCTCTCAATTAGACAAAGCAGGAACTCCCTCCTTTCCTCCCATCTTCCTCCTTCTCCCCCATTTTGTTTTTAAGAGGGGAGCAGGGGCTGGGCCCCCATCCAGGAACTATACATTCTTTATATAAAAAAAAAAAAAAAGAAAAGGGCGGGGGGATGCAAACCTTTTTTTTGGGGGGGGGGGGGGGGGGGGTCACACAAGCAGTTTGTCTTGTGTATGAAGAAATTACGGCTACTCTGCTGCAGTGTGTTATCTTTTTTAATGTCTGACTTCGAAAAGTCAATCAAGAAATTTAACAGAATCTTGCCCTTAAATAGTATTTTTTTTGACCAGCAGGAAATCTTTAAAGACTGTACAGGAAGGTATAAGTCAGTTAGAAAATTAGACTTTGTGGTTATAGCTTATGATTACAAATGAATTTGTTAAATGGAGTTATTTGTGAGGATTTATACAGTGCTCACTGCAGAATCTGGCTCTCTGTGAGCCATGGGACTTTATTTATTGCAGAAAAGTAAACCTCACATCAGTAAGTGAACTGTACATGCAAAGGCTGAAGTTAAACGAATGGCTGTTTAAAATGATTTAAAACTTCATTAAATGTCAATTTTATTTCTCATTCTGAAATGCAAGATATTATTCCTGCATATTTGTTGAAATCTGTCTTTAAACCTCTTAAATGTAGTGCATGACTCTCAGCTTTGACCCCATCACAGGGGGCACAGTCAGCTGCCGTGATAAAAATAAATTCTGCAGACAAATGAGCTTTTCCCCTACCCTTTTTTTCTTAGTTTCTTGCAGCTTCTTAAACATTAAAGGATGAATGGTAAAAGACTGAAGTAAGAATTCAAATGTAATTAGAATATGTTATGCATGTTTAACACATCAAAAATACATATGATTACATTGTTACAAGTCATTACTGTTCTCTTAGTAAAGGTCTTCATACTCCTTTAAGTTTTGTTTTGGTATTTCTACAAATGTGTCTGTCAGAAAACCTTAAATGTATTTATGAATATTCTTTTCATTTTGTGAATATTTATTTATGATTCATTGTCAGCTCTACATGCTACTCAGGCCCTGAAATTACTTGGGTGTTAACTAAAATCTATCAGTTATGACAACCCTATTGTTAACATTTGAAATGGTTCATTTAAAACAACCATATCAGAAAAACAGAATTTTTCTTTCAATACATCTCAAATCCTCTCATAAAGGAAGTCAACTTTCTTTCAGTTGTCATCATTTTTTTGTATTTACTGATTTATGCTGGGTGTCCTATTATTGTTTATGATATTGGGTTAATCAAACAATTGCAACATATAAAGCAGTTGAATTACATCAGAAATAAGCTGTTGGTGTCCTGAAATTCAAGTGTGTGGGGTAATGAATTATGTTATAACTTCACTGCACAATTAAAATGAGTTTTTTGTTATTCAGTTATTATTTATGTTTGTTTTTATGTTTTGCTTTTCTGTAAGACTTCATTGTTTTGCTTGAGAAATATGTTTCTTCTTGTCATTCTTGCTTTATGCTGAGCTTTAGCATTTTCTTTTCTTGTAATACATTTTATTTTCCAAAAGAAACCCACCTAACTGTTACTTTAGTTTGTTTAAAAAAAATTATACTGCAAGACAGGGAAGATTTTTTTTGATGTTGATTGGAAATATCTGGCATGGTATTTGTAAAATACTGTTCATCCAATCTGAATCACTGATATTTACCTCAGGACTCTAATATCCTTCAAAAGATAAATCTATTTCCTTTTTTCAAACGCATTAATGACATGTTCAGAATCTCATTTAGGAAAAGATCTTATTGATTTCATTTTGATACTGACATTTTCCTTGATGATTTATTAATTCTTACAGCAGGGAGTTGCATGTCTGGACTACTGTCTGACATAAGGCCATGCTGTTCACCCTGTTGCTTTAATTAAAAAAGTAGTTTTGACTTATTTAAAGGACAAACGCTTAGTCTTTCTTCAAATAATGTAGTCCTAAACCTGTCCTCTAATTTAAGATTCCAAATGATCAGGTTACACTGTGACATTGTTATTAAGCTATAAAACGTCAATTTCTGGTGTTTCCTAACAACTGAGGTTAAAACATGTTTTTAGAATAATTTGCAAGCTCCAAAGACTGCGCACTCCGGCAGCTTCGGGTTTAATTAAACGGCTCGTCGTTTTCAGTGTTAAACCCAAGTGTTCATAGGAACCTAATTTATTCTTTATCCCACAACCTTTACCGGCTTGTTACGGAAAGCGGCGCTTTTTAACAGGTAGCTCCGCTGCTTAAAGCAAGAGGAAAGCCTCTTGCTTTAAGCAGAATCGTATATTCTTCCCTCCTCGCTGCTACAGCACAACACCAAGACCTCCATGCTGTATTTCAGGCGTGAGCACTCATGGCACACATTCTATAGCCTCGTAACTCCCCCCTCCTCCTTCTCTTCCTCTCTCCCTCGCGGCGCGGCAGCCCCTCCCATCCCTCGCGCCGCTGTAGTAGCTCCCGAGTAGCTTTTACGCACTTTGTGAATGGAGAGGCGCGCTCGTGCCCCTCTGCTCTCCTCTACACATGCAGCGCGCGCGCGACAGAGAGAGAGAGAGAGAGAGGGGGAGACACCCGTGACCAGATAATTCCAGAGAATTCAACACGTTTTAAAACAAGTGGTGCTTGCTTCTGTGTTTGACATAGATTATAGATATTTGAAGGGTTTCTATTCGTGAAGGGTCTCAGGCTGTTTGGAGGTTGGAAATAACGCGCGCGCACACGGAGGGAGGTGTGTCTGTTATAACGGCGTGCCTGCCCAGTAGACTGCAGCTGCGGAGAGCAATTGTGTGGCCTTGAATAGTAATTCAATCTATAGAAATGCACATGAATAAATATAGATATCCCTCTCTATATATACAGCTATCCATCCATATGTCTCCCTGCCAAACAGTGTGGAATCATAAGGGCCACAGCATGAGTGTGCTGTTGTTGAGTGAGGCGACCCCACAGCCCAACACACACGCCTGCATGATCCCATGTTCGTGTAATGGCGCATGTGGTCTGATCGCCCTCCTCCTCTCGTGTGCTGTATGTGCTCTGTTCCGGTGAATTCTCAGCCCTCATGTGACTGCGCGCTCATCGTAGTAAATGGGCGTTGGTCAAGATGGCCGCCTACTGCCTCTCACATGTAGGCTGTGTGTGAGGAAGAGGGGGGGGGGCGTTTTGATTGTTTTGTCCACACTTGTGTTCGTGCAGTGATCTCACTGTAAACACATCACATATGGAAAGAGCCTATAGTTTGTTAGCCGTCATCAAACCGACAAGGGAAACCTGTAATTGAAACTGTTTCTCTTCCTCCGGCTCTCTGCGTGGGGGTTTATCAGCAAAGAGTGTGTCACAGTCACATTTAAAGAAAATATGAATCCTGAAGGCGTACGGCGTATTTCAGACGATAAAGGCATACAAACGAGTCACCGGCCTGTAGGTACTGAGCGGATTCAACAGCTTCGTTATTCACCTTTAGTTCATCGATCACAGCGTGCGCTGTTCCTTAAACTCCGTATTGCAACAATGTTGCGGAAAGCTCTCCATTATCCGCTCCGTCTTACACCGCACACCCACACCTCCTCTCACATCCTGGCATCCTTTTACAGAAGTGAAATGACATCTTAGCAACTCTAAATTGTATTAAAGTCAACTTTGCAAAATCAAGGCACATGCTGTAACCGCACGCATTAACGCCACAGTGAAAAGCTCTGTTGTATGGAGAAATGTTGGCTGAACATGTCTCGGCTGTTCTTTAAAAGCCAACAACAGAAAGCCACAAGTCGTCAGACTACTTTAAACAAACAGAATTATTTATTCCTGAGTTTCCACAAGTTCCGTTCTAACATGACAACCTCAGCCTATAGTGTCATCACACTGCCTTCGTGTGGGCCTGCTGCCCCCCCCTCCCCAGCAGCAGCACCTAACATGAAATGGCTATAGACATCACAAAATGGCGAGCGGAGAGGGAGGGGAGGAGGCGCAACACAGCGAGGCAAGAGCTGGTGAAGCTGGTGAACACCTCACTAACAGCTCCTTCAGTTAATAGACTTCAATTAGAAGATCCAGCATATAGCCCATACAATCCATCATTTCATAGATTATGGTTAGTGAGATTTTGTCCTAATCTCCTGTCACCGAGGGTTCCATGCCGGCGCAGGCCTAGGAGCTGCACCCGCTGAATAAGATCTGGTCTTCTTCTAATTCATACGCCACGGAAACAGACAGGGAGACGGATGTTGTATTATTTGTTATTAAATGGACAAAAATCGCTGATCGATTTCATAACGGCCGAGGCTGAGTCAGTTCCACCTTCTCAAAATGGAGATCCTCGCCTCTCCAAAATGGAAGCTTGCCGCAGGAGTTGCAGGCGGGGTCGGAGTGGAGAACAGAGCCTGAACTTTGACCCACACTGTTGCAACCCCCTCTCCTCTTTTACCCTAAATGAATTCCAGAAGTGAGGCCTCTCCCTCTCTCTAACCTCTCGCCCAGCCTATGTTAAACCTTAAAAATACCGTCAACCTCTCTCATATTGTGCTGCAGTAGACTAAAGGGATTTTATTTAAATAACGAAGTTGCATAAAGTGAGACACAAAACAAGAGTCTATATGCTCTCTACATGTTTCTACCTCTGTATGTTGCTAAAGAGTACAAACACACAAGTAGCAGTCATCCCTATCATGTTTTTTCTTTTTTTAGAAAGTATTAATATTTTTCCTAGAAGCTGGTAGGATACTTAAGGCTGATGTGACTGGTGGGAGCATCAACAATAATGATCATTATTATGGATTATTATATAATAATCTTGAATATGACACACAGAAATACACTTTTCAAAGGGTATTTTTAGTTTTTCAGTTTATATGATAACCAGGTGAAAAGAAAGTAATCATATAGGGAAGGTAATACAGTGAGAATAAGTTAGTGGAAGTATAGAATACATAGGGGAAGGATATTCATGAGACACACACACACACACACATAAATATTGTATACTTCAGTGCCGTTGCATATAGCCTCCAAGCTGTCAGCCCATTCCACAATGCTCATGGTGGCATCATTATTAAATTTTGATCGGACAAGATTCACCCTTAAGTAGGCTGTAGTGGACCAATGAGATCGCAGCAAGATGACCTTTCCCCTATAAATCTGGGCCAATCAGGAAGTGATGCTGGCTATGGGTCATCCCTCCCTCTGTTTGTCTGTCTCTATACTCTGTTATGTTTTCCACTTTTGCAGAAAATTAAGAAGGGATGTAAAAGCATGATTGGCGTTTAATACTTGGTGGAGGTGTTGGGGGAGTTGTCTCAGTTTTGAGGAGACTGTGCAGGAGCTGAGTGAGTTATGATCATGGCTGTCCAAGTGAATATAGCAGAGCTCTGATTGGCTGATGGTGGAAGGGAACATGGTCCAGATGTCAGGGAATGGTACCGCCCCTGAGGGTGGTCAGAAACCTCCCCATGCAGTGACTTCTTTTTACTCTTGACGTTTACTGGCTGTGACATCAGCTGACAGACATCACTAATCCATAGAGAGCAATGCAGTAGTTCTCTCCTCTGTGTGATTCACTGTGGATTTGCACTTTAAAACACGCTTGCCTTTCCCCCCTCACAGTTCTTTTTCACAGTTGTGCATTTGCACATATTTACATCCCAATACATACTCTCCGTTGACTGACATGCTCCGCTCAGATAGCCAGCATCACATCTGTCCTCCAGCATCCAGCGTCTCCCACAACCTCCCCTTACTTGATTTCTTCCTCCCTCCTTCCTCCACCTTCCTGTGCTGTCTATTTAAAGCTCTCATAGTGTTACATCCACTGGAACTTTCTCTCCAGCCTTGAGCATCATGGGAAGGCTTTGAGGAAAAAAAGAAAAACTCAAGGAGCGGGAATGAAGCGGAGGGAAGACAGAAGGGAAACTGGAGAGACACAGAAAGGGGTAGGACGACAGGCAGGAGGAGGAGGCAACAGAGAAACAGAGTCAAAGTTACAAGAACACAGTTGGACACAGATTCTTGGCAAATAAAAAAATGTGTTGGAGCTATTGCTTGAGCAACAGGGATGGACTCTTAGTTAGTTCATGTTTCCAATTTACTGTTGCGCAAATTAAAAAAATAAAACGGGTTTCCTTGAACTACTACGAGTGTTCAGGAAGGGACGCAGCAAGACCACCTAATACTAAAAATTTGTGGTGATTTGTGGTGTGTCACTGCGAGGTGTCCGAGGTAAATACATCAGGGTTTTCTTCTAAATGGGTGGATGAAAAGTGACTTAATGATGAACCAGACTTTTGACAGAGGTCTAGCACCTGTGCACCCTCATCCTGCAGCTTTTCTTTACCCGACCTCAACTCTCTGCTCTGCACCAGTAGTCATCCATGCAGTATCTAATTTATCTGCTGAAATGGCAATCTCAGCAGTCCAGGAACCACAGTGATGACGATGGTGGTGATTGTTGGAAGGGCCGGTGGGTGGAGCTCTGAAGGCATTTAGCTGACGGTAAGAAGTCGGTGGGATCACACGATAGTTTGAATTAGGCCGGTAACAAAGTTAGTATGCACGCTGGATGATGATGTTTGGTTGCCTCAACACACTTGTTCCTCACCATTAGCAATAAAAAATTCATCTGTGATTTTATGCTGGCTAGATCACTCTTATAAAATATTAACCCCCTGCACTTTTGTGCTCCTCTGGGCTGCAGCCAGTGTTTGCATCATTCTAGGGGACATTTGAGAGCAAGCTGCAATGGGGTAGGGGTGTTGTAATGGTAGCAAATAATGGCTATATTGTACACCCCTGTCTCTGTACAGTTGTTAGTACAAAAATCCAGTCACATAATTATCTTTCAGCTGCATCCTAAAAGGGAAATTATCACCATGTTGACATAGCTTTATTCACTTGCTTGTCGACAAATATGGCATTGAATTAGTCTGAATACATAAAAACAGGCACGTGATACAAGAGCGGTATCCGCAAGTGGAAAAAGCATCCTCGACCGGGAGCCTTTCTGCTCCGCGAGCACAAGTGCGGTCCTTCAAGCATGGGGCTGTGATACGCACTCACTCAAGCTTCCCTGTGAGCTTGCAACTGCTCAACTCCCGCTCGTCGACATCCACTAACCTTAACCCTAACAGGACAAATGTACGAGCTTGTGTTTCATTTGCTCTGTCAGATGCTTCTGTCCCCACCCCTTATTCAAACAGATTTCCACTGGTCGGGCCAATCACAAATGTTTATCTAATATTGGGTGAGTTTGATACGATGACTTGACATTGAGACAATTTTGTAAACAACCAGGTTGGCTGCCTCTGATGTGGAACGTTCTGTTGATCTGTTTATATTTGTGTTTGGTCATTCTAGAGAGGAGGATTATGGTCATTTGATACCTTATTTCTAAACATAGCCAGCGTTGTTCGGCACGGGCAAGTCAGAAGTGTTACTGAAGTTACTTGTGGTACCAGCGTTCTGTGAGGTTGACATGGCTGACCTTCAGTATGGTCAGGGATGCGTTATGTAACTCAAGTTGTCACCAACCTCCAAATGTGGCCTGAGTGATCAGGTTTGTGTTGGTAGATATTTGTGCAAACATTATCCTATTGATCCAGAGTTACTGACTATATCATGTCTGTACAATAAACACCCTCAACTTTAAACTGTGACCCACAGGGGAAATGTTACCATTCACAGAAGGTTGCCTTGAGATCGGGCAGAGCCAGGCTGGAGGCGCCTTTGACCATGCAGAGTTCTTTCACTTTGTTTATTGGGTCCGTTATGCCGATTTGTTTTAGTGCGGTCTGGAGGCGCTGTGGTTTATCATGTGTTTGTTGGTGAGGTCACTTGAGACCCTTGCAGACGGCAGCTAATGCTCGGTGCAGTGAAACTGCGGATAAAAGGCTTTGTGATGTATCGACAAGCACTTGTGTTGGAACAGTTTGTATGCGCTTTGTTTTCCTTTTACTGGGAGTGTTTGTGTCTGACAGTAAGGCTGTCCAGCTGGATCCTCTTCATGTCTGTTGACTTGAAGTGAACTCTGTGTGTGGATTCCTGTTGCCCTCTTCTCATGTCTTTGATTGTATGCAGCAGACTTTTACCTTATTTCACAATTCTTAATCAATAAAGCAATTATTAAAGTGAAAATAACGAAAAGCTACATTGTGAAAATTCTCCCGCTCATCCCCACTTTTTGTTGCACACAAAGGGCTTTCCAAATATGTCTCTTCAATAGGTTTGTATATTTACCTGCAGATTTAGCACATGAAAATAGTAATCAACACCTGCCATCTGGGTTGCATATGCTCTGTTAGAAAAGTTGTCAGTCAAACCTGTCACACATGCCTTTTTCTGGCAATGAAAAGTCCTTCTCACACACACACACACACACACACACACACACACACACACCATTTCATAGTCCTATTTGAACTTTGGATGACATTAAACTGTGTAGCTTTGAGCGGCATCATGCCCATGTTATTGTGTGTGTGCGTGTTATTATATGAATGTGTGGCTGTGTGTACTGCCCCACTAGACTGCTGGGAACAGTTTTCATTGACTTTTCAGCTCGTAATCTGTCTCTGTCTGACTTTCTCAGATTTAATCATCTTAAAACAAGCACTGCTAAACCATGCCGTAACACATGCACATGGTTTCCCAGAAACGTTCATGTTGGTACTGTACTCATTAAGCTACACAACACCAAGTGGACGGATGGAGATGTTTTATAGGAGAGCCCGTAAACCACAGCAAGCTGGTGCCAGTGCCATTCCTTGCATTCGTAGTGGGCGACATGATCAATAAGTCGCCAGAGGTCGTACAGTGCTGAGCGAACAGAAATACTCATCTTTTTATTGCCATTAGTTAGAACAAGAATAGAGTTTGTCGCTGTCCAGTGAAATCTCAAAATTTGGAGATTTACATGTTTTTATCTACACTGAAGGATTAGGATCTATATACATGTATGTGTGTGTGTATATATATTCGCATGTGAAAATATCCAAAACTGAACTGACCAAGACCTCCTGAAAGCAGTTAGTAAAGAACAACATCGCCTGCAGCATGGACGCCATGTTAATACCTGACAGCAGTTCTCAACTAAACAAAAAGGGGTCGGCATGTTAACACTGGGAAGGGGAAAGTTCTCGCTCGTCGGGTGTCATTGTGCAACAATCTGTGTCAGTGTCTTGTGTCAGTTACAGTTGCAGGTGCAATTAGTCTTACTGTATAACCTAATCTGGAAGTATAATTAGCAATTAACTCCACATCTCTATGTCACTGTAGTAATGAGTTTGTATCCCTCTGCAGATCATTAGGTAGAGGAGTGAATTTCTTAAAAGGAGTTGGGACCTGTTGGGGTTACCGCCCTGACAGTGGACATGACTAAACTTAGGGGCAGGTGTTGATGTAGAAGGACACACTTAAACTTGTTTGCCTTTACAGTACAAAGAGCTGGAAGGAAAGTTATGTAGATGTTGATTTCACTCTTAAAAAATCTTATGGATTCACATATTGTACTTTACTCTGTTGTATTTTTTGGCTATGAAAGTGTAGGACAACGCCTTCACACACACATACGCGACTCGCCGTGGTCCCAGGGCCCCCTCTGTCTGGTCTGAAGAGCTCTAACCTTTTGGCCTTCAACCCCTCCTAGAAAAGCCTAGCAAAGCCTCTCACTCCTCTTCCTCTCCTCCACCTCCTCCTTGAGGACCATGCTCTTTTCATTCTCTTGGCTTCTTTTCTTTTCCTCTCCTCTTTCTCTCTGGCCCTTTGTTCTGCTGGAGGTTGGAGCTGAGCATGGATTTAATGCCTTCACAGCTGAGGGAACCTCAACAGCTCCAGTTTTTACGTTCGACCTAAGACATTTTTAAGCTTCATTGACAATGTGTTTCCATCTTTGCATATCAACAATGCGTCAGGGATGAGGTTCTCAGAGAACATTTCTTTCTTGTTTCAGTGATGCTTTTGTACAATTATGTTATTCACTAACAATTCCATTCACCCGAATTGTCATTTTTCAAGTATATGTACAATTAAAGCTTGGAATTCACTCAACATATTGATAGTCACTTTTCCCATGAGGCATTATATACTACTAATACACCTGATGTTTATGATTGTAACAATGATATGTATGTTAATGAATGCAGTTATGTTCTTTGGAAATAGTGTATTATTATATTTTATGTGTTTATTCAGCATTTAGCTCAGGAGACCCAACAAGGCCGATCACGTCCATGTAGGTAAAAGGCAAAGATGTTTAAAATGAAAAGATAACGGATGAGTGAATGAACACGTAAGCAAATGTGAAGCACGTTGTTTTGTTGTCTGCCCGCCCGCCCATCCATCTTCTTTGCCCACCCATTCCTAACCTGTTGCCATGGTTTCAGCCAATGGGATAGGCTATGGGATGGCAGGAGGTGGCTGTAGGGGTCAAACAAGTTCACTGTTGGTGGCTTGATGGGGGTTGGGATGTGTGTGTTTGTGGGGGTGGACTGGGGCACTGGAGAGGATAATGTGGAGTTGATGTGTTAAGGTGGAACTTCGCATGGGTGTGAGTGTGTTGGGTGTCATGAAGGTTTTGATGTGTATGGTGGATGTTATGCATGTGGAGGGGTGGTGAAGAGCTCTGTTTTTATGCGTGTTTGCAGGTTGGAGGTGGAGTTAGTGATTATAGCTGAGTATTGATCGAGGATCAAAGGGCTTTTCCATGTTTTTGCGTGGGGGGTGTCAGGTATTCTAGTGCACAAAAGACTATTCATCTGTGCTGGAGCCTCCTGGGGGTTTGGGTGGGCTTTAATATGGGAGGTGGAGATGGGGGTTGGCGGTTGGTGGGTTTTACGGCCATTGATGCTCAGTTCGGTTGGGTGAGGGGTTGGATAAGGAGCAGTAAAGATGGTTATGGGTTGTAAAGATGGACTGCACTGTTTAATGTTTCTACATTTCAATACAATCAGTTTGGGTAAGAAGGCCAAAGGTCAAAGGTGCAGCACTAATGCAACGGATGGAAAAATAGTAGAGCGTAGAGATGGGTTTTAAGAACCATTACACATTGTCAGATTCTTGAGAATCATTTAGTTGCAGCTCTGTTCCAAGCACCCAGATGCACCTAAGGACAAGACACAGCCAAGAAAATATACACACATACAGGGTTACAGTGATGACAGCAAGCACGTATAACCAAATCTGCTCACAGAGACACACACACAAAAAAAGAAGATACAAACTGGCAAAAATACAGGATTAAATGCACTTTCCCTACCACATACAGGACTGCCACCCTTCTATTCAGCTGACTACCCTTCCCCCACTGTGTGTGTGGGTGGTAGAGAAGGAAGCCGCCCCATTACTTGCAGTTGATTCAGGCGCCGTCCACACTACTCCGTTTTTAGTTTAAAAACAGAGTTTTAAAACAAATACAAACTCTGTCCACACCAGTGTTTTAGCTGCGTATCAGAGTTGATCTCCGTCTATACTGTCTGAAAATGCTGAACATTGAGTGGCTGTTCAGGTACACGGGGCAAACATGAAGCAGATAGTCTATTCTGTAGTTACAGAAGATCTGGCGAAAGAATAAAGAAATATAGACAAAGAATTACACCAGATATATATATATTTTTTTTACATGGATCAATAACGAGCTGGGACTGTTACTGAATGTAACACGGGAGTGTGGCAGCAGAAAACAGACTGGGAGTCGTCGCAAAGTTAATACGGCGACATGCGCAGTACACGTGTAGGCTATAAGTGTTATTTGCACGGTAAAAAAATATTTTTATAAAAATACCAAGTCAAAAACTCTGCCAGCAGCATCGTGTTTCTGCTTTTTTCTGACTTATACGACCCAATCAGAGAGCCAAAAGTGAGTGTCTGCATCATTGTTTCTAAAGTCCTGTGTTTTTGCCCGTCTTCACTAAAATCTCGCCGTTTTAGTCTGGACGGGAGGAGCAAAGCTTGCAAGAGGTCTCTGTTTTAATAACCAAAACGGAGTAGTGTGGATGGGGCCTCAGTGATTTTTCGGGGCATAGCAGTTGGGGAGGTAGTTGTGTTGCTAGTAGAGACATAAATCTGTTGGAAATTGTGGGGCCCTCCTGTCCCCCCACCTATCAACAGAAATGTTCTGGTGGTCACGTCAGAATCAGTCAAGAACAAGATGTTTCCAGCAGTTTATTTAGGTCCAGAGAGATGGTAGCACCGATGGTGTAAGCACAGCAACTTGCTGGCATGCTGTTATTTGAGCAATGATGTGTATGGAGCTACAGTTTCAGACTGTGTGAATTATGGTGTCCAGGTCAAATGTGGCTGGACCTGTGTGTGTGTGTGTGTGTGTGTGTGTGTGTGTGAGCTCAACCAGTCGGAGTTGATAGATGGAGTGTTAGTGCACTGTTTTGATTTTGTTTTTGTATCAAAGGAAGTCACTTCAAACAGACTCTCTTCCTGTCACCACCTGTTTGTCTCGCACATCACGTTCGGGTGCCATTCAGTGGCCTCTTCTTCTTTTCACTTGCTCTCATCCCCGAACCCTCAGCCTAACACAGTCAGACCTGTCATCAGCGTCCAGTTTAAACACACACGCACACGTTTCGTCTTAATTATTTACATCACAAGGCGTATTTATTTATTTATCAAAAGTTTGAGACCCTTCTGTTACTGTTTACTGTCAGGTTTGTGTAACTTGCTAATATCCTCTCCTTTCTCTTTGTCTCCACAGGACCAGGAAACTGCAGATCAGAAACATTCCACCTCACCTGCAGTGGGAGGTCAGTTCCTCTATTATTTTTCTTGCTGGGATCATTTACACAGTAACATACTTTGACTTCGCGCTGCCAGCCACCTCAACACATCTCTCCCACCCACAACATAGTATTTTGTAAACTGAGTTTCTTCCGCTCAATGAGTGCAGACTCAAAACAAGAACAGCAAAAAGAAGCCTACATACTAGCGTCTGTGAATACAGTAAAGCTAAATAAAAGGCTCCAATGTGAGCTAAAACCCAACAGGTCAATTCTAACTTCTCCCCTGTCCATACCCAGCCACACCCAGGCTGTGGTAGGGGGGAGTAATGTTATCTTAGCCAATAACATTACGAGCCCAACAATGTGCAGCAAATCAGGTTTCCCCACTGGCAACTGAGGTTGTTTTTTTGCGTATTCACAAATAGTTCAGAAGGCCTTTTCTGACTATTCTGAGTAGTGTATGCATTTTATTAACCATTTTATTTTGGGTATATCATTTTTGGACATGTCACAAAAAAGAGCTGGGCTCGTTACAATGTTCTGGAGTGAGCTTTAAATGGCCGGTAAACATGATCAGAACTGCTTTTTGCGTTTTGACATCAGGGGCTGCATCTCACCATTTATGTTGCATTTATTCACACTTGTACATGCCGCTTTCTAGCTAGACCATTTGGAACAACACACACTTTTGTTGTCAAACGTGGTCAGGCAGCACCTTGTAAGCACTTTAATTTTCATTTAATACTGGCGTTGCTTCACTTTTCACACAGTTCTGAAATGATTAAAGTTCTTCCAAAAGCCACAAGTGTTCTTTTGGAATTAATTGGCCTGAGCAGCTTTAATGTGTAGTTTTGTAAAGAGTCTTAATCCCACTTAAGATAATCGAGAACAAAACAGCTTTCTGCACTGAGTTGTGAAAGTCAGACATCAGATGTTTAAGTGATAGTCAGAGTCTTCATGGCGGAATAAAGAAAGCAAGAAAAAGCCTTATGGAGGCTGACTTGCAGCACAAAGCACGAGTCCCCGCAGCATCAGTATCGGAATGGTGGCCAAAAATGTGAGATGTGCGGCCACGCACACCTGCACTGGGCGGTGTTTCTCTGTTGCAGGAACTGAACTGGCTCTGATAGATTGCCAGCTGCCCCCTCCACTCTGAGAATCTGGGCCAGTATCTCTGATACTAGGAGGTGTGAATGTTAAATCTTGTAATACCCAGACTGGCCTCACTGCAAATATTTGCATCACTTGAAGTGTGGTTGCGTGCGTGCGTGTGTGTGGGGGTGCTATTTATGGGTCATATTTTTCTTTACCTCTGTGGGCTGACTTTCACTCAGGGGCTGGAAACCACAAATCTAGGTGAGTATTTATTTGCTTAAACCTGAGTGCTCAAAGCTTTGTGTGGAAGTGAATGATTTTCAGTTGTAATGGGAGCCCAGAGATTAGAGTTGAACAGTAACTAATTGTCAGGAAGAAAGTTTACATCTGCATTAGTATCCTGGTTATGATTGTGGTTTAGAAGTATTCTGGTTATGCCTTTCACGTATAAACATCAGAAAGGCTGATCAGGCTGGTTTGAAGAAACCTGGATATGCTACCTGGATAGATAGAAACCAGAACACTGTGACTTGTAAAGACCTGATCCAGGTTAATGATTGTTCTTTGTTGGTACAAGACATGGTGACTGAGATGTTGAAAAATCAAGTCACAACTGCAGGCGGTCAGAAACCTGGATACTGTTAATATTTTGTACACAGGGATACCAATAGCCTAGATTCTCATTTTCCATGTCTCGAATATGGATAGGACTCAAAACTGGGAAACAAACATGCTCATGTATTGGAATTATGTTGTCACGTGAACTAGGTGCCTAATATCAACTCCAGTAACATTTAACGCCAAGAAGCTGAATGGAACAACTGTACAACACAATTTCATACAAATGCTGTGTTTTACAGTATACACTCACAAAACAATAAAACAAAAGAGATATGAGCAACATGAATTCTGCATCTGAGCCTGCATACATGCACTCTATGCACACAGTACATCTTATATAGCAGCATTATGCACAGCCAAAACAGCACTATAGATATGGAAGCAAAGAAAGATCATAAGAATTTGACTCATAATCAACTGAATACCTAATAGTGACATTTAACTACTTCTGGATCCCTTTTGTGATATTTCAATACTGAATGTATAGCGCTGAAATATTGTACCAACCAAAATTCACATTCCCGCCCCCTGAGTATGAATGTATGTATAAACTCTGTAACACGAGGAGCTGCAGCATTTGTATTGTGTCTCTAATTAAATATCTATCATCTGAACTGCTTTTCTACTTTCAATTTACTATGCACCACAGCAAGTATTGTCAAAAGACAGAAGTTCTGAGGATAATGGGGACGTTTAAAGTCCCAATCTATACTTTTTAAACTTCAAAATGTAAAGAGAATCAGGGTTAGACTAAAAAAGGAAAATAGCCCATCCAAAATTGAACACATACACCTGTTTTCTTGCTGACAAAACACAAAAAGCACTATGAAAATACTGTAACACTGTGGACCCCCCAGAATGTCTCCAAAAATATCATTTCTGAAGACTGTTAAAGTTGCATAAGTGCTTTGAGACATCTGGTGTTTAGAGCAGCAAATCTCTCTTTTTATCCTCTCACTGGCTCCTCTCGTATCTCTGCTGAATCTGTTCACTTCATCTTTAATCAGTTGATTCATCAAACAAGACTGAATGCAGAAGATGGCAATGTGGGAGGATCAATATGCTCCATACACGTGGTGTGTGTTTGTGTGTGTGTGTAGCTCATAGACCATGTAAAAGAAGTGGACGCAGCCACTGTGATGTCACCCATTGGTTTGTGGACCTTTGGCATTTTGGCCGTGGAACCCGTAGTGGCCGTATTCGGATGAGAGGGTGGAGCTAGCTAGCTTGGTTAGTAAGGTGCATTTGTAGCTCACGTTAACTGTGATATCAATTTTGGCGAGCATACAGAAGGAACACCTGACCTCCTTAAAGTGTCTTTTAGTACAACTGATGCTGAACAATACATTTTTAGGCGAAAAAGCCACAGTTAGCTAATAACCAAAATTACCTTTCATGAAGTGGAAACACACTGTGAAGTTCTTAGATGAAAACACAGACAGCACTCAAAAACAAGTTCACGGCTTGTTAAAGGTACACAGTGCAGTGGATATGATTCGCATCTGTCCTGATTGACAGGTCGCTGTGGCATTGACCTGTCAATCACATGGTATACACGTTCTAAAGCACGTTCCAAACCCCCCCCCCCGCTTTATAATCTTACAATCTTTCCTTGAAATGGGTTAATTTACTAAATGAACATCATGCCGGATTGAAGAAGACTTGAAACAAGAGATTGAAACCGTACATTTTTTAGGAAGGTGTTTACTGAGGTAAGAAATCAAATGAGAATTAGTGTCCTTTTGTCAAAGACTTAGAGAGAGTGCAGGCTCAAGGCACTTCAGCATTGGCTTCTCAGTTCAGTGTAGCTGTTCTTGTGTGTACTGTTTTAATGTTTTTGTGAGGGTGTGGCACACTGCATGCCTCCTCTGGCAAGCATGGCCTGTGGGAGTGGCTGTGTGTGTGCGCCAGTTGAATAAGTGCCAGATCCTCTCCCTCTCTTCCTCCGTCTCCACGCTGCTCTGATCCTGCAGAGTGTATCCACATGAGGGCGACGTCTCTCCGCAAAAATGGACTGAAACATGTCATTTTCCTGCTTCTGAAAATAATCCTGAGAATAAATGAAAGATCATGCAAGATAGAAGTGCTGCCCCCTGGGAGGGGCATAGAAATATTCTTCAAAATAAAAGCATGTTAGGTAGAAGAAGTAAAGGTGGTAATTTGATCAGGAATAAAAAAACTAATTGTAATGTGTAGATGTTAAATTCCTAATTAGGTCAAGTACATTTGACAACACACCGTCTTTATCCCCCAGTATATAAAACAAACAGGTGCCAAGCAAGACATATGCGTAGTGGTAATATATAAGCAGTAACCTCTTTTAAAGTTGGAATCTTCCTGTCAGAAACCAGCCTGTTGTAGCTAAACCGAAGAACCTGAGCCGTTTGTCCACCTGCGAAGAGTTACATTTTGGGCTCTCTGAAGTTGGTTAAGAGTAGACCCAAGATTTTGTGTTTTGGAGTCACAGTACAAAATGCAATTTACTTCAAAATTAATTCAATTTTTTGTAGCACGACGCATTACTGAATAAACCTTTTCTAAAGAATTACCAATAAAGCGCATAGTAGGTTAATTCCTTGTCTCTGATTTGCTGTTCTTACTCTGAGCATACATGTGATGATTGATAAGTAGGTGTACGTTGCTTGATGAATGTGACTTATTGAAATAACGGCTTAAAGTCTAAATAACGTTACACAAATAACGTTTTACCCTTAAAGTTGGCCCTTTAGCAAATCCTGAAGTGTGATTCTTAGGCCTTTGATTTCTGGAGCCTAGAATCTGACTGCAGCTCCACTTTGCTTCTCAGGGGAATAGCATGACAATCTGGGCCCTGCAGTCTCCGTGGGCTTTCTTCCTCCCTATCCTTACTGCATTGGTGCAACAAACAATGATACTAATCATGTTGCCAAGTTCATGTGTCTTTTCTTGTTCCTTTTTAGGCTTAGTTATATTCTGAATTGACTGAGTGTTCTTCTCTCTCTCTCTTTCTGTGTCAGGTGCTGGATGGGCTGCTGGCCCAGTGTGGAACCGTAGAGAACTGTGAGCAAGGTAAGACTCTTGAGTTTTACCCACATTTATCTTCAAGTCCATCTGCCATGTATGGTCATTTTTACATTAAAAGCAGGAGCAGGAACAGCACAGGCAAGTAAAGATAAAGACATTCCCATTCATGCCATATTGTATATTGTGGCACTGGGCTGGCTCCTCGAGGTGTGAGGAAGAGATGTGATGTATTGGAACGTCACAGAATGGAATATTACAGCACTGATAATAGGTGTTACTGTGCAGCTAAATTGGAACGAAAACATTTAAGAAATGTAGGGCTGAAACTAACGATTATTTTCATTAGTGATTAATCTGCTGATTATTTTCTCAATTAGTCGATTAATCATTTAGTCTGTTTAACTTCATAATATTGTGAATCAAATGTCTTATTTTGTCCAACAGTCCAAAACTCAGAGAGACTCAGTTTAATATCATATAAGACAAAGAAAAGCAGCAAATCAGCATAATATAGAAGCAGGAACTAGGGCAAATTTGGCATCTTGGCTTGAAAAATCATTAATGATTTATTGATGATCCAAATAGTTGCACATTATCTTTCTGTCCATGAGCTAATCAATAAGTTGATAAATTATTTTAGCTTTTAAAAAAAGGAAGAAAAGAAAAGGCCGTTTGGAAGATAAAGGAGACAAAGTAGCAAGTGTTTTATGATGTGTTCATAATTTGGATTACACACTTTCTTGGTGCTGTTTCCCCGGGTTTCCCAAATCTACCTTATTGCAGTCATGCAGTTATATTAATATCACTGTCTCATCAGATGTGCTGGCTAATCACTTAACAGATTCTGATGGGTGTTGCTGTCCTGTAAAAGACTTCTGTGTAGGATACACCTGTGGTTCCTCTGAAAGCCTCACTCCTTACCTCCTTCATGACACATTTAAGGGATTTAGAACTCCCTCAGGGATGTGATGGCTGACCTCGGTCGATTTCCGGATCTCAGGCTGGAGATGGGAGGAGCGAGGATGGGAGGAAGCAGAATGAGCTGAAGTACTGGATCCTTCAGATGGATATATGGATAGTTATTAATCACTGATTCAATTAGAGACTGCACTACGCTGTCTATCGATTCAGAAATCTTTGAGAAGACTGCTGCACTGACAACACAATACTATTGCTACCAATAACAACTACTTCTTATAATAATCAGAATACTTTATTGATCCCAGAGGGGAAATCTTTAATGATTCAATTAAATAAAGACTTAAATTACTAATACACAGCATTTTATTATTATTATTATTAATATTATTACTGCAAGTGAACTCTGGGCTTTACTTGCTGTTTACAGAGTGGCCCAAAGCTGTGATTTCACTCTGTGTTTGATGCATCATTTTTGACCCATTAATAAACCAACATAATGTATTTTAAGAGTCTCTCCTTTTCCTTTCTCTCTCAGTGAATACAGACAGTGAGACTGCAGTGGTTAATGTCACATATGCATCCCGGGAGCATGCCAGGCAGTAAGTTCCTCCTTCCCTTTAATATCCTGCTCAATATCACACTGTCTCTTTTTTTAATCTCTCTAAAAGCCGCCGTTTGTTCTTGGTGCCTTTTAAAAATGTGTCCTTAGTTGATATTTTGCAGAATAAAGAGATACAGTATATTTGTGTATTTACCTGTTTGTGGATTCTTTTGCCTCTTCGAGAAATCGGACTAAATGCACTTTTTAAAAAGGTATAATCCATTAACTGAAGTTCCAATATAATAATAATTATAATATTATTAATAATTATAACAATATAATTTCTAGAGTATCTAAAGTATAAAGTATCTAAATCAAACTGTGAGGACGTTTTCAGCACGTTTTATACGCTCCACTTGTGACACCTAGCGTACATTTAAAGGAACTGCAACGTGAAACTAGTGGAGCAAGTATTGCAATCTCTTTCTTTAGTTAAGGTTGCATTACCACACTATAAAAATACTTAATAAACTAGAAGTAGAAGTACAAACGTATTAACAGCAAAGTATCAAAGTAAAAGTACTGTTTTATTCCATGACTGATGCAGTAATGTGTTAGCAGCATTTTATTGTTGTAGTTGGTTGTTTTGGAGCAAATTCTAACAACTTTATGTACTGGTGGGTAGTTGACTCTATACCAATGCATCGTATTTTATCAGCTGATTATATCTTTGGTATAAAAATCTTTAGCTTGTCAAAGCAACTAGTTACTATAGCTGCCAGAGAAAACGTCGTGGTGATCACAATATTTGCCTGTAAATACAAGTGCATCAAACTTGCACAGTACTTGAGTAAATGCCCTTAGTTTCATTCAACCACTATCATAGCAATAATAAGAAATGAGCCATTTGTTTGTTTTCAAATGGTTGTATATGGGAGATATATCTATCTATCTATATCTAAAGGGATGCTGCTTGCACGCCTCACATGCCAAGTGCTGTACGTGACCCTCTGCTCATGTGCTGTGTCCCTCTCAGAGCCATCCAGAAGCTGAATGGATACCAGTTTGAGAACAACGCCCTGCGCGTCTCCTACATCCCAGACGAGAACACCGAGCTGGAGGGAGGCCAGCGAGGCCCCGATAACGGCCGGCGCCCTGGTTACGGGCCCAGAGGCGGTCCCCGCGGTGGGTCCCCGAGCTCTGGGATGCACTCCAAACCTCCGCACGCCGACATCCCTCTGAGACTGCTGGTACCAACGCAGTACGTCGGGGCCATCATCGGCAAGGAGGGAGCCACCATTCGCAACATCACCAAGCAGACGCAGAGCAAGTGAGTGCCTGCTTCATCTGTGTGTACATGTGGTGTTTTTTTTAGTCAATGAAACCAAGATTAGTGTATCACTTTCAGTAACATGTGTATCGACACACACACAATCTTAGAGTCTTCAGTAATGCAGTGGTCCGCCTCAACTGGGAAAAGGCTGCTGAGGAGGAAATACACTCATTAAAAACACTCTGGACCTGTATTTATCAAACATCTCAGAACCACTCTTAGGGGTTGCCTAGGAGGAAAGACACTCCTTCCACAGAGTAGGACTGAGAATCATTTATGGAGTGTCCTACACTGACTTTGAGGATTACTGCGACGACCGTGCTACGTCACTGGAGCAGTAAGAGCAGAATTTAGTTTTCCTGACAGTCGTGGTTTCAAGTTTTAGATAAGGGTAAATATCAATAGAATTTGCTACATTTTTATGTGTATGGGCAAAAAACTAAAACTTAAACTTAAAATATGATGCCACAGCTTTATGGTAGACTATTTTCCATTATGCCAATTATATAGTAGACTTTAAATAACCTTTTTCTCGTCTTTAAAAAATGACTGTATATGCAAATTAAAATAGTATGAAATTTGACTCCCTACAAAAAGCCCTCTGTGGCTGTGGTCACCTCTCCCTGAAGAACATGGAATCTTCTTTATGTCTATTATAGGTGTGGGAAAATGTATTTCTGTAATGTCACCCAGTCTTAAGAAATACACCGAAACAACTAAAGTGGATTCAGACTAAAAGATCAAGTCCTTGAGTCATGCGCAATGCCTGTCTAAGAACGATCAAAGTTTGACTGATTTATATTATTGCTAAAATTGGTGGTTCTGAAAGAAACATCAATGGTGCAAAGCTGCGTGTTCCCTGTTACAGTGGTTTCTGCAGAGACCCTCTCAAAGTGTCGTTCCTTGCCAAATAAAGGTCCCTGGTTTCTGAAAAGACACTTCAAACTTCAAACCTACTTCTGTCCTTGTCTCAGCTGACTATCACTCTTTGTGGAAGCAGGAAACGACATTAAGAATGAATACATGCAAATAGAAATAAAAGCTTCCAAACTTGGATTACTGAAGCTTGTTGCAAAAAACTGTGTCATTGATTGTTCGGGGGCAATCAATGCCACGCCAGTTACCCACTCCTAATTAAGTTTACTGATCAATTTTGCCCTGGCCATGTTAACTTCATCAATTCATGTATTCATCATCAGCTCCCCTAAGGCTCAATAACATAAGCACAAAGCAATTTTATCCAAAACAGTACCAGCCCACCGGGATTTCTCCCGATGCTCCTGATTATCAGTCCACCTCTTCATACTGCATTACCTACACCTAACACTTTAAATACAAACACAAAAGATGTCCTTTAAATTAAACAATAGAATACCAAAATACAGCACTGCACAGCCACACTCAATCAATTATGTCACAAGAAGTTTTTTCTTAGAAATATCAAAATAGCTGGCACTCTGATAATATTCTAATATTGGCAGATTCCAGATTCACAAGAGAGTGACCACGCCCTGCTTTGTTTTCAAATGTTTCCTTGATAGAAACCAAAACTGATTTCTCTGTGTGGGATTGAATTCAGGTTTCCCTAAAACACATGTCATATTTTCTTTAGAGGGTATATATATATATAAAATATATTGCACGACACTTGATCTGCACATTTATGTGTATACTACAGCCATGTGTTAGACCCTTTTACCATAATAACTTCTGCACCGAACCCGGGACGCACAGAGACTAGAAACTTAACAAAGAGATTCTGGTCTTTTTCTGTTGCTGCAGGATTGACGTGCATCGCAAGGAGAATGCAGGTGCTGCTGAGAAGCCGATCAGCATCCACTCCACCCCTGAGGGCTGCTCATCCGCCTGCCGCATGATCCTGGACATTATGCACCAGGAGGCTAAAGACACAAAGACGTAGGTTTGAAACAACAATCCAGCGTGGTGTATTCAAATGAGGCGGCGTAACATAATCCTGGACAGTTACTGTAATATAAAGTCTGTGTCCAGCAGTAAAATAGTTAAATATTTTTTTTGTAGATAAAAATGTTCATTGTAAATGACCAGTGTTTTTTCTGTTTGCAGTGCTGATGAGGTTCCTCTAAAGATTCTGGCTCACAACAACTTTGTTGGACGCCTGATTGGGAAGGAGGGACGCAACCTGAAAAAAGTTGAACAGGACACAGACACCAAGATCACCATCTCCCCGTAAGACACACACACACACACACTGAGCTCTCTCATTGTAAGTGTCAAAGACCTAATTCAACCCTGTGAATCAGGGTCACATACGGACATAACATATATGCATCATAAAAGCTTTATAGCAGCTGATAAGTAACTTTGTAGTAAACTGATCACTGATCAGCTATATCAGTAACCACTCCCCTTGTAATGTGTCCAGTCTTCAGGACCTGACACTGTACAATCCAGAGAGAACCATCACAATCAAAGGCGCTATTGAAGCCTGCTGTCTGGCCGAGGTGGAGGTCATGAAGAAGGTCAGAGAGGCCTATGAGAACGACATTGCTGCTATGAATGTGAGTCTGCATAAACACACGCGCACTCACTAACAGGTGTAGGACTGGGAATACAAAGGGGGCTGAGTAAACAGGGCCCTCATGTGATGAGTATTTTGTTTTTCTGTTAAGCTCTTATTCTGCAAAGTAACTAGTTAAGTAGAGCAGTCATATATATATATTAGGTGTAGTACAAATGGTCATTCAGTCAGGGTTGAAAAGATGGAGATGTTTTTATTTCATTATGTCGCTCATCATGGCGATGGAGCTGTCGTGGTCACTGCTCTTCAAATGGACGACAGTAATACTCCAAGCTGATAAGATATTCTAGCTAGTTAGCTGGCTCGGTAGGTAGCATGTCTATACAACTACTATACATACTATACATATTTTTCAGCAGCAGCTTGTTGGTTGATTTATTATGGGTTCATGCTCATATTTTACACTTATTTATTTGCCTAATAATTATTTGTGAATTTTTTTAAGGCACAATACTCTTACGAAAAACCAAAATATCTGACTTTGTCCATAACACTTTCCAACACACATGAGCTTTATGTTCCAACATGCACACGCACACGCAAAACTCCAGATGGTTTCTAACCTGCAGTTTTCTTCTGTACAGCAACAGACCCACTTGATCCCCGGGCTCAACCTGGGTGCGCTGGGCCTCTTCCCCTCCTCCTCCAACATGCCCCCACCCCCGCCCGGAAACGCAGCCGCTGGTGCCCCCTATGGTTGCTTTGGGGTAAGAATACCTGCACCGAAAATTCCCAGAGAGAGACGTCAGTGCAAACCACTTACTTTAATGCACTGACTTTGTCCTTTCAAACCTCATAACTTTTAAAAGTTACGGCTTTCAACTTTCATAAGCCTCTGATCAACAGACAAATGTGTGGCGACCAAATTAAAATTTATATTTTTTTATTAATAAAAAGTTTTTTCCCCCCTGAAATGAGTACTGAGGGGACAGAAGATTATGGTGCCCTCTGTTCTGTTCCTTGATTAACTTCACCATAAGTCCATACACAGTACATGTGTGCTAGAGTTTCCACGCGACACTTGTTTAAGATGCGTACTGGCCCATGGTTAGCTTCTAAACTAGCTGTGATGTCATCAATCCTGCTGGTACGTGCAGGTGTTGAACTGAGATTTAAGGTGAGCTCAGAGAAACTTTCCCTCCTTCAGCAGATCAATGTGAAAACTAACTCTGCACACACATCTTTCTGCACAGTGAAGGAAGAAGAAGCAAAGCACACTTTTGACTGGAGGGGAATTCTGACCAAAACCCCTAGTAACTATATATTAGACCCGTAATAGATATTCAGTTTATGAAATTAAATGTTGTCTTTGTGTGTTTTCAGGCTCCAGAGCAGGAGACTGTCCATGTTTACATCCCAGCACAGGCAGTGGGAGCCATCATTGGAAAGAAAGGACAGCACATCAAACAGCTGAGCCGCTTCGCTGGGGCCTCCATCAAGGTCTGCAATTTACAAAATGATCAGACATGCTACATACTAATTAGGGAAACATATCACAATAACAGACTACACTATGCTGAGAAGAAGCTCTGCAGATACTACTCAGGGCTGAAAGAAAACTACAGAGACCTCTGCATGTTTTTAAGGGAAAAACCCCCCATTTAATTTCTATTAGAATTTGCAGTTTAAAATGTATAATTTTAATCACACATTTTTAATGCATAAATTAGTCAAAGATAAGGCAGCAAAGGTGTAAATATAACATTATGCATTCAGGTCTCAGGCAATTAATCTAACCTAGGCGCCCCCTACAACCCCGACTTCTGAAACCAAACCTAAACCATTGAAGGTCAATGATGTGTGTTTCCTTTCCTCCAGATCGCCCCAGCTGAAACTCCAGACTCTAAAATGAGGATGGTGATTGTGACAGGTCCCCCTGAGGCTCAGTTTAAGGTAAACACTCACAAGACCTTTCCAGCTGCTAAATGTTAATACCATTTATTTTGCGTAGTATCTTATTTGGTGTATCAAACTGCTGGTGAGGCAATATTAAAACTGCTTTTGTCTCCCCCCTGCAGGCTCAGGGCAGAATCTATGGCAAACTGAAGGAGGAGAATTTCTTTGGGCCAAAGGAGGAGGTCAAACTGGAGACTCACATCAAGATGGCCGCTGCAGCTGCAGGAAGAGTCATTGGCAAAGGAGGCAAGACGGTAAGCCACTTGAACCTTGCCTCAGGTCCTTCCTTGCTTAGGCATGCATTGGTTACCACAGCAAAATTCCTGCCCACTGAAGGGTCTTTAACACTTAGCTGTCAAATTTGTAAACTAACCTCCACATTTTGCCGTCAAACCTACAACGTCCTGCCATAAGGTCATTACTTTCTCCTGAAGTAACCAACACTTGTGTCTCCAGGTGAATGAGCTGCAGAACCTTACAGCAGCTGAGGTGGTGGTCCCCAGGGAACAGACACCTGATGAAAATGACCAGGTCATTGTCAAGATCAATGGACATTTCTACGCCAGCCAGGTACTCCTGCTACTCTGTTGCCACATTACGCTTTAACATAATGTACCTTTAGCATGTAGCTAAAGTGCCATAAATTATTGAACCAAATACATAATCATATCTTAAAAACAGTAGTTTAGTAACAAACCTATGAACTCATTAGTGGCAAATAACTCTGAAATGCCACAGTAAGCCAAAGTTACCAAGCAACACCAGTAACTGTAACATACCAAATAAAACAAAACTTAACAATGTAAAATACAGTTTAATTTTTACGGTTTAAATTTTTTTTGTTAATTCTTAATACAACAGACTACGCTTGCTAATCTAGCCATAAAGGCCAACTCCTGTAATTATGCCCAGCCCCCGCTAGCATAGCTACCAAAAAAAACGACTTGTGGTGTAACTCGTGTCGATTTCTGGGTCCTGTTCCTTTCTCTTATTTATGTGCCTCTCCTTTGTCCCATAATGAGTAGGCACAGAGCATTATTACATTTTTATGTAGATGATACTCAATTACTGTATATCTTCACTTATGCAGTGATCAACTCAAAAAGCTTGGGACAGAATCATTCCTATAGTAGGACTGTTTAAATAAGTCACTTCTAGTAATCAAGAAGTCTGCTTACGTTGCGATGCTATGCCCATGTGGAGCATGTGGCTGTTTGAGCCAAGAACTTATGATGTTCCTGTGTACCTGTGATGTTTTGACTTAAGTCGTGAGGTGGCCCAAGATATTTTGTTCCAAAAGACTGCAAAACAGAGAGTAAAGTCCTATTGTTTGCAACAGAGCTACATTAGCATTCTGAGTCCTGTTTTTGTCCACCCAACAATAGTCCAATATTCACTCTCCTTTTAGTTCTGGTTTGGTCTCCAACAACTCTTGAGAAAAAAATCTGGCCATAGGCTGCACTATGTTCACCAACTGTTTGGGGCTCGGACAGGCTACATAACATTCATATGTTGGACTAGCGCAGCTTTCAAATTGATCCAAACCATTCTCATCTCTCCTCTGTCATCCAGTTGGCTCAGAGGAAGATCCGGGACATTCTGACCCAGGTCAAACAGCCACAGAAAGGCGGCATGGGCTCCGGCCCTAACCCCCAGGGCTTCACAGAGATGGGCAGCCCTACCCAGGGACTGACTCAGGAACACCAGCCGCGCAGGAAGTGAGGGTCCCCGCACCCTCCTCATCTACCGTGGGCCCCCCCACCCCCCCACCCCCCGCCTGACGGACAGACAGACAGACACATGCACAGACGGATAGACAGACGGATGGACAGATACAGGAGAGCGACACACGGACCCAGCGATAGACAGGGAGACATATAAAGAGGGAGGGAGTACGCCCGATAGCCAGAGAGAAAGATGACAGAAGATTATTAAAATCGAAAGATGAAATTAATAAAAAAAAAAGAGGATTGAGATAAAAAGAAACCAGATGCCAGGCCAGAAGAGAGACTGATTGAGGATGGAGGGATGAAGGAAAGGAGGGATGGAGAGAGGGAGGGGCGGTCACCTCCTAGCGTGCCTTTGTGGGGCTGCAGCCAGCTCCTCATCTGCTACAGCTCTAACAGATCCTGCATCCGACAGGTTTAAACAAAACGGCCGACTTTACCCTCCTTGTAACGACTGTTGTTGTTTACACCTGTCCACATGGGTTCAGAGGCTGGCTGGACAGATCCTTGTTTTCTAAGACACACTAGCAGGGGCCTGTCTGTTCCTCTGTCACCCCCTAGAGACCTCTCCAACCATCTGCGGTCAGTCCTATATTTTAAGGGTGGTTTTTTTAAACATAGAGATATATGTATAGAAATGTTTTATTCAGAGCTATTATTGATAGAATGCAGTGAGGCAGATCCGGGAGAGGGAGCAAGGAAACTGCTGCAGCGGCACTGGGGGATAGGCCACAGGTCTGGCTTTAGCCACACCCTAACCTCCTAGCCAATGAGAGTCTAGAAGAGGGGCCGCAGATGTTAACACTGCTCTTTAAAGACCTCTCTGAATAGCGGAGAGTTTAGATGGAAAAAAAAGGAGAAAATGGAGAGAATATGAGGTTGTAAATATATAATCTTCATGTAAATGTTAACAAATGCTGTGTCTGGCCGCCTTGCCTTTTTTAAAAAAGGGGTCTCCTGTATATTTCCCAGTCCCTTGTCTATGATATGTAGCATAATGTAACCTACAACAAGGCCGGGGCTGGGGAGCCACTGAGCTCCCCCTTCCACATTTAGCCGTGTGGCGGAAGGCGCAGCAAGAGACAGTAAGAGGAGCGGAGGTCGCAGCTGGTCCTGCAGTTCTATTGCAGCGACTTAGCTCACACATCTGAAACCATTATAAAAACAGCCAGCAGCTATGCTAGCTGGCTAGCGGCCCGCACCTTAAACGGCATATTTTATATATATTATATATATGATATGTGAGTTAGCCCGGCCCCTCCAGTGAATGTATTGAAGGCAGCGAGTTGGGTGTGAGGTTTTGCTGCACCTGCATCAATAAGTCCTGCAATGACAGACAGACAAGGTGTGTCTGAGACGTTCTGCTCATTGCCTTCAAGGCCAGTCTTTGACAGGATGGCTTTCTCCTCAGAGGAGCTGGGGTCCTTAAGACCATCCCTGCATTGTTCATTTGCACATCTAGTGCTTGTATTAATAAAAAATGTTTTAAGACTGGCCTTGGCCGAGCGCAGGAACCAAAAAGGCAAAGTCTTCCAAAGCTCCTTGCCTTGAGCTCAGAGAAGGTAAAATCAGACTGAAGGGAAGCGGCTTCCTCGTTCTCTCTCCCAATCTGCCAAAGGCCTGTGGGCGGAGCCTCCAGACCCTGTCTGTGTATGTTGATGAGGGGCGGGGTCTACGCCGGGACGCTCTTGCCAAGATTAGAAAAGATTAGAGATGAAATGAAAAAGAAAAAACCTACCTCAGGGTAAAGTTACCTCAGTATTCCTAACTTTCTTTTGCTTGCTGGTGTTTTATATAAGAAGAAAAAAAAAGAAAAGAAGAGCTGATAGTCCTGAATATTTTTTATTTTTTTAAAGAAAAAGTATTTTTTTTTAGGTATTGTCTTGTTGCTTTGGTTATTTTTTTCTGTTTTTTTTGGTGTGATGATGGTTGAATGAGCTCAGGATGACGGGGAGGCTGTGTTTTATTTCCAAAGCAGAGAGAGATAAAATACTGATCTAGAGAGGAAATGGGGCGAGTGCCATTTTGCCTTTTTTAGGTGAGGAAACACGCTCTCTGACTTCCTGAAGTGTGAGTGCAACAGCTGTTGTATGAAACGGAATATTGGCCAATGGGGAGTGGTGTTAACTCGAGAGGGGGTCCTGAAGTGCACACGGTGACCATACACGCCGCTGGGTGCTGGTTTTACTGAGCCCGCGTCAGCAGAGGGGTTGATATTAATGATACTTACTGTCATAAAGACTTACCCATCCAGACAACCTCCTCCTCACATCGCACTGTCTCACTGCAACTGCCCATTGTCATGGCTACTGGCCCGCCATGTGCCCTAAAGGACCTCCCTCTCCTGCCTTATTGTGATGACATCATCATAAAGCGCCAAACATTATGAGAGGGCTTTAAGCGTTCAAGAGGTTTAGTTTCTCACCCCCAAAGAAGACATGTGAGAGTGAGATTTTAAGCCAAATTTCATCAAATCCTGTCTTTCTTTACCTTTCTCATCCGGAGGTTGAGAATGTCAGACCGGAGTTGTGTTGAACGCAGCAGTAGTGGTTCATCTACAGCCTAACTGTACATGGAGACATAAGAGGGCATTCTACCTAAACACACACACACACCTGAACTAGCTCTGACTTCTCTGAATGTGAATATTTATTACCTGTGCAATGACCACAACACCTCAGATGCTCCCTGTTGGCTACATGTGCGCTTGGTATACGTATGTTTGTGTGTGTGTGTGTGCGTGTGTGTGAGAAAGTGAATGCACGTGTGTGTGTCTGGGTTCACTGGTTTTAAATGTTCATTTTTGTCAGGGTGATGTGGTTGGGTGAAACTTTACGAAAAGCAGAAAAAAGTAGGACGAGAACCTATGGCCCTCCCTCCGCCTGTGTTCCAGCTAACCGAGGAGGGAGAAATCCAAGAACCTGTGAAAAAATGGGAGCAAATAAAGAAAAGCAAGAGAGTTTAAAAACAACATTAACACAGTTGAGTAATAGATTAAAACCTGTATATAAGATGTTAAAAAAAGGTGATGACGATACTTTTGTACTTTTGGAGAAAAAAAGCATAAAAAATCAGAATGGGAAAGGCCGTTGAGGGGAAAGATTGGCCAAGCCAAGTCACTGAAGGACACTGCCAGATAACTCACAATCTTTTCAATGTCTTACCTGTACTTGGCGACATACATCGCCAATCTTCATCGGCTACCCCACCAGCTCGCCATCAAACAGGGGAAAGTCTATTCTATCATGTCTATGCTTCCATTTTTTTTGTCCAGAGGTGGTAACTTCACAGTTCAACATGGTTGTTCTTTAAGTTTCCACCTCTTTCCAAACCATAGAGCTCTGTTCACAACCACCAAGACACGCTAGTTAGGATTCATGATTCAGCCTGCAGCCATTTGGATTTTTTTTTTGGGGGGTGGGGGGTGGGGGGGGGGTGTATTAAGTTTTGACAATACAGCAAGCTTTATTTGGACGTGACATCTGGGGACGTACTGTTGCACTAATTGATGAAATATGTCGACAACGTCAAACTATCAGAACGACTGAGAACCTTCTGTAACACCTGATGCAATTCTTTAAAGAAAAAGGTGGAGACTGAAGGGAAGAGGAGAAGGCAGGGTGGGAGCGGGGGAGGAAGGAGAAGGAAGGTGGTCAGGTGTCTGGGATGAGGTGTAGGAAAACAAACCTTCTTCTTCGCCCTCTGTCCTTTCCCAAAAGTAAAATGCTTTCTCCTTGTTTTTGCCCTTCTGTACTCCGGGAAAAGAGTGAGAAGTTTTTATTTCCTTTTTATTAAAAAAAAACTAAAAAGATCATTTCATTTTTGGAGCGGGCGGGAACGTCAGGGTCCCTCGCCCTCTCTTGCGCTGGTCTGCATCGTGTTCGTTTTGCTCACTTCTGTTCAAGAAGTTTTGGTTATGTAACTTTTAACCACCGCCATTTTTTATTTTTATTTTTTACAATTGATGTTCTGACTCTTTTTGGACATTGTTGGATTTCATCAAGTTTTGGTCTTTTGGTTTTAAATACATAAATCTATTAACAAAACGGCTACTAAATACAATGAACTGCTAACACGTAGCTCAGTACATGACGGTAACTGTGCCAAACACACAGGAAGGGGCTCAGTCAAAAATGCAGTATAGAGCCATTTGGAGCAAATAACCTGTAATACTGAACTCATAGAAAAGGTCAAATGTAAGATAACCTGTGTAGTATTTCAGAGCAAATATTACTACATTCAAATGGTAATATCTCATCTTGAAACTGAACTCTTCACGTCTTGTTTTTGTATGTACAGTAGAGACAATACATGCAAATCAAAGCCTGCATCCTGAGTAGGACAGAAATTGTAAGACCTTTCTTATGTTTCATCTGGTTTTCCTCTCTGCCACAAGGAAATCAGATCTGGATCATTTCTGGGGCTCAAACGTGAACCCTCAGTCCTTTTCTTTATGCAAGCTGAGAGATATATTGATACGTTGTATCAGCTAGGACAGAGTCTGGCAGTGTGAGGTGCCACACAGTGTAAAAAAAATTTAAGTTGCCACGCACTAACATGTAAGCATCAAACTTACTGAGACTGAAAAAGGGCCACACCAGTGTATGTTTTATCCCATTTTCTATAAGTTGCTATTTAATCTTTTTGCTGTGTATTTTCCTACACAAATCATATACAACATATTTCCAAACATACCACCATATTTAAATTTGTGAGTCTTGATTGGCTTCCTTTCAACTTCACTATGACTATGGAAAAAAACGTTGACAAGACAAGTCAGATCATGCTTCAGCGTGAACAAGGCTGCATTAACCTGGGCAACAATTTGCTGTTGGGGCCCTAAAGGAAACCCCCCTTTCCAAAAACCTGCATTGATTGCTAATTAAAGGTACCCTGTGGAGCTTCCTCCCAAAAACAAAAAAGAAAGTTCAGTGTTTCTCACCCAAAAGTATTGTGTGTATCCTTGTGGTCTAAAAAAGTGTTGAATGCAATTCTTTCCAAATTCAAGCAACTTTTAAACCTGCAATAATTGAATTTATTAGCCACTTGGGGGCAACAAAAAACGAGCCGATAACAAAACACTGATGTAATATTACCAGGTGAAGTTAGTAAACAGTTACACATCTAGCCTATTACCATTCAGTTGGAGTCGTGTTCCTTAAACCAAGCCATTACAGCTGAGGTATCTTAAAAAAAGCAAAAATGAGCTGAATAATGCCAAAAACGCTCCGTAGAGCTGAGGGGAACTGCAGTCAGGTGACACTTGGCTGTGGGCTGATCACTTCGAATGACCCTTTCACATTAGGGCTACACATGGCCAGTGCTCCATCATAAATGAAAAAAATTTATTAGAGCGCCTTTAAGTCTCTGCAGCCTGACTGGTGTAGTGTAGTGAAATGCATTGAAAGTAATGGAAAAGCCCAGAAATCTAAAACACTAGCACATGCTTAAAAATACTCAGTACTAATATAAAGTACATGCAGTAAATGGGCTAAAACTCACTGGTGTTGTCCCTTTATTTAAAGATTGGAAGCATGGATATTCAGAGTTTGGGGTAAACTGTCTTACCCAGCTTCTTGTTTGTGGCAGCAGAGCACAGTATTGCTTTATAGACATTACAACATGTAGCTCAGCCTTGACGGACGCTAAATAAAAATTGACAGACTTCAAGCTATGGCGAGGACAGTTTGCAATAAAACACTGCAGACTCCTACTGTCCATCTGCAGAGACGGGCTCCGAGTCTGACAAATTTGAAACAAAATGGAGACCCCGGCAAAGGGACGCCTTACCGGGACGAAACAAACAAACCTCTTGACACATAACTAGGAACGCTACCTCAAAACGTAAGCAAACTCAGCCAGAAGATTGTTTCTTTTATTTTATTTTATTATATAGTAACAGACAAGAGCAAGTAGTCAGTCGACCAGACATGCAGACAGAAAGGACAGACAGTCCTATATTACTGTCACAATTTTTTTTCCACTCAACTTTAATTTATTTTTCGGTTTTTGAAACGTAACCTCTCCAGCTTAGAGACGGGACTGTAAAAATAAATGAGTAAATAAGAAAAAATGACAAAAAAAGACAAAAAACCCAATATGGACACATTGTGGTGCGGGGCTGCGTGGGCAGTCGGGACAAGGATTTTCTTTACGTGTTGGGTAGAGTATTCAGCAACCTGATTGGTCCACGTAGGGCCCAATCATGAAGAGGTGTTCACTTTTGCTCTGGAAACAGTTTCTCTTTTCCAACCTAACTGTTCAAAGCTGATTCTACTCAGTCACCTCACTTTGACTCAGAACTAAACACGGCTGTTTTTTGTTTCTTACCTGCCTCCGACCGCTAAAATTACCCACAATTTCACCTCCTGAATCAAGGGGCACAACACCTGTAACCATGTAATTGTTTTGTTGATCTACCTCTTGGGGAAAAATAGGTAATTTTTTTTTTTTTTTTGGAAAAAGGACACAAAAATAACAAAAAAAAAAGTTGCTTGAAAGAAATATAGGTAAATGAATAACTGGATAGCGGCATCACCATATACTGTAGTGGATAGTCAATTAAAGGAAAAAAACATTTACTTCTTCCAAAGATGATTTTGCTTTATTTCTCCATTTTAGTTGTTTTTAAAGGATTATGAAATTGAATAATAATCTTAAAGAAGAGACAAAAACTTACCACCTTTTATTTTTTTTTATTTTTTATTTTTCAAACCCAACATAAATGAGATTTCTTTATCCAATTTGCATTTTGTTTTGTTCATTTCATTAAACTTACACTTTTTAACTTCAAAATATTCTTCATGTTTTATTTTGGTTGACTTCTAATATTTTCTCTCTCTTTTTTTTATGACAGCAGATTGTATCTCTTGTGTTTGGGTGCATTTAGCATTTTCTTTCTCTTTGTGAAAAGCCTACATGAGTTAGAGCGCCCTGTGAGGACCTTCTACACTGATGAATGATCTATTTCCACTTCTGATGAGTCGTTTGAAAAAGCAAAAGGACCTGTTGTTTTAGCTGACTGTGGAGCTGCAGGTGGGAGGAGGGAGGCCCTGTATCATTTCTGTCCTCCTCATGCTGCTCGGAGCTGGATTCCACTTGACTAATCTGATCTGGGCTCAGCCTTCATACTGAAAACTAAGCTCTTCATGCGCTTTGGTCGTGCATCCATGACTGTTTGCTCAGATCCCAGCTACTGAGCTGCAGCGTGAGAAGGGTTGAGTCTTCCTCCTTCCACCAGATGGCGCCTTTGGTCTTTACAGTATATGGACTTTCACCCTCTGCCTGCCTGATTCCTTTAGTCCTCATCAACACTTGTTTTAAACTCCTTGTAAACAAAACAGAGCATAGATATGAATGTGTTATTAAAAGATGAGAAAACGGAGCTCTCGCCTCCTTGTGGTCTTTGTGTGTGGTTTCTATAAAATTTACAGTAACCTTAATTCTTATACAATCCCACCCAGAAAAAAACACAATGGAAAATAACTTTGTTTTTGCATTTATAAGTTTCTTTGAGCACTGACAAGGAAAAAAACTATTTGCTTCTCGGTGTTTTGAGTGATAAATCCTCTGTTAGTGGTATTCTCCAAAGTATTTAGTGTTTCCTATATAATTGAATCTAGACCTGGGCTTTGGGCAGGAGTGTCACTGCCCCCTCAGAGTGAGATTTGTCCACAACTGTCATTTTGCTTTAAATTGACTTTGCTCAATCAGTATTAGTATGATCACTCTGGACTTAACTAATCAGTACTGTATTTTCATATACACCAGTGGTCAAAAGTTTTAGAACCCCAATTTTTTTGGTTTTTCTTGAAATATAAGTAATTCAAGCCCAGTGAAAAACCTTAAATGGTACAAAAGTAAGCAGCAAACTGCCAAACACGTTTATGTCACCAAAATAGCCATTGTCAGAGATATAAAACAGTTAAATGAAGGAGTTTTGTTCATTATTTCACTGTAGGATCAAATGATGACCAACTTGTTTGTCTTCCTTTATTAATTGCCTTTGTAGTTCCAATATTGTTCAAATAGGGGTGAAGGTGTATTAACACAGGCTGTTCCAAAGTGTTTACAAATTTTAAGGCTTTTAAGGCTTCATTTACTTCCATTGCTGCAGAATAACCAAAGAAGGTAAAAACTAAGTTAAGGTCAACAAACCTGAGAAATAATGTAAATATCAGAGATATACAATTTTCAGGGATGAAGTAATGAGTTAACAACTTCAATTTACATTTCATTGGACTTGAACTGTATTTCAATAAAAAATTGAAAAATGGAGGGGTTCTAAAACGTTTGACTGGGGAAGTGAACATAATTTCATGTATATATATGTTGTAGTCATTTCTTCACAGACACAGTGGCATAAAATGATATTTGTCATACAACATTTTGTAATCAAAAAAGGAAAATACATTTTATAACCAGATATCACAACTCAAAATGTGCTCTACCAAACAGTTGAGAAGTCCAATTAAACATTATGCAACAAAAACAAAACCCATAGAGATAAAGATGAAACCAGAACTCAAGTGACTCAAAGGCTTTAGGATGGGGTTTGAGTGAACTAGTCTCCGACCCCAAAGCCTGATCCCCCAGTCACAAGCAGGACTGTGAACAAAAAGCACGGCCCAATCCATAGCTGATAACTACCACTGAATAAGGTGCCAGATGATCCATAATGTACTAAAAGAAAGACCATGAATAGTGTTAAAATATAGTAATAAAGTTTTATTTAACAGGGAATCAGTGCAGGATAAACATCAGAGAGACAACATGTCATCCTCTGGTGAAAGAGATCATCCAAATAATAAGGAACAGTTCTAGAGTGTTAGAGAGATCCCTGACTAGCATGCACAAGAAGACAGATTGATTGGAGGATACCTTCTTTAGTTGGTCTTCAAAGAAACAATAAAGCATTTTAAGCAGTCTGTATGTCATAAAAAAGGCTCCTAGAATTGAATGGATCTTGATTGTTTGATCACAAATTGAAATGATCTGCACAGAATTTGTCTCGGAGCCATAGCAAAAGTTTTGACAAGAACAATCCAAAGTGGTTGTTCTGTGTCAGCAAAGCTCTCTTTTTTCTTTCAGGGAGTGTCCCTCTCCTGTTCTAAACCGGAATCAAAAGTGGGGGGCATTTTGAGTATTGAGGGTGAAGGATTGATTGGTCAGCTGCTTGATGTTGGCCTCAGAGGGAAAATGAGGTTTGCTTGCAGTCAGTCACTGCATCCTTTGGCAGCAACTTGACCTCTTGTTCACGCATAACTTATTGCTTTTGGGGGGTTTTCAGCGAATGCCTGCTCATGTGAAATCATCTGACCAGATGTAAAGTTTTAACTAGAGGAGCGGCTTTTTGTTTTTGTGCAGCGAGTGGAATTCTGATGCGAGAAGTGCCCCAACGCTTGCAACCCAAAACCTTAAACTTGCCCCACAAAGGAGCAGGCTCTGACTGATACACAGCAGAGGTTTGACCAATGACAGGATTTCCTCTTCCTGTCCACCAGATGGCACTGTGTCCGCATGTTCACCCACTGGGTAAACTGGTTAACCATAGATATGGATGGGAATTTGTGAAATTACAAAACAAATAGCGCTCTGCCCTGTTGGTTGCATGAAAATGAATGCAGTTACTGACCTTATATGTGAAATAACTTGTCTGTGTATTACACTGTAATGCAATATGTGATAACACACTAGACTATATGCTTTGTCAATAGGTATCAAGCTAGGTTACATGATTAGGAACCAGAGCAGCCAATCCTCCCACTAAAAACATCTTTATAAGTGAATGGGTCAAACAAACACAGCACTTTCATGCGAGACACAAGTGTTTGTGTTTCATGTAAAACCAAGTCAATGTCAAAGTTTTAAGCAGTTTTGAGTTAAATAATGTTATGTATGACTTAAGTCATATGAGTTAAGTCACATAACTTACGTAACATTCTGATTTTAAACCCAACCTTATATATGTTATAAGGTTGGGTTATAAACATGCTATTATCTTCATTCCCAAGTATAACAGCTGCATTTTGTGCTTTATAAAGTCAATAAAAAGAGTTCAGGTCATTTCAGGAACATCCTGTTGAAACACCCATAACGTCCTTCTGTTTCAAACCTCTGCCTTTGTAACGTTGCTTTAATAACATAATATGGACTCAGAAAAGACCTCTACAGGTTAGTTTAGATGTGCAGGAGGGATGGTAATGCCAGAGGACCTGATGCTCATCACTGGTATATTTCTAACATCAACATTAAGTAGGCAAACTATTCAGCGTTCAGCAAGAGAAGAAAGGTGAAAAGATCTACATGAAATACTCACATAATTCTAAAAATTTTAGGGAAATGAAACTGAAATGAATCCTCTGCACACTTCTCTTTTTGTTTGACAGAAAAGTTATTAAAAGGGGAATTACTGTCATGACTCACCAGAGGTGAAGAAACGCAGAAACTGGAGAAATGCCGACGGACAAAGTAAGTCTTGCATTATAATGTATAGTTGATATTTTTGCCATGTTGAAGTAAAGGCTTAATTCAGTGAAGTGATTTGTGACTTCCACATTTCACTTTTTAAAATTCCAATTCCATTCTAAGTACATTATGTATACACCCGTCTTAAGAATATGTCTCAGCGTGTACTAATTCTCATTTCACTTCATTACACAATATAGACTGTGTTTTGCATTTTACTCACTACCTTAGTTTAATGAATCAGGCCAGTGTGTTGCTGTAAAACGTGTACACAATATGGATCTCTGTGAGGAGAGAGAGGATGATGTCCCACCTTCTAAAGGGTCTCTCTCCGACCACGGCAGCCGGACTAAAGCTAAGAGGTGAGATGGGTATTTAAAAAAAAAACTCTTTACAGCTGTTTTCCCATTTCAGAGCTAAGATATTAAATTTGTGAAATAATGAATTGTCACCTACAGTAAAATTGTATCTCTGTTAAAGCCCAGTCCAGAAGGAGAGACCAGGCTCCCCTGGTCCCAGCCACTCCATTAGGGAACCCTTAAGCTTTAGAGCTGGATATCACTCTACAGAGCAGCGGTGAGAATATATTAAATACACGATAAAGAAAACAAACAAAGACAATCAAAACAAGAAAATGAAATAACAATTCATTATGTATTTCCATCAGAGTCCAGCAGGAGAGACCAGACTCCTCTCTAACCACTTGTGTGTCATTTAAAAGTGACCGATCTATGGAGCCCCCTCTTGCATTCAAACATCGGCACCGCTCTACTAAAGAAAGGCAAGACTTTAATCCAGATTACTTCATTTACTTTGCCATCAAATACAACCTTCAGAGCATCATTTGAGGACATATTTGTTACAAGGGTGTCAGAGGGGTATGGTAGGGGTGGGGGAAAAAATCGATACAGCATAGTATCGTGATATTGCCATGGCAATACTGTATCGATACACGGACGCCAAGTATTGATATTTTAGTATATAAATTGCAGATGGGAACTTTTTGGTACTAGAATAATAAAATCCTTTGCTTTTTTAGTCCACTAGAAAACTTAACAGGACCATATAGAGGACTGAAAAAGTGATATGAACAAACAGAGAAATGTATCTTTTTAGATAAGCAGGTGTTGACAAAGTTTGACAAAAGCACAAAACATTTTAGTTTCACAATAATGTCTCTAAAACTGTGAGGTGTCTGCGTTTCTTTGGCCTATTCTTTCCTATTGGCCTGCATCCACATCACGTTTTTCTGTGAGAAAAAAAAAGACATTCATGCATCCACCTTTTTTTATTTCACTAAAAGAAACCAGACCGTCATGTGATGTGGAAGCTGTGGATCTTAATGTGAGACTGGGCTGTTTGGGGAAGTGGTAATTTGGCTGGAGGGAGAGACAGATAGACAGAATGTGACAATGTTGGACTTCCGTCATGATGATTAGAGAAAGCTTGTTCATTTGATTTGAACCAAATTGCATTCCAACACTGGTTGGGAAAATTTAAAGATTTATGTGTGAGTGTGTGTGTGTGTGTGTGTGTGTGTGTGTTAATCAATTTCTGTTATGTTTTCTACACAGAGTTCACCAGGAGGGATCTGAGGTCACCACTGGTCACTCTGACAATGAGCACAATGACACAGATCTGGCCTCCATATTCAGGGTGAGTAAATTGCCTAAATAATTAAGAAATAACAGGTTATTATTACCACCATGGGACATGCACCACATTAATGCATTTTTAATTCATGATGGATATATATTCTGTACATTTTGGTTTTCGCTTCTTCTTCTTTAATGGCAAATTGTAACGGGGTGGATCATTATCGCCATTATTCGACCGTGATTGTCACCCGCCAAAATATCTCACTTCAATTCAATTTGATGAAAAATTAATAAAAATGAACGTACTTCTACTTTGATGATTGCAACCATTGCAGTTTTCTCAGCCGCCATTTTTACAAGTTTGAAAATACAGTGATGGTCCCTCCCCTTCCGCTGCGTAGCTAAGATGGCGACCACTGAGGGTGAGAAGTGAGAAGTTTCCACTGTTCCACACTCAGCTTTTTATGGGTGTACCATCCAGGTACCCATAGTGCACTGCATTTTGCCATATTTGTGAATGTGAATGCGCCTATACACTGAAGATAGTAAGTATGGAAGGGGGCAAATTAAGACACACTACAGGTAATAAGACTTATTTTGTTTGAGGCCAACTGGGGCATTAACCCTGCTCCTGTATGGCCCATTAATGCCACATTCATTTTTTTAATTTTACATATTATTCCAGCTTCTAGAGGAGAACATCATCACTTTTGTGAAGACTATGCTGAAGACATTCCAGGGAGTTCTTAGTACAGATTACCCAGAGTGCTCAGAGACACAGAAGAAAACTGAGGAGGTGGTGGATGGTGGGGAGGAAGAACAGGGCACAAGCAGCAAACTGGCGCTTTTGAAGATCACACTCCACTTCTTGAGGAGAATCAAGCAGGAGAAGCTGGCCGACTCTCTCCAGAGCAGTGAGTTTTTGTGCAGGTTTAACATGATAGAACAGGAAAATGTTAAAATTTTCAAACTGCTAAAAACATGATGATGATGATAATGAGCACAATCTCGATTGATTGATAGTCTTGGACATTTGTTGTGGCTGTAAATGGTTGAGCAAAGTGGTTTGCACTAAAAGTAAAGAAAACCACACATGCATGAATACAATCAAAACATCTATGCCCCCCACAGGTGAGAGGCATCCCAGAGTTACTGCATGTTGTATTCATTCACTCCAGTGACTGTGAAAGTAATTTGTTGTTTTTCTGTGTAGGAACTCTTGCTGCAGTGTGCCAAAATAAGCTCAAAAGTAATCTGAAGGGGAGGTTCCAGTGCGTTTTTGAGGGAATTGCTAAAGCAGGAAACCCCACACTTCTGAATGAGATCTACACAGAGCTCTACATCACAGAAGGAGGGAGTAGAGCGTTCAGTGACGAACATGAGATCAGACAGATTGAAACATCATCCATGAAGCAATCAAGACCAGACACTATGATCAAATGTGAAGACATCTTCCAACCATTACCTGGCAGAGCTCATCAGCCAATCAGAACGGTGCTGACAAAGGGAGTGGCTGGCATAGGGAAAACAGTCTTAACACACAAGTTCACTCTGGACTGGGCTGAAGACAAAGCCAACCACAACATTCAGTTCACATTTCCATTCACGTTCAAAGAACTGAATCTGCTGAGTGGAAAAAAGTACAGCTTGGTTGAACTTCTTCATCTCTTCTTTACTGAGACCAAAGAAGCAGACATTTACAGATTTGACAAGTTTAATGTTTTGTTCATCTTTGACGGTCTGGATGAGTGTCGACTTCCTCTAGATTTCCACACCAATGAGATCCTGACTGACGTTACAAAGCCGAGCACAGTGGACGTGCTGCTGACGAACCTCATCGCTGGGAAACTGCTTCCCTCTGCTCACCTCTGGATAACCACACGACCCGCAGCAACCAATCAGATCCCTCCTGAGTGTGTTGACATGGTGACAGAGGTGAGAGGGTTCACTGACCCACAGAAGGAGGAGTACTTCAGGAAGAGATTCAGAGAAGAGGAGCAGGCCAGCAGAATAATCTCCCACATCAAGACATCACGAAGCCTCCACATCATGTGCCACATCCCGGTCTTCTGCTGCATCACTGCCTCGGTACTGGAGAATATAATTGGATCACAAACAAGAGACGAATTGCCGAAGACCCTGACTGAGATGTATATTCACTTCCTGGTGGTTCAGTCAAAAATAGGAAACGTCAAATATCGTGGAGGAGCTGAGACGGATCCACTCTGGAACACCGAGACGAGCAAGATCATCATGTCTCTGGGAAAACTGGCTTTTGAGCAGCTGCAGAAAGGCAACTTGATTTTCTATGAATCAGACCTGATAGCATGCGGCATTGATATCAGGGCAGCCTCAGTGTACTCAGGGGTGTTCACACAGATCTTTAAAGAGTGTGGGCTGTACCAGGAAAAGGCGTTCTGTTTTGTCCATCTGAGCTTTCAGGAGTTTCTGGCTGCTCTCTATGTCTTTGCCACATTCACCAACACTGGTGTCAATCTACTGTCAGAACCACAATCAAGATCCAAGTGGTCTTCACTGTTAAGGGACAAATCTAAGGTAAATCTGCTCTACCAAAGAGCTGTAGACAAGACCATACAGAGTCCAAATGGACACCTGGACTTGTTTCTTCGATTCCTCCTGGGTTTCTCACTTGAGACCAATCAGGTCCTTTTACAAGAGCTGCTGACAACATCAGAAAGCAGCTTACAGAACTATCAGGAAACAGTTAAATACATCAAGAAGAAGATCGGGAGGAATCCGTCACCAGAGAGGTGCATCAATCTGTTCCACTGTTTGAATGAACTGAATGATCATTCTCTAGTGGAGGAGATCCAAAAGTACTTGAGTTCAGGAAGTCTCTCCACAGACAAGCTCTCTCCTGCTCAGTGGTCAGCTCTGGTCTTCATCTTACTGTCATCAGAGGAGGACCTGGAAGTGTTTGACTTGAGGAAATACTCTGCTTCAGAGGAAGGTCTCCTGAGGCTGCTGCCAGTGGTCAAAGCTTCGAGAATATCCCAGTAGGTACACTGATAAATGGGTAGACTCACTATATTAACTGTAATACTTGTGTAATACTTGTAGTACTTGTAATAAAATACAGCCATTTTCAATGTTTTTTTCTCTCACTTCTGTATCTTCAGCCTGAGAGACTGTAAGTTGTCAGAGAGAAGCTGTGAAGCTCTGGTCTGTGTTCTTAAGTCCAAGTCCTCCCGTCTGAGAAAGCTGGACCTGAGTAACAATGACCTGCAGGATTCAGGAGTAAAGCTGCTGTTTGCTGGACTTTGGAGTCCACACTGTAGACTGGAAACTCTCTGGTCAGTAGTCATGAACCAATTCAATACATAAAGCAGATCTTTTGATCAACTGTTTAGGCATTCACAGTTTTGCCTTTTCACAGATGTGTCTGACTCAGCCCATTTCATATTGGACAACTCTGCAGGCCCATATGAATTGGCACAACTGGTGGCAATGTTCAGTGCCAATACAGAAAACAGTGTGACCTTTAAATTTCTAGTTTTAGAGGGATCTATTGGTAGAATATGGCAAAAATGGAATATAATATTTACAAGTATGTTTTCATTAGTGCATAATCGCCTGCAAATAAGAATCACTGTTACCTTAGAATTAGCCCTTTATGGGTCCGCCATTTTGTACCTCCATATTTCAACACTTGCCCAGAATGGACAAACCAAACACTGGCTGTAGATAGGGCCTTTCAGGTTTTTCACAGCCACCATAGGTTCTCCTACACGCTTGAAAGGGGGAGGGTGAAGAAAGTCATATTCAGTTGTTTGTAGTCTTCACCCGCACTGCTAGATGCCACTGACTCCTACATCTTACATAGTGCTTTTATCCAAAGTACTTTACAATTTTCCCCACACACATACCCACCTCAGGGGATCAAACCTCAACTTTGCAATTAGTGGACAACCTGATCTACCTGCTGAGCCAGACTCTTTAATGTGGGGGACCAGATTTCCACATCCCATCAAAGACATTATTACACTTTAAACTGTGGCAATGAGCTTTCTCTAACCTTAACCAAATGTAGTTTCCTAACCATAACCATACCATAATCTTAGTTTATTTATCATGACAGTGATCTCTCCGTATGCTTAACCATACCGTGGTGGCCATGTGTAGATACTATAGAATTAAATAATTCAGAAAATGTTGGCAGAACATCTAGAGTTCTGCAGAATGGTCAGATTTTGACATTCTTGTTTGGTAATGTTGGTTGGTTTGATTTCATAAACACAATTCATTTATTTGTTGCCAGGAGTCAATACCTTCGAAGGCATGTAAAATAAATCAAAACAAACATTAAAGAGAGAGAGATTAAAGATGCACTTTGTGATTTGTATTTTTCTCATCAGGTTGAGTGGCTGTAACTTGTCAGAGGGAAGCTCTGAGGCTCTGGCCTCCGTTCTTAGCTCCGAGTCCTCCATTCTGAGAGAGCTGGACCTGAGTAACAATGACCTGCAGGATTCAGGAGTGAGACTGCTCTCTGCTGGACTGACGAATCCACACTGTAGACTAGAAATTCTACGGTCAGTAGTCATGACCCAATTCAATACATGATCAATGAAGCAGCTCTTTTGGTTAACTATATAGGCTGTACCAGTAATTAAGTTCATATTGGACAATTCTGAAGGTCACAATTTACATCTAGTGCCAATAAGAAATAATTATGCCTTTTATGTCGTAATGCAAAGGGTGTGGAGGTTGGGGTGGTGGATGGACATGAAAGCATGTTCAACTTTGGACTGCATTTGATTTTATTGACTGCAATTATGTAGTGCTTTATCCAAAGTACTTTACAATTTTTTACAAAAACACTCACCACTGGTGGCAAGCTCCATGCAAGGAACTGGCCTAAATATTAGGAACACTTTGGTTTGATTGTCTTGCTCACAGACACTTTGACATGTGGACACGAGGCGCAGGGGACTGCCAACTCTGCAATCAGTGGACAACCTACCTATTTGTATCTTTCTCATCAGGTTGAGTGGCTGTAACTTGTCAGAGAGAAGCTCTGAGGCTCTGGCCTCCGTTCTTAGCTCTGAGTCCTCCATTCTGAGAGAGCTGGACCTGAGTAACAATGATCTGCAGGATTCAGGAGTAAGGCTGTTATCTGCTGGACTGGCGAGTCCAAATTGTAGACTGGAAACTCTACGGTCAGTATGAACCAAAAAACACATGATCAATGAAGCAGATAAATTTTTGGAGCGCTTGAGGTTTAATGTCTTGTTCAAAGACATTGTAGGCTGGAAAATGTTAGCTTAAATCTCTTTCCATAGTTTTTTCAATTGACAAAAATGCCATTGCAAATAACAGTGTTGTTATTTCAAAACACCTTTTTTTTCATCTTAAAGAAAAAAGGTAGACATTTTGAGAAATGCACTTCTTTGCTTTAATGCAGAGTTAAATGAGAAGGTTCACCACTCTTGTGTCTTTATGGTAAATATGAGAGCTACCTCTCATGAGGGGGGGGGGGCCTCAAGGGTTAACCCTAACCCTAACTGTTTCAGTTCAACAATATTCTTGGGATGTCGGGTGTGAATCGCTCCCTTGAGGTCATACCACAGCATCTCAACCTGGCTGAAGTCAGGACTCTGACTGGACCACTCCAGAAGGGGTATTTTCTTTTGTTGAACCCATTCGGTTGTTGATTTACTTCTGTGCTTTGGGCTTTTTGCATCACCCGTCTTCTGTTGAGCTTAAGTTAGAGGACAGATGGCCTTCTACACTCTGACACTCTGTCCTTCTACAGTCTTCTCTGACACACTGATCCACCTTCACACCTTCTCCTTCCACTGCACATTCACCAAACCCCTCTATCCTGCGTTAAAGCTTATGTTAAGGTCTGCGTGAAAAGAATGTATGCATCTGAGTTTAGAGGTCATGTTTCAAAGTTAGAACTTTTATACTATTGCTTTTTATGATCCTGAAATTAAAAATATGTGGATATTTTGGTACATTTGTGCATAAAATGAAACACATTATGTAGAACATTCACAGAAATATAAAGCAAGTGCTGCAATTCAAGAAGGATAAATATCAAAAAGGAAATAAAATATGAAGAGTCTGTGTCAGTGGAGTCCCTGGCCCTGCTGATGAGACCAGCTGCAGATGGGAAGAAACAGTTTGATCTTTTTATTAATGGTCTTGACTTACTGAAGTCGGAAATATCAGAATAAAGGTATAAAATTAATTACGACATATTCATTGACAAATTTAAAATGCAAATTTGATCACTAAGTCATCTGTTTGTACTGGAGCAAATGTGTCCATTACCAGTATGGTTCTATATGATCACAGCTGATTAAAAATAAGCCACTAGTTGGAAAATCTGTCATGCAACACATATATGTATATGTCTGTAATACATGTGTAGGTTGTCAGACTGTCAGGTCACAGAGAAAGGCTGTGCTTCTTTGGCCTCGGCTCTGAACTCCAACCCTTCCCATCTGAGAGAGCTGGACCTGAGCTACAATCATCCAGAAGAGTCAGGGCTGAAACTGCTCTCAGGCAGACTGGAGGATCCACAATGGAGACTGGACACGCTCTGGTAGGTTAAGTTAGTGGACAGTTTCTTATTCACAGTGGAAAAGTCTATCTGTGTTTCTTTCTCATTATTTCTTGTGTCACTTCTGCCTCAGTGTTGACCATGGTGGCAGACATCGCTTGAAACCCTTCATGTGTAAGTTGAGCTTGTCCAATGTGTTCCTAAAGTCCTTACCAACTAATATACAGTAGATATACAACAGCCTGATCATCTTGTTACAAACAGACCATGCTTACTAACCTGTTATAAGCAATGCAAGATTTGGTAAAGTTAGAAGACAAGAAGTGATGAAATAAAGTCAAGAAGATTCTAAACTAATCTGTTTAGGTGAAAATGGATATGACCTGAACTGATTTATCTCCATGCTTCACAGTTTGTTTGTTTTTTTTAAATCTAAACATAACTAATTGCCACATGGCATTGTTCAAGCAATCATCAATAACTAAATATGGCTTAACTGTCCTTCATATTTATAAATTATATAGCACATTTTTGACATCCTGCTAAGACAAACAGCATAAAAAAACACACACACACACACAACCCCTTTGGTAGAGTTAATCTTCAACTAATTCATCAAAAAATGAACCATGAATTCCAAGTAAACATATCGAGCTAAAATCTGTCTGTGCGTGCTCTTATTCTCCCCACCAGACGCCTGTGACCTCACACTGGACCCAAACACAGCAAACAGGAAGCTCTCTCTGTCCGAGGACAACAGAAAGGTGACAGAGGTGTTGGAGAAGCTGCCGTACCCTGAGCATCCAGAGAGATTTCACCACTGGAAGCAGGTCCTGTGTAGAGAAGGTCTGACTGGGCGCTGTTACTGGGAGGTGGACTGGAAAGGATGGGTTAATATTGGAGTGGCATACAAAGGAATCAAAAGGAAAGGAGAGGATGAAGAGTGTTGTCTTGGCGAGAATGACAAGTCCTGGGGTCTCTTCTGTTCCGGTAATGGTTACTCTGCCTGTCACAATAAGAGAACGACGAACACACGGGCCATCCACCCCTCCTTTGACGCCGGCAGAGTAGCAGTGTATCTGGACTGGCCTGCTGGCACTCTGTCCTTCTACAGAGTCTCCTCTGACATGCTGATCCACCTCCACACCTTCCACTGCACATTCACTGAACCCCTCTATCCTGCGTTCAGGTTTAAGTTAAGGTCTGCGTCTGGTTCTTCAGTGTTTCTTTGTCAGTGTGAGGAGGGAGAATTAGCTCCAGTGTAGAGAAAGACCCACACTGCTTCCAAAACTGAGCATGGTCACACACACACACACACACACACACACACACACAAAGATGTGTCTCCATCACTTCATAGCACATCGACTACATTAATTTTGTCAATGGACAATTACGAAATTCGCCCTCTTTTGTTCAAATACTTAAAAGAAGAAAAGAAGAAAGTAAAAGCGAGACTATGCAACTTTGAAAGACAATATCAGATTATTTCTCTTACAACTGAAACATTTAGGAAAAAGAAAAGTAGGAAAGTAAAATGGATCATTATACAACTACCTCTTATAACCACAATTAGTTAGTTCAACAAAAGGTTACGTAGTCTCATTAGTCAACTTCAGTGTTGGGCAGTAACACATTCATTTGTAAGGTGCTACAGTGATGGGATTTTCTGTGGGATTTTTTTTCAGTATCACATAATGTAAGGGATTAGAATTTGAAATTCAGTTATTACGCTATGTTACATATATGTGTCAAGACCACTGTACAGGATGAAACGACAAAGATCCAGGAGTCCATCAGGAAGATGGTCCCCAAAGATGATATGTAAGATGCAGGCAGGAAGTGCGTACATGGAACGCTATAACCAGGTAGCTGGCATAGTGTACAGGAACATCTGCCATGAGTATGGGCTGGAAGACCCAAGGTCAAAATGGAAGACGCCTCCTAAGGTAGTTGAGAATGACCGAGCTAAGATCCTGTGGGACTTCAAGATCCAGACTGACAAACTGGTGATGGCTAACCAACCAGACATCGTGTTGATCGATAAACAGCAGAAGAAGGCTGCAGTGATAGATGTAGCAATCCCAAGAGACAGCAACATCAAGAAGAAGGAACACGAGAAGCTTGAGAAATACCAAGGGCTGAAAGAGGAGCTAGAAAAGATGTGGAAAGTAAGAGCAACAGTGGTGCCAGTGGCGATCGGAGCACTGGGGGCTGTGACCCCCAAACTGGGAGAGTGGCTACAGCAGATTCCAGGTAAACATCAGAGGTCTCTGTCCAGAAGAGTGCAGTCCTAGGAACAGCTAAGATACTGCTCAGAACCCTCAAACCCCCTTGAGGATGATACATGTCACCCCGCAAGGGGTGAGAGGGGGATTTTTATTTATTGGATCATTACTCTCCTAAACATTAAAATACTATAGTAAAATGAAGTATGACATTTGTTTCACTTTGCTTTAAGCTATGTGAAAGTGAAAACCTTCTTTTCCATGTTGTTTTATACCTTTTACTTTAAAATAAAACAGTATACAGTATATTGTTCTTATTATTTTATCTGGATTGTGAGCTCTGTGTTTATAAAAGTACACTCACCACCCACTTTATGAGGTACACCTTGCTAGTACCGGGTTGGACCCCCTTTGCCTTCAGAACTGCCTTAATTTTTCATGACATACTTTCAACAAGGTGTTGGAAACCTTCTTCAGAGACTTTGGTCCACATTGACATGACAGCATCATACAGTTGCTGCAGATTTGTCGGCTGCACATCCATGATGAGAATCTCCTGTTCCACCACATCCCAAAGGGGCTCTATTGGATTGAGATCTGGTGAGTGTGGAGGCCGTTGGAGTACAGTGAACTAAGGGGTCTAAAATGTTCCAAGAAAATATCCCCCACATCATTACACCACCACCAGCAGCCTGAACTGTTGATACAAGGCAGGATGGATCCATGCTTTCATGTTGTTTACGCCAAACTCTGACCCTACCATCTGAATGTTGCAGCTGAAATCCAGACTCGTCAGACCAGGCAACGTTTTTAAATCTTCTGTTGTCCAGTTTTGGTGAGCCTGTGTGACTTCTAGCCTCAGCTTCCTGTTCTTAGCTGACAGGAGGGGCCCCCGGTGTGGTCCTCTGCTGCTGTAGGTGTAGCCGTGTTGTGCGTTCAGAGATGGTATTCTGCATACCTTGGTTGTAACGAGTGGTTATTTGAGTTAGTGTTGCAAGGTGTTTTCGTCCACACAACTGCAACTGGATATTTCCTCTTCTTCGGACCATTCTCTGTAAACCCTAGAGATGGCTGTGCGTGAAAATCCCAGTAGATCAGCAGTTTCTGAAAAATTCAGAGCAGCCCGTCTGGCACCAACAACCATGCCACGTTCAAAGTCACTTAAATCCCTTTTCTTCCCCATTCGGATGCTCAGTTTGAACTTCAGCAAGTTGTCTTGACCACGTCTACATGCCTAAAGGCAATGAGTTGCTGCCATGTGATTGGCTGATTAGCTTTTTGTGTTAAGCAATTGAACAGGTGTACCTAATAAAGTGGCCGGTGGCCTGTGTACAGTATGTAGAAAATGTGTGATTTTTCCTCTGACCACTAGATGCCATCAATTCACCAAAGACTATCATGAAGGGCTTCCTCATGAGGTTTTTAGATAGAGTGAGCATGCCCCCTTGTGGTTGGAAATGACCACAGCAACTCTGACCTTGGTGTTACAGTTGGAAACTGTTAATTAAACGTATATATTTTGCTGTGTGCTGCAGCTGCTATACTTGACATACATATAAGTCTATCTGCAAGAACAAATCATGTACTTTTAAATTTCAGACATTTTTTATTTATACAATTTAAACAATTCATTTACAAAACAAATGTGAAATGCAAATTTCAAGTTTTGCAGCATTTTTGCAACATTCCAATCTGAAGTTATAACAGCAACAGTGGGAGCACTTTAGCACTGTAGAACAACAGAATATCAACATTTTCTTTACATTAATTTCACCCAGAATCAAAACTGAAAGTGGTATTAAAGAGAGTTTGTCTATTGATTGGATGTTATAGTATAATCTAGATTCTGTAAAAGAGATCGACATCTATCTAGAAAACAATCTCCTAAGCCAAACTTTCACACAAATACCTGAGTAGAGGAGTGTTTGAATGAACAGTTTAAATACGAGATGAGCATCTACTGGGTTTTTACTGGCAGCAATGTGTGCAGGTTGGCTGTTTTAATGTGTTTATGTCATGGACCTCCAGTGTGTTTGTCTTCTACTGCTGTTGTGTTGATTTCAGCAACACCAGGCTACAAGTCAAGTGTTTAACTCACTAATATAAAGATATACATCTTCCCCAGTACGACTAATAAACCAGTGGCTTGTAACTTTCTAAATGCCCAAAGAATTTTTTCAAGCTCATATTTAATTTCAAATTCAAATTAAATACAAGACATGGACATTGCCCTGACTGAACAAAGCCAAACCACTGTTCATATGTTTTAGTATCCCAGTAATCCAGCTAACATGTCAGAGTGACAGGATGTTACTTTACTTATTTTGAAAGGGAAGATGTAGTGAAATACCAGTATACCTGATATGAAACTGTCTGTTTAAGGAGGTTTCAAAATATATAACAAACAATAATAATAATTTTTAAACCCATAGATACATGAGGCACGGCTGGATAAACCTGCTATGTGGCCTCAGTGTAAAACTGAGCTGCTAGGCCTCCTTAAGCCTCTCTTTACTCATGCACATGGTCCAGTATGCACTACATTACTCCAGGTTCGTAAAACTAAATTTTGACACAGCGACCCTCTACGAGACATCAAGATCAGATAATAAAGAACCCGCAGCCACTTTTAGTATGCTACTACCTTTCTAACTTCCTCCAAAAGTTAAAACGTCTTTCTACTGATCAATAGTTTCAGTTTAATTGACCCTTTTCACAGCAGATATTGGACTTGTTGAAGAAAGAAAAGAACAGGTGTAAATAATAACATTAACAATGGCTGCATTCTATTAAGTGTCACAGTAAAATGTGTCAGAGCCCTGGAGCTAAAAGGGATGCTGTCATCATTCATTCCATCTGTGCTTTTCCTGCTTTGATAAGTCAAAATGTATGAAGTAGAGAGGGTCTATTTGTGTGTCAAAGTTCACTGAAGATGAGCTTGACACTTGGATTTACTTTGCCCCCATAAAATATATCTCCGTTTGTGATCAGAGCTTTTGAAAACTTTCCATTGTATTGGAATTGCAGGAGACACTTCAGTGATGGATACATTAAAACTTGATAAAAGGAAAAATACACCACTAGGGGTAAGTGGAAAACTATCTTGTAGTGTATTGTTGTCACAGTGACTATCTTACACAGCCAGGTTTGTCTACTAGTCAGATAATCCATCCAGTAATGGAAATGTCACAGGTTTGCTCCTGGAGCATACAGTGTACTGAGATTTCTTGACTGTTTAAGATCTTGTTCTGGAAAGCTTGTAGGATCAATCTCTGCAATCACTGTTGTCTTATTATCAACAACAAGCGGAAGAAGCACCACCACCACAGCTGAAATCAGCTCAAGTTTCATCAAGTTGCAGTTTCTCTACACGGGGACCAATGCCTGATATTTTTTGTATTTAAATGAATGGGAAAAACTCAAATTTCTCTCTAGAAATATTAAAAATTTCACTTAGTCTAAGTGTTAGTGTTAAATTGGAAAATGGATGTCATTCTATGAAGATATATAGGCCTAGGTTTTTTTTTAAAATTTTGGCTATTATAGCTCCATCAACTGACAATGAGGGCAGAGAGCCGTGAACTTTTAAACTCTCCCAATTTTTAAAATATCGGTGTGTCCTGTCAATTCCCAGCCCTCTGATTCTCATCCCTCACGGGGTCACCTCCTGGAAACATCTCTGGGTTCTCCGCCAGAGTGGCACGCACTTTTTTCTTCTCTTTAAACCTCCCAGAGTGAGACACCTTAACATGCCGCCCCTTGCTGGCTGTTGTCTTATCCACGATCCTCTCCAGTCGGGCGTCCAGCTGAGAACCATGCACCATGTCCTCAGGGTGGGTGGCGGCTCCGGTGGGGGCATTGGAAACAACCTCTGCAGGGATTTCATACAGAACCTTGGGCTGGGACTTTTTTCTCCTCAGGAAAGTCAGCTTCCACCAGCCTGAAGAGGGCTCTGCCATGATGGATGAATGCTGAGGTGGATAGATAGGGAAACAAAGGATAAAAAAAGAAGTTTAAAATAAAAAAGAAGAGAAAGATTGTGAAATAGTTTGAATTAATGAAAAATGGTCTACAACAAACACAAACACTGCATGTATGTGCACCTGTCTGTCCTTATGTGAGCATTTAAGTGTTTCTATGTGTTTGTTATAATGTGTGTGTGTGTGTGTCTAAGCACCTATCTATCAACCCATGACACGGTTAATATTTCAGTGAAATTCAATAGTCTTCATATGCCGTGGATGTGCTCAGGTTACCATCTGTGTGTGTCAGTGTGTTTGTGTTAGACAGAGAAACACATAATGCAGGGGTCAGGCTAATGGATATATGAGTGTGAGTGCATGTACATTAGGTACATTAGGCCTATGTATGTGTGTGTGTGTGTGTTTGTGTGTGTCAGATCACATTTTACAGAGCTGATCTGTCCTGATTCAGCATCTAAGGGACCGTTACAGCAACAGCAGAATATGCTACACTGACTTTGCAGCCATATGTGATTGCGACACACCATGGGCACTAATGTGTTGCTATAAGCTCCACAGTCAGTGTTCCAGTTCATCCCAAAGGTGTTGGGTGGGGTTGAGGTCGGTGCTCTGTGCAGGCTAGTCAAGTTCTTCCACACCAAACTAGGAAAACCATTTCTTTATGGAGCTGGCTTTGTGCATTGTCATGTTGAAACAGGAAAGGGACAAACTTTGATGAACAACTTCCTTCTACCTCCAAAAATAACCTGCCAATCAGATATTTTTCCTGTGGACTTATCCACAGCACCCACTACACTGTCTTAGAACAATAGCAACTCCGGCAAGGATGAGAATATGAGCGTGTGGATATGAACCGTTGCGGACAACGCAAAATGTTGCAGGATTTTGACCTGCTGAGCCATCATGATTTTGCCTGGTGAGAAATAGTTCCAGTTTTTGTACGGATTACACAAATGAGATATAACATGTTGATTGGTGAGGTTTAGAGGTGCTGAAAACTGGACTTTCTAGCCCTGCAAGTGGCGTGGCTCTATGTTGGTCTGTTGGTTGGTTCCAATACCACTTTGGTCCAGATTAAAATATCACAACTATAACTATTAGATGGAATGCCATGGAATTTGGTACAGATATCAAGAATGAATTGTCATGACTTTGTGACGTGATACTTTGACACTTGCCATAGTGTAAGTTTTCATTTATTCTGTGAAATATCTTAACACCTATGAGCTTCATTACACCATTCCCATTGTGTTTTGTGCTAATTTAGGGTGACCATGTTTTCAAACCCCCAAAGTGCACTGCTCTTTCATGCATGCGCTGATGCACACACCAAAGGCATTTCATCAGGATGGGGGACAATCATTTCAGCACTTTAAGGTGTGCTCTGTCACTTCAATGTCCCCAGCTCAGAGGCAGATCAACATCGGCTCCGTACCGGTATATTTGCTCAATACTCCCGGAAAAAAGGTGGTGTGACAGTGTCTATAGACAGACAGAGAGACAGCTTCACACAGCATACTGAAAAACTCAGGTAAACTCCCACTGCAACATTACAGTAATATTTTTATCAGCTTGTTGAACTAATCCATGCTCGTTACATGATAACGGTACATTTACTGCATTTAGCCGACATGCTACGTCAGCGTTAGCGCGCCTGTCTGCTTTTCAGTAACTAACATTACTATCTGTATATCTTTCACCGGAGGCTCAGAAATGTCCGCACAGCTACATGTATTGGATGATAAGGAAACGGTTAGTGAGCTAGAATGAATATTATAAATGAGATTGGTGTCACTCTTTATAACAGTTACAACCGAGTTAAGTAACATTACTGTAGTGTTAGTGGATGGCTCTTCCACTGTGTTGTCCTTTGCCTTTTTGTTGCAGTGTTTTATGTTATGTGGGTCATGTTAGTTACAGCGAATGAGAGGTGGAGAAGCTGTGTACCTGAGTATCGGCAAAACGACAACAAATCTAAATTAAACGTTACGAAGCAAACAGGTCCGAGCTAACGTAGCATTAGCTGGCTGCCCTGCCTTGTATCACTATAGGCTAGTAAACAAATGGCTCCACATTTGCTTTGTACCGTTAAATCCTTTCTTGCGTGCTAAATCAATGCTTTGACATAATACCGGTGGTACACAGAATAGTAATATGGGTCGCGTTAGTGAAGTAATACGAGCTAACGTGACTCTCCATGTTTCTCCAGCCTTGCCGAAGTTCACTTTGGTTTTACTCGACGTCATCTGATCCTGTTTGGTCTGATGGGCTTCAGCACAACAACAACAACAATGAAGTTGTTGTTTTGTATCCTTACGTGGAGCCTGTGTTTTGCTGTGAGATCAGCAAAGATTTGCTGTTCTTTTATGGTGTTAGTGGACTGCATGTCGTTAGCTGCCGTGTTGTCGCTGTAGTCTGAGAGAGGCTCGGGAGCGCGCACAGGGCTGCCTCTGACCTGGTGTTCTCACATTAAAAGCAGAATAATGGCTGATGCAAGCAACGGAGAAAACAGGCGTGTGCTTCATTTCTAAATGAGGTTTGAGCCCATTGACAATAAGGTAATGAAAAATGGATTTATTAATAAGTAAAACTGAATTGAAAAACTACATATAGCCCCTTTAATAACTTAGTTATTTGTACTTTAAAAAGATCAGCTTCAGTTTACTGTCCCAGCTGACATGATGGCTGCAGGTCAGCTCCCAATTACCTTCTGGCGCCAAGTTTTTATAGCAGCTGAGCAAACAGAAACTAAACCACATTGTTTTATGGTTTCTTTTCTCTCTCTCTCACTCACTCTCTCTCTTTCTCTGTTTCATAAGGACTTGATATGCTCAGCTACCTGATTTTTTTTTGGCTCCCTTTGTCCCTTTTGATGTAGATTCTATATAACTTTAAAGTGATGGTGAGTATCGACTTCCTAGCCGCTTTGTGTTCGACTGCCTTTCAGTCAAGGGTGTGTGGGGGAGCAGTCATTTTGTTGCTTGTGGTGCAGAAAACAATCCAAACTGCAAACTGAAAAGAAAATGATACTACAAGAATGGATATATTGTCACAACATTCGGTACAGATATCCTATAGCTGCCCAGAGGTTTACCCTTAGTGATTGTCAGCAAGTCAAAGTTCACAAGCAGGCTATCTTGTGAAATATTTCAACATCTACTGGATGGAGTGGCAAAAGCTTTTGTACAGTTATCCATGCTGCCAAGATGATGAATTCTAATGACTTGGTGATGCCCTATGTTTCCTCTAGCATCATCAGTTTCAGGTTTTGTTTGTTCACTTTGATAGTTGTTTGTGGCCAAAATACCTGCATATCTCATCACATTCCCGTGGGCCCTCTTCTGTACACCTTTGTGCTAATTAGTAAATGTTATTAGTATATAAATGTTAAACATTATACTTGCTAAACATCAGTCGTTGTCATTGTCAGTTGTCATTTTCAGTTGTCATTTTCAGCATGTGTATGCACTTCTTTCCTCTCCCGTAGTTTTGTGCTTTCTCGTCCCTCTCCTCTATTTCTGACTCGGGAGCTGTGGGGTCTGGATCTATGATTGCAAGACACCTACTGCCCCCCTTCTCTTGTCTGACACCCGCTGATGCCATTATTATTATTAGAGCTGTTGTTATTATTATTGTTATTACTATTATTATTATTATTATTATTATTATTATTATTATTATTATCATTACTATCATTACAATTATTTTACCTCTATCTATCTCTTTCTCAACCCAACCAGTCCAGGCTGAGTCTAGGTTGTGCTCGAGGTTTCTTCCTGTTAAAACCGCCAAGTGCTTGCTCATGGTGGGAATTGTTGGGTCTCTGTTAATAATATAACAAAGAGTACAGTTTAGACCTGCTCTACATGCAAAGTGCCATAAGATGATTTGGTGCTATATAAATAATATTTAATTGAATCAGAATACCCCCCCACCCCTCACAGTAAACATTTCTTGTACATAATAGGAATTTCCCCCAAAAGAGCTCCCAGACTCTGAATCTTACGTAAAGAAATACAAAAGATTTAATAAAGTTGCATCATCTAATAAAAATAAATAAAATAAACAAATAATTATCACTGCATAATCACAAAAACAAAAAGATTTAATAAAGTGAAAGCAGCTTGAATCATTATAGTATTGTATCAATGCTAAATATTTTAAATAGAATTTGGTGGATTATATTGATAATCCAGTACAGTAGAGCCGCAAAAAGTGTTGGTGGTGGTGGTGATCAATAAATTAAAATTTCAAAGCACAGTCTGTGGTCACTGCAGGTACAATTGTCTGGGTCTGTCTATCTGTAGTCAGTGTTACCAACCACCATGTTTACTCAGTGTGTGTGTGTGTGTGCGAGAGGGGGGGGGTTCAAAGGTTGTTATGCCTGGCAGGTAGGAGAATACTTGACCAAACATGTCAAAACTCTTCATGCATTCATTGATTTCAAATGAAATTAAAAACCTGTCCACTCACATGTTACGCATTCAGTGATTGATTCAGATTTTGCAGTTAGCCATTTCTAAATCTGGTTGGGATTCAGTGCCCTGCTTGAGGGTATTTCAGCAAGACTCCTAACAATTAAAGCGTTTTCTGCTTACTCACCAAACTTCATTCATAAATTCCAAAGTTTTGTTTTTTGTTAGTGTACAAAGGCATACTCACAAAGTGAACTCGCTTATTTTAGATGTTTTATAAATCAAGAGGGTCTTAAAATAAATTTGTCATTGACGATTGACAACAAAACAAAAAAGAGACAGTGCCCCACACAGCTGTTTCTAGTGCCTCATATTGGTTCTCTGCTTCATTAGTAGAACTTAACATGAAAGAGAGGTTGAGACACAGATGTGTCTCTTACTATCTCTTAATAGTCTAACCAATAATATCTCTCGCATAGACTTGCACTGAATTGGTTGTACACAATACGTAAGCTCATCCCGTATCAGTACAATACAGAACACTTATGGGACAATTCTGTATTTTATTGCCAACCCTATCTGCAGCTGTCAGTTACACTTACTGGTCAATAAGTTTATTCATATACACTCACTGACCAATTTATTTTGTACACCTTGCTAGTTGGACCCCCTTTTGCCTTCAGAACTGCCTTAATTCTTCATGACATACTTTCAACAAGGTGTTGTAAACCTTCCTCAGAGACTTTGGTCCACATTGACATGACAGCATCATACAGTTGCTGCAGATTTGTAGGCTGCACATCCATGATGAGAATCTCCTGTTCCACCACATCCCAAAGGGGCTCTATTGGATTGAGATCTGGTGACTGTGGAGGCCACTGGAGTGCAGTCAACTCATTGTCATATTCAAGAAACCAGTTTGAGATGATTTGAGCTTTGTGACATGGAGCATTATCCTGCTGGAAGCAGCCATCAGAAGATGGTACACTGTGGTCAGAAAGGGATGGACGTGGTCAGCAACAATACTCAGGGAGGCTGTCACGTTTAAACAAAGTGTGCCAAGAAAATATCCCCCACATCATTACACCACCAGCAGCAGCCTGAACTGTTGATACAAGGCAGGATGGATCCATGCTTTCATGTTGTTTACACCAAACTCTGACCCTACCATCTGAATGTCGCAGCTGAAATCCAGACTTGTCAGACCAGGCAACGTTTTTAAATCTTCTGTTGTCCAGTTTTGGTGAGCCTGTGTGACTTATAGATAGATCAGCAGTTTCTGAAATACTCAGAGCAGCCCGTCTGGCACCAACAACCATGCCACATTCAAAGTCACTAAAATCCCCTTTCTTCTCCATTCTGATGCTCAGTTTGAACTTCAGCAAGTTGTCTTGACCACGTCTACATACCTATAGGCAATGAGTTGCTGCCATGTGATTGGCTGATTAGCTATTTGTGTTAAGTAATTGAACAGGTGTACCTAATAAAGTGGCCGGTGAGTGTATTTATAACATGTATCAACTATCTCATAGCTGCCTTCACACCATGGCTCTACGTCTCTGCTGTGAAGCATTTCATACTCTGACAAAGGAGGTTAAATAAATGCGGATGGTGCCACATCGATAATAAGTTACCGAAGCTTATTCCATTTTGGACTTACTGGCTCTCCATTTCCTCAAGGGTCAGCAATGTCAAGACACCATGATATCGGTCAACAGTGCCTGTGTGGGTTAAAGTTCACCAAAGCTGAACTTGATGTAAAACATTTATGCAAATGTACTTGCCGTTTCAAGTGAAACCTGCTGATGTTGGAAATTCCATTGGTATTTACTGAAACTGGACATGTGCCCAGTAAATTACATGGCACATGCCTGCTCATCAGATGTTGATATTTCTCTAGGGGATTTAGTACAGTAGCCTATGTCCTGATGGTGGTGCATGATATCACCAAATACCCATCTGGAGACGATCAACACTGCCATATTTATTTGAACATTAATGTCCTAGGAATACCAAGCTAGAATACACAAAGGAAATGTAATGGCAGTTTAGTCTGCAGTTGAGATATTGTGCTCTAGATGAAATTGACAGACAGAAGGACTGTTTAAACATCGACCCAGCTTTCGTGTCGCAAGTGGACCAGAGGTGAAGGTGATTACACAGGGTGAACTGTGATCTGGGAGAGAAAATGGATTACCTCGAGAAAATCCCCAATGCCACAAATATCTATTCAAATCGGGGACTGTACATATAAAGTTAAGCACAGGTGATGATTATGTAACTGTACAGCCACACCTCCTGCCTCAAATGTATTCAGAAACTGATTTTGTGTTGTGGGAAAAAAGAGAAAACAAAGACTCCACAACAGCTTTCGATACAATGGATGCTCAGTGAATGAAGCATTTGATATGTCGGCAAAGGACAGCACTTAAAGTATCAGTCCTCAATTGTACAGCCAAGTTGATACGACACCCCCCCCCCCCCCCCCCCCAAAAAAAAACAACCTATGAGTCTACATGCATGACACTAATAACTGGAACTAACTAACCTGTTGACTTAATGTCATTCATGTAGATTATTGTAGTGGCAGAGGAATAATTCTGATCCTCATGTAAAAGTAATTTTTAGTAAAGCTCCTTCTTTCAAGAAGTAAGTTAAAGTGTGAGCAGCAATGTATTTTTAGTTTGTTAATAATGAAGCAGCATTTTACTGTTAAAAACGGCTGGTCGAGGTGCAGCTGGTTTTATCTATTTTACATACAGCTAGCTTAGATTTAGCTTTATATGCAGTTTAGTCAAGTGGTTCCCAACCTAGGCGCCGGGCCCCTCCAAAGTTTCACTACATCATGGAATACTGGGTAATGTTACCTCTTTATTTTGAGAACAAATAAAAAAATTGAATAAGTTGAGAGGGGAAATGACACTTTGGTAGAACAGCTAACAGCACACAGACATTCAAATCTGAAATCTCAACCTGAACAGAAATTGTCAGATAAATGTAGCAGAGCAGTAGTATAAATTAGCATAAAATGGAAATACTCAAAGTATAATTAACTCAAAATTGTGTTTATGAACAGTTCTTGAGTAAATGTACTTAGTTTAGGTGTTGTTATATGTGTTCTTTAATCATCAAAGTAAATATATCATTCAGTTACTTTCCATCACTGGATTTGCAATGCTATAGACTCACCTGTATGAAATGGACGTCTCTTCCAGCTGTGGTTGACTTCAACAGGTTTCAGGATATTTCCAGCCTCTTCAGTCCAAAACTTGTTTTAACTCTTGAATTCAGCCTTCTAGCAACAAAACCGCTTTGTGAAACTGCATTCAGCTTTCACTGTCCTGCTGACCTCTGTTATACTCCTGTCAGTCTGAGACGTGACATGTGTTTAAATGCTAACACTTGGAGAGGTCTGTGGGGCCAGTTAATTATAAGCTGTCTCAGCAAAGTGGCAGGGAAACTGAAACGTAAGTCTCACCTGACAGTTTTAATCCCTGTTTCTTCACAGATGAGAATCCATAATCCATTCGTCTTCCACAACTACAGTAAAACCAGAAGTGGAAGTGAAATTACATCTGGCACTTTCAGATGAGTGTGTTTTAGGAGAATCAGGTTACTAGTAGTGGTAAAATGCTTGGTGTCGTCTACCCAGTCACAAGGTTTAGACGCCGCTCCTGAAGGTGGCAATAGCAACTCACATAAAATAGTAGAAGTGAGAGCTAAGATGAGTTGTTGGTAGTCCACAGCAAGATTTCTTTCCCTCTGGGTTGGCATTTATTTTTGTCCAGTCCATCCTTACATCTCCATAATTCCTCCTTTTTTTCCGTCCACATTCACTCCTCTGTCTGTCCTCTCCTAGTTACAGGTGCTGTGGTTGGCCCTTCCCACTGACACACACACAAACACACACATGCAAACCTTACTATGCTTGTCAGGACTTTGGCTGAACCCACGATAATGACTACAATTCATTTCCCAACCTTAAACTAACCTCCACCTTAACCCCTCTCCAACCCACAATGAATCTAATCTAAACCTGGCTGTTCACAGTGTTGCTGCAGGTTGTTTATGAAACTTTGATAGTTGCTACAGTATGTCATCAATCCCACCCTGGACAAATAATGATACAAACCTATTAATAATTTCCATCCAGCGTGTTATAATACTCTGAGAACTTCAATTTATAAGTAAATAAGAATGGGCATAAAAAAGGCATATTGATTATTTCAACAGTCATGTCAACACATTAACCAGGTTATCTTATTAAAGTTAATAAAGTTGCAGCCAGAGAAGGCATAACTAATTGTTAGGCGGTGCAAAGAAGCTAGTAGCTGGTTGCTACTGTGTTCAGGTTGGTTTGTAGAGTTGTCAATAGGCAGTTGCCTCGGTGCTCAAGATGATTAGACTGAAAACAGACCTACATTAAAACAATGCAGCGGGCTGAGTTGGTGGAGGCATATTGCTTTACATACCAGGAAGTCTAGTTGGGGAAACATATGAAAGCATTTAAAAGACTATCAAGGCTTATCATGACAAAACTGACTGCACAGTGGTTTGTAGTAGGCTACTCACAGACAGGATTTACAGCTCTGGAGAGTTATCACGGCGGTAGTTATTTTATCTTTTGTTATGAAGATTGTGAAGTAATCAATAGAAACAGCTTCTTGCATGTCTCCGCTGTAGGTCCCTGCATTTTACTTCAGCATCTCCTGCGGCCCCCACCTCCGCGGCCCATGGAAGGGTTCTTTCACCACATCGCCGCAGCTGGGGAATGACTGCTGGTTAACAGTGTAGTGTTTTTGAGCAGTGATTAAATAAGTTCAGTTGTCCGACAACATAAACAGAGAAATATGTAAATGAGAACAAATATTTATGCATTAAAACACAGTAAAAGTGATCACAGAGAGCAGGAGGAGACTAACTTTCTCTGTGATCACACATTTTAAAGAGAAGTGTCTCCAGTTATCTTACACCAATATTTATACACATGTATTCTCTTTCTATCTCAGAGTATCAAAAACTATTCTATTAAAGCCCCTTAGGCGTGGAGAACTCCACAGCATATTTTTTAGTTTCTTTTGCTAAATGGATTCCACATGGGATTTTTCCGGCTGTAAATGAATGACCGTGTTTCTGAATAAACTCTCCCCTGAAAAGTATGTAATCATATCTGCTGTGACTGCTTCAGGAAATAGAACAGTAGGAGTTAATAAGTAACCAAGTTCTAATGTTCAGCATGGTCACAAAAACTATGAACACACACCTACGCACACACACACGCACACGCACACACACACACACACACACACACACACACACACACACACACACACACACACACACACACACACACACACACACACACACACATCCACATACAGTGGCTTTATATATTTAAATCTGGGATCTGTTCATACACAATAATAATGATAATAATAATAATAATAATAATCATCTTTATTTGTAGAGCACTTTTCAAAAACAAGTTACAAAGTGCTTTAACAAGTGTAAAGACAATAATAAGAGACAATAATACAAAAACAATACAAGATAAAAGCATGAAAACATTGAAAAGACTAAAATACACGTTTAAGATAAATATAAAATTAGTAAAATACAGTAAAATAAAAGGGATAAAATAAAGTGAAATAAGATCGGGAAAGGCTCTCCTATAAAAGCATGCTTTAAGAAGGGACTTAAAAGAGTTCACTGACTCAGCTGACCTGATTTCCTCAGGCAGGCTGTTCCAGAGCCTCGGGGCCCTGACAGCAAACGCTCTGTCCCCTTTAGTTTTCAGTCGAGACTCTGGAACAGACAGCAGACCTCTGCCCGAGGACCTCAAGGTACGTGCTGGTGCGTATGGGACTAAAAGTTCATAAATATAACAAGGCGAGAGGCCATGAAGAGCTTTAAAAGTGTTCAATAGAATTTTAAAGTCAATTCTAAAACATACTGGGAGCCAGTGTAATGAAGCTAAAATAGGAGTAATGTGGTCATATTTCTTTGTTCTGGTTAAAAGCCTGGCAGCTGAGTTCTGGACAGTCTAGAGTCGATCAATAGATTTTTGGGTTAAACAGGTGAAAAGGCTGTTGCAATAATCCAGGCGTGATGAGAGGAAGGCGTGTAAAATGGTCTCGGTGTCCTTAAAAGTTAACATAGATCGAATTTTTGCTATATTTCTAAGTTGATAAAAACATGATTGAACAAGCTTTGTGGTGTGCTGCTCGAAATTTAAATTACTATCAAACCAAACACCAAAGTTCTTTGCCACAGGCTTAATGTGATTTACTAGGGAACCAGCAGATGGCAGTATTTGATTTGCCATCTGCTGGGACCCGATGACCAGGATTTCTGTTTTGTCTGAGTTCAGCTGGAGGAAATTATTTGACATCCATTTTTTAACTTCACAAAGGCAGTTGTTAAGTGAACTCAGCATTCCAGGGTCTGTGGATCTGACGGGCAAGTATATTTGTGTGTCATCAGCATAAATATGAAAAGAAATGCTATGTTTATGGATAATAGGTCCAAGAGGAAGCAGATACATATTATAACACAACACCATAAATGGAAAATTTGCACAAACCCACACACACACACACTCAAAGGTTCTGCACGTTCTGCATGTTTTTGAGATTATCTTCGTGTCACACAGGTAAATGCTACTCTCTTTGGATGGATTCGAAACTCAACCAAATAAAGCAATGTCAGAGCTAGACTTCTGACATTTACATTCATGATATCAACTTAAAAGACGATGATACTGTCTGTCAATGTCAATGTGTTCACAACTTATCTCTCCTATCCCCAAGTGGCCAAAAAACATCCCAAAATAAATACTTATTGCAGGATTAAGGAGTTGTACAAAAGTATTATCAGCAAAATGTACTTAATGTACCGAGTGCTAATTTTGCAGCAGATGCCTCTTGGCAGTGTTACAGTCTCATACATTTTTGGGTTATTGTTTCTGATGCATTAAAGCCTAAGCAACATTACAATGTTGTGGCTCGGTCAAGTGTTAGCTAATTTAACTACTTCATATACAGTTAACAAGGATTACGAACTGTGGGCAACTAACCTTAACCCCCAGACTGCACCACAGAGGCACAATCTGGACTAAAATATAGGGGCTCCTGCATTATTACCTAATTTTGACGAAGAGAGGTTCTGTTTCAAATACATTTTTTAATTTTGCAGGTATTAGGCTCATAAACTACATATTGCTAAATAAATCTGGAGACCATCTTGTCAGTGATAGGGGCGTAATCAGAAAGTAGTAGTAAATAGATTGTATGAGAGGAATGAGTGCTTTGATGATTACTTTACTGTATATAATTAGAAGTAGAAATAATGGTATTACTAAATATGAGTAAGGGTCACCACTGATTTTACACATCAAAGTCACTCCTCATGAGGAGCACTACTGTTGTATAATGTTGTCTGTTTGCTGTGAAGGGAGCTGAGAAAATATACTGATGATGCCATCATTACCTCGAAGTAGACTTGTGACTTTAGATTTATTACAAATTGAGTGCATGGAATCTGAAAGATGTGGGCATTTATGAGGCAGGATGGGTCTAATGAAAAGTTGTCATTTGTTGCGAGCAGCCCTTCCTCACCAGAAAAAACACCATATTGGTATTTTGTTTAAGCAGGTTATTACAACCCAGATTTACGTTATGATTGACTCCAACCTGTAATGACCGTATGATGGTATAAAGGAAGGAAGTCAGGAAACGTAGTATAAAGAATGAGAAAGTCCATGTAAGGAGCAGGTAGCTGCTATGGATGGATTGGTCAAACAAAAACAGGACTTTGAGTCCTGTGTGAAACCAAGTAAAATTTTACTTATTTAGACTTTAAAGTAAAATATTGTTACGTAGGTCAGTCACTTAATGTCTTTGATTTACATAACATACTTGATTTTTTCCATACTACATACACTTTTCCTAGTTTTGTTGCCTAAACCTAACCAAACTGCGAGTGTTTCACAAGGTTAACCACCTGTTTAACACCATGTGACTTAAGTCACGTGACTTATGTAACGTAGTTAAGGTCTGGTACGCCTATCTCCAAACTGGTACTTTCCAACAGTGATATATGTCAATTTGGGAAATGGTCAGACAGTATATTTTGTTTTGGGAGTCATGTTGGTTATGAGGACATGTTGGTTTTAAAATGGGAATTGTTGGATCCATTCTTTGGAGCTTGACCTATACTATCTCTGCCTCTGTTGCTTCGATTTTGACCATTCTTCATTTAATTTGCCTCTCGGGAGACCCTAAAGTCCTGTACTAAATCACTGCAGTACCCTTTTAAATGCACGGCCTTACATCCTAATGAATGCTCGCTGGAGGTGAAGCTGATGAACATGCTGATAGAAAAATGTGTCCTTTAGGTCAGCAATACTTCATGCAAATCAGGGACAATAGCACTGCTATGATCCTAATCTATGTGCCCTCATCTCTTTATCCAGATCACTGTGGCGGCCACCGAACTGCTCTTGTCTCTTTTGTCTTCCTGTATTAAAATAAGGCTGGTAAAAGATTCACAGATGAACACAAGATATCTCCACAAAGAAACGCACAATCACAGAGAAAATGTATCACCCATAATGAAAACAATTTCATTATTGAGAGGAATTAATTTCAGATATGATGGAATAAATACACCTACTATTATTAATCCACACAGTGTAGCAGTTGGATAAATACTCTAACCTCAGTGGCATATCAAAATATCTGACCTGAGAGTTAGATTACTTCCGTCTCTGCTACAAATTACACACCACAAACTACACACTATAGTCAAATGTATATTCAAACCATCTCAACTTCCTCTAATAATACTGACACATGGAGATTGAAAAAGACAGCTTAAATGGAAAGAATGAAAGAAAAAGGATGAGGAATGAGAAGAAAGGAGGGAGGAAAGAAAGAAAGGAAAATGAAAGAAGAAATAAAGAAGGGACAGGATAAGAAGGAAAGGAAAAAGGATCAATCGATCAAATCTAGTAACCTCAGTTTCACAGCTCACTTTTCATGTGACCAGTGTATTTGGTCAAACATTGCCCTCTTGTGGTAAATTTCAGATCTGTTGGAGTTAATACATCTACCATTATTGAACCACTCAGTGTAGCGGTAGGATAACTATTCTAACCTCAGCAGAATATTAAAGTATCTCACCTGAAACGAACTGCACACCATAGTGAAATGTCTATTCAAACCGACTCAACCTTCTCTAACAGCGCTGAAACGTGAAGTTGAAAAAGACAGCTTCAGTGGCCTGAAGTTGCGAAGAAGAAAGAAAAAAAAAGACAAAAACAAGAAAGTGACAACAAGAAAGACAGAAAGACTGATGGAGGGAAAAGGAAAAGAAAGAAAGAAGGAAGCAAGAGTAAAAACCTTTCATGTGACCAGGTCAGCAAATTTGGTCAAACATTGCCATCTTGTGGTGAATTTGGTGAAGTTAAAGTGTTTCAGAAAGGAAAGAAATATTCAACACAGAGTGGTCAGAGCATGCTAACTTCAAAAAGCTTCAGATAGTAGACAATTTTGAAGATGCACACCCTAACTGAACACAGCAAATGTCAGTAAGTCTTTTGTTCATTTGTTAATGTCCAAGACAAACACAGAGCAATATTTTGATAATCCAATAATTATAAAAATGTGAGAAAAAAAAAATCACGTTTTTTGGGAAATAATAAATTCAATAAGAAAATAGGTTTGCTCCTCCAGGGGCTAAATGCAAACCCATATTTTTATGTAATGAATAAAAGATACATTGGTCTCTGAATGATCTCTCCTTTTTGTTTCATAATTAATAAACACTAATAACTGAACCTGCTCTGCCTGGTTGTCCTGCGTATGGGTTCAATCCCTGGTTTACCTGCTCCCAACTTGACTAACTATAGCAGAGCGAACCAACCCAAAATGGACCCAGTGGACACAAATTTTCCACCGCAGGTTATGGAGGAGGTGAGATCTGTCAAGGATACATTGTCTTTGACTTGAACAGAACCATGGACTTTCTGGATAAACTGGGGTCAGTTACCACTTTTGAAGAGACAAGAAACATTAAGCCCTAGTTTTAAAAAGCTCCAGGTGTGGCTGAACATTTAGATTGAATATACAATCTTAAAGCAACATTAAGTAGCAATTCAAAATAATTTTGATGCTAAACTGACTTAGGGTGAAAGGTGTTTCTGTCATTACCTCTCCAGGCTCCCTACACCAGCTACTGCACTATGTAACACTGGAATCCCAGGCAGGACATTTATCATGACAATGCTTTTCAGAACCAACGCGACTCCATAGCAAGCAATAAGAAGAAGCAAAACGTATACTCTATCATTTACAACATAAGTTCTTTCGAAGAAGCTTGCTTGGTATTGTTTTTATGGATATTATAGCAGAGGCTATGAAGAGACCGAAAAAGATGTTGTCGGAGGAAGTGAGGAAGAGGAAAAGAAGAGCAAGAGACCGGACAAGAGTAAATATTAGCCGTTTACTGGCTGGCGTGGTTCTCACTGTTGGTGCGCCTCTCAAATGCCAAAGGTTCTTTAGTCTTCTGAGCCTGGGGTCCTCAGTCCTAGAACTGCAGCAGCCTTCTGTTCCTGCCGGATGTCCTATCGACAGCCTCCACTCCTGCTGTCCTGTCCTCAACCTCCAATCATGCAGCCCTGTCTTCTGCCTCCAGTGTCCTGTCCTCTCACTGGTCTCTAGTCCTGCACCCCAGTTGCCAGCCTCTGGTCCTGCATTCCTGCCATCAGACTGGTTCTGATCTCCATGCCTTCTGGTCGCCCTCCAGACCTGCATGGCCCTTCAGTCACCCAGCTACACTTCTGTCATGGCCCCTGGGCATCCACCTGAGGTCTCCACCTCCAACTTCAGTCCTGCTCCACCCCTGTCTTGCCCCCAGGCAGTCTACCTGAGGACTCCTGTTCTGCCCCTGTCCTGCCCTCAGGCTGCCTGCATGAGACTCCAGTTCCACTGCTGTTCTGCCCTCTGGCAGTCCGCCTGAGAGCACAAGCTCCTCTCTTCAGCTACCTGGGCAACGATTCTTCTGTTTGGACTGTTGTGGATTGTGGATATTCTTTGTATCTGATATCTTTAAGACAGACAGTGTGAATTTGTGCGTAGTGGATTTGAAATGGAACTGGACTATGAGGTTAAAGGACTGACTTTCAGCTTTAAAAGTGTTTAACATTCACAGTGTAGGACTCGTGGCCTCCCCTCTGTCTCTTCCTCTCGTATTACTCCTCCCTCATGCATCCCTCCCCTCATTATTGAAGGTGGTGAGGGGAGGGGACCAGTGATGAGATCTATCCATCAGCATACACACACACAGGCAGACAAACACAAAGAGACATAGGTTCACACATGTAATGTGCTGTAGGCTGAGTAACGATACCACACACACACACACACCTTTCCCTCTGACTTCATACAGTCTGAATGTTTATACAAAGACTGATTTGAAAAAAACAACTGTATATATCCTACTGGTTACTGTCCAGTATGTAGTCTTACATTTGCAACACATATTGCAAATCCTGACATTAATTATAGAAGCCTACACATTTTCCGTCCCCAATATTCTCACGTTACACTTTAAATCACAAGAATGTAATTATAAAATTAGGCCATCACTGCAATTTCTCATCATCCAGTTAAGAGCTCAGGTCAATTTAAACTAGGGCTGCCCCGAATAGTCGAATAAACCATTAGTGGATGAGAAGAGTCTTAATTAATCAACAAACGTTTTATTAGTTAGCTAGTTGTGAAAAAAAAATCACCTCAACTCTACACAACCTCAAACTCCATCCAGTTTACACCACTAGCACAAGAGCTTTGGACCACCAGGAGGAAGAGGTTTTCAGAACCCTACTGACTTTGATGATCCACTGACTTCTCTTCTAGCGCCCCCATTAGGTTTACAATTTAATTTGTTCAATACTTTGGTCTATGACCAAAAACAATGGCATTAGCCAGCCTCAGCTGTGCTTTATGTTTAGTGTTAGTTAGCAAGAGTTGGCCTCACCACACTGCCATCCAGCTGCTCACTTTGATGTCACAGTTCAACTTTCTAGATACTCTACCAACAAATTTGAACACATGTCCTCCACCTCTCCTTTTCCTCTGCTTTTATACCCTTCCCTTTTCCTGATATCATCCCTTTTATCCCTTTCTTATCTTTCCAGTCCTTTTATTTTGCGGCATCTTTCCTCTCTCCATATCATTTCTTTAGCTCTCTTTCTTTATCTACACCCCCATCTTCCACCATTCCCTTCTCTGTCATATTTCTCCATTAAGCAGGATTTTTTTTACCACCTCTTGTATCTCCTATTAAAGAAAGTTCTGCATCATTTACCACGACTGGCTATCAGTCTCTGTCACAGAGCTACAGCCCTTACACACACACACACACACACACACACACACACACACACACACACACACACACACACACACACACACACACACACACACACACACACACACAGACAGACCATACATGTACTCATGCGCACACATGCCTAGATAAATATAGATACACAAAAAATGGGTACCACACATATACCTTGTGCACACACACACACACAAAGCAACACTGCGGTGTAGAAGGATTCATTTGTCACTGTAGTAACGCCTGGCTGTGTTGGAGGAGAGAAGGGATGGCGGGATGCTAATAGAAAGGTGGAGAAACAAGAGAACTGAGGCAAGAATGGAGGGAAGGCTGGAGTGATGAAGGACAGAGAGACGGATGAGTGAGTAAAGGAAGGAAAAAAGGAGCGAGGGCTAGAGAGAGAGTTAGAGAAGCAATAAAGAAGGGAGGTCAGGGGGTTAAGGATGGAGGTGTGGAAATAGGGAAGGAGAAAGGGATAGGGGGAGGCATGGGAGGAGGAGGGAGAAGGTATCATTAGTCCTCTTTAGCTTCCATTATGAAGATTAAAGTGAAGAGTGCCTGTTCATCTTAACCCTTTCCACCCCCTCTGTGCTGCACTAAGATATTCCAGCACTTTGGAAAGACACTCAAAACGCCTCAGGTCAAACAAATCAAGTGATCTCTTAAAAACAGAGAGATCCAAAGCATTCCAACACGTTCAAATATGTTATTTTAAGGCAATGTAGCTAATCACAACTGTACACATTTCTCAAAGTGACAAATTTCACTGTGGAAGAGTAGTAGAAGAAATTTGCCCTTGGTGACAACAACCGAAGCTAAGATGTGTCTGGGTAAGTGGAAGAATGGAAAAACATTTACGCTTCTCACAATGATTTTTGACTCTAGTCTCTAGACTTGTTCCTGGTGAGTTTTGAGATCAGTCAGAGGAGTTGAGCACTAACAGAACTCAGACAAGGTCAGTGCATGCTGTCATGCCACAGGTAATACTGGTAAAATGACTGGTTACTTACCAATAAGCATTATGGTTTACCAACTACTAACAGGGCATCGCATTTACTAAACACAAGAAAGCATTCAGTCCTTACTAGAATTCCAGGTGAGTTCGGCCAACTTACAGTTTTTTTCAGTCGCTAACAAGCGTTTGTCCAATCAGTTGTCACATTTTCAAAACTCTAAACACAGTTAGCACAGCATCGGTCTTTTGTGGCCATACCATTCACACATTTCATGTCGTTTTCACACAATACGCAGTCAGTGAACACATTTCAACAATGCTTAAATTTTCTTATCAGACAAGCTATCGCCTCCCAACAAAATTATGGATTACTTTTGTAGTATTTACGAATGTTAACACACACCATCCCACAATAGCAAAAACAATATTCCAAACCTTAGATACAGTATAAAAACCTCTGTTTCTGCAATGATATCAGTTCATAAACAATATATCTTGGCTGATAATAAACAAACATTTAAATAATTGACACACAGCTGATTTATGTTGGGTAAATTGGGCCAACCACAGCTGATTCCAGTCTGGCTTAGTGGCAGGGTTTTTTTCTTCTATTACATTGACACATATATAAAAGGAGGTTTGAGGAGTGATGTGTTTGGAAACAGAAACAGAAAAAGACAAACACTGTAATGTCTGGACGAGGAAGAGTAAGAGCAAGGGGCCCAGGGAGAAGAGCAGGCCCAGTGAGAGGTGCAGGAGCAAGGAGATGTAAGAATGCGTGGTGGTGGCATTCCAAGGGCTCCAAGAACAGTAGTCAGTGATGAAATTCGTGCCACTATCATTGACCATGTAATCAACCACGGTCTTTCACTAAGAGAGGCTGGTGAAGAGTGCAGCCCAATTTGAGGTGGTCAACGGTTGCTTCCATTATACGCATCTTTCAACAAACCAACAGGTAAGTATTGCATTTTACATGGATTGTTTCTATTCTCACTTGACATGTCAATAAGGTCATACAGTAATGCATATGTTTAATTTTTTTGTCCCTCTAAAGAATGCAACGTCTTCCACCCTCTGGGGGAAGAGGAAAGCTCCTCAATAATGATCAAGAGCTTGCCATTGTAGAAATAGTTGTTGCAAACAATGCAATAAAACTGCGTGAAATTCAGACTAGAATTGTGGAGGACCATGAGATGTTTGATAACATCAATAGCATCAGCCTCACAACCATTACGCGGACATTGTCCAAACACAGAGTGCTGATGAAGCAGCTCTACACTGTTCCCTTTGAGAGGAACAGTGAGAGAGTCAAGGAGCTACGACAACAATATGTCCAGGTATAGTGTATATTCAATTCAATGTCCAGTTCTATAAGCTTTGCACTTTGCAAGTAGGTAAGCTACACAGTAATAGGTTACAGTACAGTATGGATTACAGTAATGACATGATTTACATAAACTTTGTTTCAGAGAGTTTTGGAATTGGAGGCCAACCAGGCCCCTCATGAATTCATTTACATAGATGAGGCAGGATTCAATCTGGCCAAAAGGCGTCGACGTGGACGAAATGTAATTGGAAAAAGGGCCACAGTTGATGTGCCAGGACAGAGAGGGACAAACATTACCATGTGTGCAGCAATTGCAAATGCAGGATTACTCCTTCACAGATGTTAGGTTGCAACATCCTGGTTTGAAGTTCACCCAAGACTGGTAAGTCTCTTCCTTCCACCCTATTCACCTTTCCTCAACCCCATAGAGGAGTTCTTTTCAGCATGGAGGTGGAAGGTTTATGACCATCAGCCACATGACCAGATGTCCCTCCTTGAAGCCATGGATGCTGGCTGCAGGGACATCACAGTTCAGGATTGTCAAGGGTGGATCCGACATACCAAGCGGTTTTATCCCAGGTGCATCGCCTTGGATAATATCAGATGTGATGTTGACGAAAACATGTGGCCTAACCCTGAAGATCGCAGAGATTAGATACAGCAATGTTGTGCTTTTTTTTTTTTTAGTTCCCCCAATTTTTATCTGGACTTTTTGCTGTTGTTTTTTTGTTCAGAATGGTCTTGTGTGTTTCACGAATATTTTGTTCACTGTAAGAAATACTGTAAAACTTTTTCTGTTCTATCATACCGTGTTTCTACTGTACCTCCTGTAGTAAACAGTAAAGGAAAAAAAAAACGGATTTGCTTTTTACTGGAATGCTTTTGAATGTGAACATTACTGTGGACATACAGTTACCAACCAAGAAATATAGTGTAAAAACGGTGGATTGCATGTTTTGCATGCAAATACCTGTAAAACTGAAACATAAAAGTCTATGTAGTTTTTGTAATGTCAACAATAGCCAGTATTTTGAAACCTGGTGTACTTTGATTGACTGCATGTACTTTGTGAAGTGAAAACAAGTGTCATTCTTTGACAGAATAATTTCATTTTGAGTCAGATTTCCAGTGTTTTGGTAAAGATAGTGTGTGCAGAGAAAAATGTGTTTTATTTTGAAATGAAGAGTTAGTATATTTAACAAAATGTGTTTTTGAGAAGAAAATTATCCATTTGGCCAATTGTGTTTTGTAGGTGTGAGTCTGTGTTAAGAGTTTAGAAAAAGTATCTGAAGTATGGGTAAGCGCTTGTTAGCGACTGAAAAAAACTGTAAATTCGAGTAATGACAAATTCAAAGTTTGACCTGATGATGACGCTTGATGAAAAGTCAGAAGGTTATCATACTGATTACAAATATTATTCTAATTGACACATATTAATAAAAGTGTAAACTTTTGTGGTATTTTGAATACTTTGCTCATTATATCCAAGTAGACTGGCAACCAAAACACCTGTCCATCAGAGTCTGATTTCAGTCTTCAGACAGACCTTCCTGCGAGAGACAGAGCTGTATTTCTCGTAACACACTGTTACAGCTCTCTTCTTCAAGACTTAAAATATCATCTACACATGTTTAGTGCTTTCATTGCTTTCAAAAGCTCCCTTTGCAGGACCCACTGCGTCCTGCAGAGGGAGCTTTTGAGGCGGTCGAGTTACACTAGGCAGGTTTTGGTTTTGTAATAATGCCCTGGCACTTGACACTCACTGATTTTGCCTGAAGCTGAGATCATCCAAGAAACCCATGAACTGATTATGCTTATGGAGAATAAAATCATACCTCACAAAAAGAAGAACAGAGAGCTGCCCTGCCTCACACAAAAACTGTGAGATGCACAAGTGTTCAACTGTTCACATCTTTTGCTTCTGACTCTGTAGACTGCCTTAGTGTTGTATTGGTCCTGTGATCAGTCTTTGAGCTTCCCATCTCTTCTCATGAACTCACCATCCAATGCATCCTTTTCTCTTTTCTCAGTCTTAGGTGCTGTTTTTTTTCTGATTTTATGAAGTAAAGTAAATACAAAACATATGCATAATGTGCATGGCTTGACTACTTTATACGATAATATACTTTATATCAATGGTATACTTTATACTTTTTACTGGAAATGGTATTTTAAGCATTTGTAATGTTATCATAGCAGAAATGGGAAAAAAAATAAAAATAAGTAAAACGTTCTGACCTACTCATAACTCCGACTTGGTAAGTTGCAGTCGTATTCCATAGTTATAGTTTGAAATGCTGGGACTTATTTTACTAGGTGTACAGTATATGGAACCACAACGTATTCAATGTTAAATTAAACACTGTTTTAAAAATAAACAATAATGTGAATAAATCGTGTAAACCTTGTTAAATAGCTGTGAAAAGTTCTCAAAATTCTACTCATTATTATGAAATGTCATTTCATCATTCATTGTCATAATAACAATAACAATTTATTTTATAATTACTTATTTGTTCATTTAATATCGGACACTGTGGGGCCCCACAGTTTGACATGTTGGAACGTCTTCAGCACATTTTTGTGCCACAATGCAATGTCAACACTGGAACATTTTGCTTGCTTTATTTATTAATAATATATAGTCATAAACAGTAGCATGGCTACATTAACAAAGTGTTGAAATTAAAATGTTGTTTTCAAAAACGGTTTATGGGGTAGTGGCCACACTTTCTGCTTTATTTAAGTGTTCACCTACCTCTCCAAGCACACACACATACACATGTTCTGGACAGGCTCATCTACATACAAGGACAAACAGCACATTTTTTCTGGACAAGCATGCACTCGCACACACACACACACACACACACACACACACACACACACACACACACTAGAACCACACAAGACATAATACATCTTAAAGAGGTGCAGCAGATTGAGATCTCCCTCTCTCCCTTGGACCCTTTTCCTGATTTCACTTCTCTCTGTTTCTCATGCAAGTGCCAGCATGCATGCATAAAAAAATGTGCAAACACACACACACTGGAGGTCCGCTCTTTTATGTAAATCAAATCTCTATTGGCTCAGCTTTGTAGCTTTGTAGCCTTATGCAAATGACCAGTTAATAAAAGCTGGCTAATGAATTCATTACATACTATCTGACACAGACCACACACACACACACACACACAAACACACTCACGCACGCACACACACACACACACACACACACACACACACTCACTTGATGTCATTTGCATAGTAATTGACGAGCCATGGCTCAATGTTGGATGTGGATAATATAATATAATTTAATACAATAAAATGTTTTTTGTCTAAAAGGTAGACACTGATCTATCTGTGTTTGATGTAAAAGTAACCACATAAAATGTCTATTTAAATACATTACTGTTAGTTGTTTGTAGGAATTAAATGCATTAAACATGCACTTACATCATGTGGGGATGTGTTTGGGTCATTTCTTTGTTTGTTTTGTCTTTTTTTGACATTATGATTTTAAATAAAGGGTTAGTAAATGGCAGCAAGCCATTTGTATTACATTAAATACAAATAATGCACAATGTGGTTGCCTGTGATGTAAACCTTGATATTGTTTCTAAATATTTCTAGAAACTTGCTTAACCTTTTGGACCAAACAGTGAAATTTTTTTATCGCCATAAGATTTACAGTAAATGCGCCGTCTTCACACAGATCTCTATTAGTGTGTATAGTATGTTGTTAGAATGCTACAGCTTCCAGTAAAGAGTTCCAAAATCAGCAGGAATGTACCACAATGAATACTATTTCTGTACATAGTGTGACAGCTTATACATTTAATGGATTTTGCCCCCCCCTCCTGAATAAAGGAGAACTGGATTTTTTTGTCTTACTTGACTTTTCCTTGTTTATTATTATAATAAATTTTTCCTTGCAGTGGGAGGTAAAGCACTGCACGTTTGTCAAACACTGTAGTGACATTCACAATGTCAGTAGCTACAGAAGGATACTTTAATCAGCTGTGCAGGTTAGACCCCAAACATTACAACAGACAATCGGTGACATGCATTTTTCAGTACTTAGATTGCTTTTTAAAAACTCAGCACAACGGCAGAACTGTAAATACTAGATTCTGCCAAATGTATACCTAAAGTACATAAACTGCTAACTGGGCCAGACAGCACTGAGCACCTCATTTTCATCCTGATGACCTCGATGAAAGACTTGTGCCAGGTGAGGAAAAGGGAGGACATAAGGTGTGATGTGGATGATAAGGAAAGGCTGACTAGTACCGCTGTATATCTATATCTGTAGCTTTCCTTTCATGTTTAGCATGTTAACATGTACACATATTATACTAATACTGAGAAGAGGTGTCACTCTTTTTGCTGTAATGGAATCTTGGTTTATGCAAGCATTTTGGATATGAGAATAACTGTGAGAAAGAGTTTTTCTAAAAAAGAGTCACCAATTGTAAAAATAAACGGGGTAATTATCATTAATAATAATAATCGTTTCAGGAAATAAAACCAGGATTTAGGGCAGCGAGTGTAGTAATTAAATCGCTTAGTAAATAACCTTTCAGCTTTATATGGATGTTAAAGGTCAAAAGGTCACAGTGCCTGACACAAAGAATGATCATAGAGCAGGACAGGAAAGACAATAGGATAAATGCATTGCATGACTACTAGGAATATCTGCAGTCTCTCTTGCAGAAGAATAACACTGACAGTGAAAATATGGAAAAACACAGAAAATTACCACCATGAATTATTATGGTAATGGCGATTGCTGCAGGCTATATCATGCAATAATACATTTATGTAGTTTGTCCAGGCAACAATATGGTTCAGGTCAATGTGAGTGTGTGTGTGTGTGTGTGTGTGTGTGTGTGTGTGTACTTGTTACTAATGAATGTGATTTTTCATGCTTTCACTTTGCTTTGCAAGTCAGTATGTTGTGTATTGTCAAAAATAATTAACCCCTTTTTGCCCAGTATTTCATGGATTTTATTTTCAATTTGTTCGTTCGGATCAGAAAAACTGTGAATAGTGAGTGAAACTAGTGAAAATTTGTGATCATGAGATTGAGTCTGGGCGGCGCGGTGGTGCAGTGATTAGCACTGTCGCTTCACAGCAAGAAGGTCAAGTTTATATGTTCTCCCCGTGTCCGCGTGATTTCTCTCCGGGTGCTCCGGCTTCCTCCCGCCATCCAGAGACATGCAGGCTAGATTAATTGGTGTATCCGACATTGTCCTTAGGTGTGGATGTGAATGTGAGTGGTTGTCTGTCTATGTGTGGCCCTGCGATGGACTGGCGACCTGTCCAGGGTGTACCCCGCCTTTCGCCCAATGTCAGCTGGGATTGGCTCCAGCCCCCCGTGACCCTGTACGCAGGATAAGCGGTTGACGATGGATGGATGGAGATTGAATCTAGTGGCTTAAAGTTTCTTGTTACAGCTCTTCTGACACACGATGGACACACGGAGTTTGTCATAAACTAAGAGAAATGCGACAGAGAATTGTGATCCAGAGAGGAAACAAAACAACGGGAGTCTCCTGGCTGCTAAAGTCTGGAGGGTTGGCAAGTATGACTAGAGATTTAGTAATACAGCAGTAGTAGTCAGACCCTGTGTGCATTTGGCCACAAGTTCTCATCCGCATCACACCTTATGTTCTCTCTTGCAGTACACCTGGGAATAATCTTGTTTCATGCCTGATCCGTCCCCAGATATGTCCGGATATAAACCTTCCGCCTCCATGAGGAAAAGAACTTCTCTATGGCGATAAGGAATGAAGATTATGGTGGGAGGCAGTGTAAACTGCAGGAGAACGGTGGAACGTAACACGTCCCATATGTTTACAAAACATCCTGGATTCTGCCTCTCTTGCCCCCTTTCCTAATGGGGAAACAGGTCTTTCATAGAAGTCATTCAGGAATGAAAAAGGTGCTCAGGGTTTCCAATAAAGCAATAGCGAGCAATAACAAGACAAAGTCACACACAGAAAAAGAACAAGCAAAGAAAGTGAGGGTTTTATTGTGGAATGAAACAACTTTTATTTAACCATGTTTAACGATGTGTCATTGAGATTACAAGTGTCTTTCATAAGGATGACTTGACAAATAATGCTACAGTGAGTTCCAGTATTGGGTTGGGTTCTGCCAGTTTAGTCGCATTAAGCTTGGAGCTCTGGTTGGGTTTGGGTTTCATTATTTTCAAATGTAAATGAAAAAATGTCTCTCTTTCTCCTTCGGACTGTGCTAATTGCATGTGCCAATTAGATATGTCATGTCATGCCGGCTTCAGAAAAAGCATTAGCCATGTTTCCATCTAACTGTCATGTGAATTTTAAGCGTACTTTTGAAATGTCGCAAAAACAAAAGAAAAGTAAATGCGAAATACGTGCGTGAATAACCAGGCTACAGCAAGCGTAGTTACGCCAGTAGTTGATGTTACACATGGCTGACAGCGGAAACAGCTGATCAGACGTGAATTACAAGTTTGCTACATCAGCATTTATTTGGCAAAAGTGTTTCCATCTCCCATTTAGAGCATTAACTCTTTCTGACAAAGGCAAAAACCACCTCAAGTGAACGTAAACACTTTTCTGCAAAATTAAGGATTTTTTCCGAATTTTGCCTTTTCCATCAACCTTTTCTATTGCGATACTTCAAAATGCGTATAAAAAAACTATGATTGAAACACGGCTTGTGATGTAGCGTGGCGCTATAATACCATTTGACCACCAACAAAAACAGGAGGTCAATAGGAGTGCAATTCTAAATCTGAGGAGGTATCGTCTAAGCAATTTGGAATTTAGTCCCTTGCTCAAAGGCAGTTTGGTGTTAGGAAATGTTCCTCATTTCAAGAACTTTAAACTAACAACCCCCCACAAGCCCAGTCTTATGTTACCTCCTTATATTTCTTTGCAGTCTTATTATCCACAATGTATCTTCTCACGTAGATGTCTCTGTGGCAGCAAGTGGTAACTGTTTGACTTTTGAAGACTAATTACACCCAAAGGTAAACAGTGCCCATTGCATTTTTAAATATGAAATATTTGATTTCACCTACATGTGATTTTTATTCTTACCATTTAACCCCAGTCCATGCTGGTAGCCCACAGGGTCTGGCCAGTCAGGAAGTAGGAGGGCCATTGGGCATTTCCTGTCAGCAATTAGTACCATTCAGGTGTGATGGATGGATATGACACACACACACACACACACAAACACACACACACACACACACACACACACACACTTGCTATGCTGTACAGAGTTGGTTGAAGTTAAACAGTGCTTGGTGTGTGACACTACCATCCATTTTACTAAAATAGGAGTGTGTGTGCCAAAACCTGACACTGCACAGACCCTGTGTCTGCACGCGCGCGCGTGTGCGTACATGCTCCATGTGTACTAATATCTTAGTTTTTGTCAATTGACTTTACTTTCTCTCTACCTCAATCCTGCCCCTTCATTCCCCCTTTTGCTTTCTGATCCTTCGTCTACCTCCCTCTGGCACACTCTTTCATCCCTTTCTTTACATTTACCTTGATTCTTGATTCTCTCCTTTCTTTACCTCTTTCCCTCCTCTCTGTGATTGTAAAACATATTTTGCTTTGACTGGACTGATCACAAAGTCGATTTGGAATGGAAGCAAGAACCAATCCAGTATTTGATTATTTGTTAATAAAAAGACACATTGTCTCTTAACTATAGTTGAATGACAAGATTGATACCACTCTCATTTCTGTACCGTAAATATCCGGCCCCTGTCAGCAGATGGTCCTGGTTCTGTATAAAGGTAACAAAATGTGCCTACGAGCACCTCTAAAGCTCACTTCTTGTCTTATATATTGTGTGTTTAATGGGGTTGTGTGATGGACTATAACTTTGCCTTGCCAGGCAACCAGTAGAGAAAGTTACTGGAAAATATTCCGGTAAATACAGTAAACCCCTGTAAAATGGTAAACTGTCATTTTATGAAATCTTTAATGTTATATACTTCGTTTAATGTTCACATTTTGACCAATAGAATTCAGTTTCACTTGGGGCACTTTTACGCATTTTCGTTCAGTTCATTTGGTCCATTATGTCACAGTGGATTATGCAGGGCAATGATTGGACCCAATCGCAGACAGAGCAGGCAGACTGGTGCCGTTCAATGATTTATTGTTCATGGATGAGCTTAAAGGCAGTTGTTCGTAAGCAGACAGATCCTGGTGCAGATGCAGGTGAGGAGTGAGCGCAGTGGGCCAGGTGAGGGAAGTGTGAACAGGCACGGCGTGGCAGTCACATAATAAGGAAAGGAGGGAAAGTCCGAGGGCATCTGGTGGACAGCTTCAGGATGGCAGGTCTGGGGAGTTGGGGTCAGAGACAACGCCAGATAGGGAGTGTAACGCAGAGGGCTGGGGATGAGAGAGTGTGGCTGCAGGAAGAGACTGAGAGGCAAACTATGATACAGTCCAACGGGAAAAGATTACACATTGTTGACTTTCAGTTCCGGTCCTGCACATTTTCAAACTGACTTTTATCAAACAAATGTAGAACATTACTGCACCTGATCTCCTCTGGTGGTCATAAAGATCTCAACAAGAAATAAGTAATTATTAGTATCATTAAACTGCAAATAATGAATAATGACTGACAGGAAGAGACAGAACGAGAAAAAGGTGGGATTACTGTGGGATTTCTACGTCACACACTTTTAAATGGACGTAATGAACACCTACATATGTTACCATGGTTACCAAATTATTTACATAAATATATACATTGCCTATCATAAGATCACTCCCTGAACAGTTTATAATCAGCACACATAGGAGCCCTTTACACAAGCGTCACATTTTAAATTATTTAATCATCTGCAAATGAAATCCCTACAAGGGGCACAATGATGATAGAGGCAAGCCTTTTTTTTGCTGTAGCAGTAAAGCTAGATTATTAAAAATTATAAATGAAACGTCCGGTTTCAGAATGACCATTCATTTAAAAAGGGGACACCCAGCTACTTTTTCATCCTGCACTGTATTTAAAGTGCTCTATACTTTAACTTGAAATATGAACTTAAGCATATTCATTTCTTTCAATTAATTCATTATTTTTTCTAACTGCCACGTAAATATGTTTTTTGAGAAACAAGCTCTTCACCTGCTCTGTGTGTTTGATTACCAATTAAAGGAAACAGCGAGTGATGGGGCCAGTGTGGAGCGCAGATAACACCCACCTCATGTTTCTCTCTCAGCTACCATTAATATGAAATTCTGATAATGAAATTATATTTAAATTGTAGCTGCATTTGTAAAATCTTTCTTTGTGGAAAAGAAAGTGGTGTTGGGGTGTGTGTGCGTGGAGGGGGCGGGGGGCTGTTAACACTGCGGAGCTGCTGAATGAAATGGCGTGGGGAGTCGGTGAGTGCAGATAAAGCCCTGCTCATGTATCAGCCTGCTCACCTGTCTGCAGCCAGACCGCTGTAATGGATAGACACGAGCTGCAACCATCACTCATACTCACACTGGCTGCTTCTGTGTGCGTGTGTGTGAAAGAGAAAGAGACAGAGACGGAGTGTGTATGTGTGTGTGTGTGTCCGTGCGTGTTGTGTGTATTTGGTGGTGGGAGTGATTATATGTCTGCATGGGTGCATGACAGAGAGAGGCAGAGACAGAGTGTGTAGCTGTGTGTGTATTTATATATGTGTGTGTGTGTGTGTGTGTGTGGTTATGTGTGTAATTCCTGTCTGTCTTTCTGTCATTTTGATTGATACATCCAACACTGACACCATTTTAGTAAAAGAGTCTCTCTCCTTCTCTTACCATCTTTCCCTCTCTCTTTCTTACTCTCTTTCTCTGTCTCAGTGTGTGTGTGTGTGTGTAGGAGGAAGAGGTTATGGGAAAGGGTCATCGGCGGGAACTGATGTGACGGACAGCTGGCGGGGCACATAGGGTGCTGGAGCAGTAAGGGGTGAAGCAATGCTGTCAATCCAAAAAAACTAAACAAAACAAACAAAAACAGGTTGGAGCTTTTATTGTGGAGACAGGAAGGGTTTTATTGTGGAATGAAACAACTTTTATTTAACCATGTTTAACGATGTGTCATTGAGATTACAAATGTCTTTCATAAGGATGACTTGACAAATAATGCTACAGTGAGTTCCAGTATTGGGTTGTGTTCTGCCAGTTTAGTTGCATTAAGCTTGGAGCTCTGGTTGGGTTTGGGTTTCATTATTTTCAAATGTAAATTAGAAAAAATGTCTCTCTTTTTACTTCTGACTGTGCTAATTGCATGTGTCTATGTGTGTCATGTGATGCAAATAGATATGTCATGTCATGCCGGCTTCAGAAAAAGCATTAGCCATCACACCTGAACTGTCATGTGAATTTTAAGCGTACTTTTGAAATGTCGCAAAAAAGAAAAGAAATAAATTTTAATGCGAAATATGTGTGTTTCCAGAAATCTGAAGGACACCAGAGAGGAGGAGGAGAAAGAGCAGTAGGGAGAGGAGGAAGAGGTGAAGGAAGGGGAACAGTAGGAGTGGAGTAGAGAGGGGAGGTTGAGGTGGAGGAGGAGTAGGGATGGGAGGAGGGGGTGGAGGACGAGAATCTCTGGCCTGTCCCAAACCAAACACAGCGTGCAGGGGAAGAATAATTTGTTGTTTGGTGTGTTGCCCTGTAGCCTACACTGAGGAATAAAAAATGTTCAAATGTATACTTTTGTTGTTTCTTTATGTTGTGTTCATCATGTGAAAAGGTTTTTCAGAGGGAGAACCACAAGTGACATTACTTGTATCCTGTTTTTTTAGTATCGTGTTGAATTTATCTGAGGTACTCTCGAGCTGTGCCCTTAACCCCCAACTGATTCAGTGGCCCTGCTCTGTGACCAGTGATCAGATTGGTTTTACTGGGCAGCTTCTAGGTGTTACAGATGAGTAAAACTGGACTAAAATGCAATCCATTAACTTCAATACAGTTTTTTCCATCCATCCATCCATCCATCGTCAACCGCTTATCCTGCGTACAGGGTCACGGGGGATGGGAGCCAACCCCAGCTGACATCTGGCGAAAGGCGGGGTACACCCTGGACAGGACAGTTTTTTAAATTTATTTATTTATTTATTTTTAGAACCAAGATCTAGTGGCCATTAGAGGAACTGCAGCTTATTGGCATTTGGCTCACACATTAAAGGTTACTGCATCTACTTTATGCAAAGTGTGTATGCGTCACAGGGAGTTCTACACAGCAACAGAAAACCTGTGTTACAAACTAGAGGTTTGAAAGAGTTTCAAGGAAGTGGTCATGTCAAGTTGCACATCTCAGAAAAGCTGGGTAAACCTGAGCATGGTCTGTACCCTTTAATTTTGTCACATCATCAGCTTTGTGCGTAAAGCGGGCTGCAAAATGTTGCAAATGTCACGTTGGCCTGCTAATAAGTGAAATGGTGGAGTGGTGGAGCTTTAGGGTAATAGATTTAACTCTAATATGCTCTTATGATGTTACAGATATGTATATAACGCATTATACATATAGCATATATACACATATACATGATAAAACAATGCAGACAGACCTTCCTTGTTTCAAGCCAGATGCTCACATGTCTCCCTTTTCAAACAACAGGGATCGTTGCCATGCCGACCCCTGGGACCTGACCTCCCGAGGGGTGAAAGGTCAGCCTCCCAGCCTGCTGCTGTTGCCACAGTGATGAACGGCATCCTGAGAAGTGTGTTTGAGTGTGTGTGTGTGTGTATGTTGTGTGAAAGACATAGGAAAGAGAGTATTTATGCATCTACCAGAACCTTTTGTGTCCATGTGTGTGTCTTTGTGTGTGTGTGTGTGTGGTTGACACTACATAGTTTAAAGAGAGCGAGATGATGAGCAATGGAGAGAGATAGAGAATCCCATTGTGCATGTGTGTGTAAGAAAAAGACTGACTTTTGTTCTCCATCTGTCATAATCTGCCCTAGAATTCTGATAATTTCATTAGGAATATTACAATCTGATTATGGGACAGCAGCAGGTCCTGTGTGTAAATGGGCCAAACACAGGGCCACACACAGAGCAAGGACTTGTGTTCAAACACTGAACACACATGCATGTAACAACTCCTACTGAACTACTTGTACAGATCTGAGGCAGACACACAGAGACCAACAGAGGGTTCCTGTATCCATGTCTCCAGGAGGTCAATTTGCCTCAGGCCAAAGGAATGACATGACTATGGGAGGTCAAAGATCGTGACATGGGGGTAGTAGTGGTGTGTGTCTGTGTTGTACCGAGAAAGAGAGACATGAGAGGGATTCAGACTTAGTAGGATCATGATCATGATGCAAAAAGTCAGAAAGCATCTCTCCTCTATATTAATATACAATTACATAATGGGTTTAAACAGACAAATGTACTCACTTCTCCACATGCTTTAAAGAGGTCATATTCTGCTTTTTACCTTTTCCCCTCTCCTTTATTGAGTTATTTACCTTTTTTGTGCATGTAATAGGTTTGCAAAGTGAAAAAGCCCAAAGTCCACCCTAAAGGGAGTTCCCATCTCCCACAGAAAACTCTGCTCTGAACTGCCTGAAAACAGCTCGTTTGTAGTCCAGCCTTTACTTCCACTTTGCTGTGACATTACAGCGAAATACGCGTCATAATGCTTGCCTAGCGGCTAGTCCGACACGCCCTCAAAAACACCGGTGGAAAAACAGTGAGCTGCAGCACACAGCCCTCCTCTCCCTTCCAAACACTAGCTACCCTCCAGGCAGTCAGTGGACAGGAAGTTGTTCCTGTGATGTAGAGACAGAGCTCAGTTAAAACTTTATGGATGAAAGATCCTTTTGTTACAGATTAATAACTCACCACTCTGAAACTCTTGCTCCAGTCGATGTTGCCAAGCTGGTCGGCAACATGTACAGCTGAACCGAAGCCGTGTTTACCGGCTTCTCAGTGACCCGCCCTACTCTGCTTCTGATAAGTAGTCCTTAGCAAGGAACTGCGCTTGTGCAGCTCTCAACAAAGATCATGTAGAGGTGAGATAGATCACTCCACAGCTAAAACGAAGCGTTCAACACACAGGGTGAAAAGAGGAGTTGCAGCAATGTGCAGTATGATAAAAATATGGTGTTTTTTGAACATGAAACCATGTAAACCTGTTCTGGTACAACCCCTAAATAGGATTATGAACCTGAAAATGAGCAGAATACCACCTCTTTAAAATCCACTAGAAGATGCCTGATCATTATAGTCTTGTTAAAAAAATCTGTGATGAAGCCAGATAAGTCATACAGATCCTCCTAAGGAATGGTGGAACGCATAGCTTGCTCATTTTTAAATAAGGGTAACAATCTTAGGAATACAACAAACCACATACAGTAGCATTGAATTGTTTTCTAACCACTGTTTTGATGAGATGCCCCACTATTCTGGTTGACTGTTAATGTTGATGCAAGCTCTGTGAGCTCTTTGCTCGACAAAACAGCCAAAACAACATGGATGAAAGCCTAGTCCTTGCTGTTTCCAGGTATTCCTGCATTAGTGACCCAAGAACAGAAAGTTTTAGCGAAGCAAATGCAGAGCTCGGTTTATGTATTTATGTGTTTATGTTTATGGTCCAATAATGGCTAATGTTATACATTTTAATCTATGTTAAAATTTTGTAAAGGGTTGAAAAAATGGCTTGGTATATTCTAATTATCATCACGTATCAAGTATACACCATGATTAAACTTTTTGTTGTGGAAAATAAGTTAAAACTGTTTTTTTTTCCTAAATAAGGCCAAAATATTTTGGCAGTTGTACAATGTGTCCAAATCTGGATGTTTACACCTGTGCTGAAATGTGGAGTGAAGTCTGCAGGGAGAGTCTGAAGGGAGGGGGGCGAGACATGATGAATCATACAAATGAACATAACGGTGCACATTTACAGACAGTCTCTCTAGAATGCAGACATGGTGTTGCAATCCATTGTTTGCACACAAAGTGACAGAACAACTTATGTGTAACGTGTTGTTTTGGAAAGTAAAAAAAAAAAAAATGTTGGATGCTATCAGCTATCAAATGGTGTTTCAGATGCAGTCAGACGATCTGACAGGTACTTCTACTGAAGCCTCGTAAACAACAAAAGAGGTTGTCATCACGTTTGAAAAGGACCCAAATCGATGTGACAAAACTGATTAATTTGAGCTGTTTCTGATCTGCCCCACCCTGATGTTCCTTTTGATGAGGCACACCACAACATCTTTGCTTCTGAGAGGCAACAGTCTTTATAGGATAGTCTGATTTTAAAACAATACCTAATCATTACATGCTGGACTTAATTGTAAAGAGGAGCGGAGTCATTTGGCTGTCACCACTGTTCAGATGTCGGCATTGCAAAAATGGGCGCCTCCATTTTAGATATTGTAGTTGTCCTGTTTCCTCTAATATCTTGTGAACCACAAGCGCAACAGAAAAAAGCATATCCATTCAGCTCAGTAAAACCACCTCACAATCTCATGCAAACTGGAATCTCACCATCACTCATTTATAGCCAGAGCCATTTTGTATGTCAGGCTGCCTAAAAGCATTGTGGGAGTAGGATGAATGTTCGTGTTGATATCTGTATTCTACCTTTTGTGTGCATGTATGTGTGTGTGTGTGTGCGTGTGTGTGTTGGTGCAGTCAGCAGGAGAGGTGGAAAACAGCAGTTGCCTCTGCAGAGATACACAGTGGGCTTGTTCACTAAGAAAATAGCTATCATTAGCTAGCTGGTGCACTGACTCACACATACACACACACAAACACACACACATACAAAACAGATATCATTAGCTTGCTGTTTAGTATTCATACCCATCCACTCTACCTCTCCTGCACACACATGTCGAGGCTGAAATTAGCCAGCAGCACCTGACACTCCATCATGATGTCACAGCAGGATTTGCGTGTGTAAGTGTCCTTCTGTGCGTGTGTGCGTGCGTGTGCGTGTGTGTGTACCACATTAGAGGCTCAGAGGAATAAAAAGCCTCCAGCCATTAGCTGCCTAACACACCCTCCCTTCCTGGAGAGAGAGACAGAGAGAGAGGATGAATGGACATTTACAGAGAATAGTTAGACATACAGTGATGAGGTGGAAAAACAAAATACTTGTAGAGCCCTAAGGACAGACAATTTCTGAGACCACCTCAGTTTTTTTTCGAGGATGTACTTTTTAAAACTTATGGGTGACAACACTGAATAAACATGACATTTGTGAATGTTATGGTAAACACTGAATATATTTAAGCAAACCCTAAAAGTAAAACAAGACTAGGAGTCTACAGTCATGCTTGCGGCCGTCTGGTGCTGTACTTTGAGGAAAATAGTAGTGTTGTAGTCAGGACTGCCCAAACCGAGACAAGACAAAGACTTTTAGGGGCTGAGACCAAGACCAAGGGAGAGCGAGTCCCAGTCAGGGCCAAGACCAGTTTCCCACATTACATGACAGAATAAAATGTGGAACGAGATCATAGGTACTTCTCAAATTGATCTGAAAGACCCACATACAAACACTAAGAGCTGAAATCAACGTAAGCATCTTTATTCAACACTCCTTTTCCATGCTTACCATGGCAGGGAGGAGTGGGAGTCGTTAACGGTAACAACACATTTTTAATCAGGGTTAGTGGTTGCATTTGAAGCTACATTTTCATACAAATTAATCAGACAATGCAAAAATAAATTAATCAGACAATGCAAAAGCAATTTATTGATATTCCCAAAGTTATGATCTTGACTGGTCTTGAAATAAAATCCCAAGTCCTCAATGTCCGTCACTAATTCGGTCGAGTCCGAGACAAGACCATCAAAAAGTGGTCTTAAGACTGGTCTTGAGACCAAGACCGGTCTCAAGTACTACAACAGTAGAAAATAGCACACGTAAACATGCAGATGTTAAGCAGGTATAATGGTTAACATGTTAGCATGCTAACATTTGCAGCTAAGGCAAATGGAAGTCAGTCATTTAGCAGGTATTTAGTCATAATCCAAAGTATTGAAAAATATGTATGTTATGCAAAACAAAGATAGGAAAAGGCTCTACTTTATATATATTTGCAATTCTTGAGGGTGCTACCAACCAGGACCAGCCAGCTACAGTAACATTTGAGAATTGTCTCTAAAGACAAGGAACAGCGATTGGAATTTTGTATGTTTTGCAAGTATTTGGTTGAAACCAAAGTGTTGGACCAATTAAAAAGTTCACCTAATGGCAGTCAATGTACAATACAAAAAATACAATACAATTCATCTTGAGAGGAACATGAATGTACGCAGCAACATACCCTCCTTCATGTCCCTCCTCTTTACCAGGGGTGGACGCAGCTTAGAGGCTATCTGGCTTTGGTGAACTGGCATTGCTACCAGGAATGGAATGAATTCAGTGTTACAGACATTTAATGGAGTTGCTTAAAAGAAGACAGAGAGAGATAAATTAAAAGCAGTCAAGCATCGGCGATCAAGACAGAGCAAGAGATGAAACAAACTTTCCTTTGAGCTGGTATTTTTTCAGTGTCATTCAATGTAATTCTAAGGTTTATCACTCTCATACGAATGGGTCTAACGCGGATTAAACATGTGTTAAATAGACCTGCATTACACACACGTCTGCTGTCTGAAAGGGGTATAAGGAACTGTCTAGGTCTAGTGAGTTTTTAGTGAGTCAGTTCATACAAAATGGAGAGCATGTTGTCCAGTATAAGAAATAAAAGATAAATTACAATGTGCAAAACAGCTGCATCCAACAGTTTCAGTTGTATCTACCAACAGTGTAACATTATAACAGAAGGAAAGAAGAGGCCTCATTGACCATGTCACTCATTGTCTTTAGAGCAGATTGGCATTAAGAAAGACTGATCAGGTTTCTTCTCTCTGTCCTGTTCTGGAGAAGATTTCTTCTGACGGGATTGATGTCCCTACGATGCACATCACCCTGCCATTACCTCGACAAGTCGTGGGTAGATTGTAGCTTTGGTCTCCAACCAGCTCAACAGGTTAGCAGCTCTTTGGATAAGGGGCTCCTCAAGATAGGATCTTACTTCCAGTATAGCATCTTGAATTTTCATTGCTCTTTCATCAAAGGGTCTCCAAACAGCAGACGTTTGTGGCTGCACCTCTAGTGCCCCTGCTCCCCCTTGTCCCTCTTGGCCTCCTGGTAGTTTGCTTGTTGTCTCTCTAGCTGTTTTAATTATCAGTAATTGTAATTATTGTGACTATGTACATTTTTAAGATGTTTGGCTTTGCTTAAGCTCCATAAAGGCTTAAGCCTGTCTGGAGTACAAATCATTTTCTGAGGAAATGTTTTTTTCGGAGAACAGTATCTCATGTGGAAGGACTACAAGAGCATCTGACAGCAGCGTGATTAACTATGTGCAACTCCATCCCTACTTGCGTTGAGGAGTTTTATGAATAAGGCTAAAGAAATTGGTAAGATTAAAAATGGACTTCAAGAACATCAACTTGATTTCAGCATTTGGATTTTATTTGGATATTTAAAGCCTGGCTCCTGCCTCATCTGACCTGAAGCTGCCCATAAGTGAACCATTGATCTGTGAGTTCTGCATTGACGTCTGTTTCGAATCAATGATCTTCTCTTCAAAGTCCTTAAAGTGGAGGGGAGAAATTGACATAAATGTATTAGTAACGATATTGTAAATCAGAGTGAGAAAGAGGAGAGGCCCCCAGAAATGGGAAAGAAAAGTGACAGCTGCGACAAGACCAAAACAAAAGGCTTTAATGTATACAAACAACATTACACACTGCAGAGAGAGAGAGGGATAAAAGAGAGTCAGCTCAACAACACAACACAAACATATTGGTAATTGTACTGCAAAACAGATTGTTGTCATTGATACTAAGGGGCTCTAACCAAAAAAATAAAAACAGCCCCAGACCAAAATAACTCTAAGGTACAAGGACAGGCCATCCATATACCTTTGGTCAAGTGATGTAGCTTAACCATAAATCAGACAGCACAGCATATGAAGTACAAGGTACAAGGTTGTTTATTAGTCATTGCACAGCACAAGGCTGCATAGCGAAACGAAATTTGTAGTTCCTTTGTGCTACACACACACACAACATATAATTAAGTGTAGGCCTTGGTAACAAAACAATATATACAGTTATTTCAGCAATAGCTCACGACAGGCCGTGGTATACGCTTATTATATCACAGTTCTTGTGAGCTATTGCTTTTTTAAAACGGTTACCAAGCATGGCAAAAGTAGGCTAACACACACTTCAATTTGACTTTATTTCATCAATAGTCATTTCTTTATGAATACAAAAAGCAGTTCCACCAGGCTGTCGGTAGGCTACATAGCGCATGACGGTTACTAAGCAACACACATCAAAGGCTAGAATTATTAGAACTATTTATTTATATCTATTTGCACGTTGCCCTTTGTTGTGCAGCCACTAAAAAACTATCCAGCGTCAGGAGATTGACTTTGGTAACTTGAACTTATAGGCCCCCTAATATGCTTGCTACTGTGTGCTGGCCGCCAGCAGTGCTTAAAATAAGAACAGTTTAATATTATACCTACCAGAAAGGGCGGAATTGCGTCTCTCTTTGAGCAATAGTCTTTTGAACGGGCTATTGAAACTTAAACTTTGCAATTTCGCAGACATCTGGGGCAAGTATTGGACTGCTATTTCTCTCTCTCTCACTCTCATTATTAATTTATTTATTTAACTCCGCCGGTAAAATGCCTATCAGATCTGTATCAGATCACATTTTAATACCAGGTGTAAATGGGGGCGTGAGACCCCCACAAAGCTCAGATTATAACTCAAACCCTGTTTGTCACAGAATGATACGGATCTGTGCGAAGGAGTTCAACTTCATACCCGTTTGTATACGCTCATTATATCACAACTATGAACCAATCAGATTGCTTGATTTGAGCTACCCGTTTTGGAATTATCTATATAGGCTATATACATACACATATACACCCCAAACATTCTGGGGTGAATGTAAACAGCAGCAACCAGATTTGGGAAACAGAGTCCATCTTGACTTCGTTTGAGCAGCCAGAAAAACAGCCCGAACTTGAATGGAGCACACAGACTCTACTCACTATATCTTTACCTACATTTTGTGACCCAAACCCAGCCACAGACAAGAGGAAAGGTGAAAAAAAGTACTTGAGAAAGGGACAGGAAATCGACAGCTTGGCAGACTATTGATGTCTCGTTAGACAAATGGCATAACAGTATTAGTAACAATATTAGCATTTTACCCTCTTGTCATTGCTAAAAGGGCTGGATTGATGCTGTGTGGGCAGGTATTGACCCATAAGTCCGATGGTCCTGTTCTCTTAATAGCATGCAGAGTATCTAACAATCACTATTTCACATTAACATTATGCATTTCAGTCATTTAACGGTGGCTTTGATCTACAGCAGCTTACTGTGAGGGAAACCGTTTGAAGACCCATGTTTTTGTTTCAACAATAGATAAAGGCCAAAATCTAGATAAGCCTAAATCTTATACTTATAAAATACTATATTGTCACAGTTTCTCAGTCCTCAGTCCCTCTCTTCATTCTGTCTCATCCCCCGCCCTCTGCATTGCTCTCTGTCCCTGCCTCTTGCTCCCCACGCTGGCCCTGACTTTCCCTCATTTCCGTATCACCTGACCCAACTGTAAACCTGTTCTCACTTCCCTCATCAGCCAGGAACAATATTACCGTTTGTATCCAGGAGAAGCCATTCCATGCATTTATGGAATACCCAAGATACACAAAGAAGGAGCCCCACTCAGGCCGATTATCAGCAGCATTAACTCGGTAACCTACAACATTGCCAAACACATTTCTACCATCTTAGCTCCTTTGGTGGGAAACACGCCTCACCACGTCCAAAACTCTATTGACTTTGTAAACAAAGTTCGAGGACTAAAACTGGATCCAGATGAAACCATGGTATCCTATGACGTGACTTCTTTGTTCACCTGCATCCCCACCATAGAGGCAGTAGAAACCGTTAGGAAACAGCTAACGCAAGACAACACCCTGGACAACAGAACTAGCCTCAGCCCTGACCAAATCTGTAAATTACCTGACCTCTGTCTAAACACCACCTACTTCCAGTACAACGGTGGATTCTACAGACAGAAGCATGGCTGTGCCACGGGCTCACCGGTATCCCCGATTGTGGCAAACATCTACATGGAAGAAGTGGAGAATAAAGCCCTCAACTCCTTCAGAGGAATAGCACCGAGCCACTGGTACAGATATGTGGACACACCTGGGTCAAAATTAAAAGCGAGGAAGTGCAAGCCTTCACAGAACACATCAACTCTGTGGACAGTAACATCAGGTTCACACGAGAAGATGTTCACAACAACAGTTTGACCTTCCTGGACTGCGCTGTACACATTGAAGAGGACAGGAGCCTGCAGATTGGTGTTTACAGAAAACCCACACACACAGACCAATACCTACTGTTCGATTCACACCACCCACTGGAGCACAAGCTAGGGATCATGAGAACACTGCACCACAGAGCGGAAAACATACCAACAAGCGCCCAAGCCAGAGAGAAGGAACAGAACCACCTGAAGGGGGCACTTACAGCCTGTGGATACCCTAAATGGACCTTTGTGAAGACAGCCACAAGATCCAAGAAGAACAAAACTACAGGGGAGGAGGAAAAGAAGGTCAAACGCAACAACATTGTGATTCCATACGTGTCTGGAGTATCAGAGAAACTCAGGAGGATTTTCAACAAACATAACATCCCTGTGTTTTTTAAACCCAAGAACACACTAAGACAGATGCTGGTACACCCCAAAGACCGCACACCCAAACACAAGAAAAGCAATCTAGTGTATGCGGTCCAATGCAGTGAGGAATGCACAGACCTGTATATTGGGGAGACTAAACAACCACTACACAAACGCATGGCTCAACACAGAAGGGCCAACTCCTCAGGTCAAGACTCTGCAGTCTACTTACATCTGAAGGACAGAGGACACTCGTTTGAGGACCACCAGGTAAACATCTTAGACAGAGAAGATGGATGGTTTGAAAGAGGTGTCAAGGAAGCATCTACACCCGGGTCGAGAAGCCGTCATTGAACAGGGGAGGGGGTCTACGCCACCACTTATCCCCCACTTACAATGCTGTCCTTTCATCACTTCCCAGGAAACTCAACAAACGTAACCTATTGGCCTCAGGTGAAGATACCAACGATGGTCGTTCAGTCTTGGCCACAGGTAGTCTTAACGACTGTCATCACAGCAACAAGGAACACTAACGAACCAGCGGTATCGATGACCCTGGCCAACGACCCCACTGAGGTTAAATAGCTGAGTTTCCCTGCCAGTCAGTCAGAACTGAAGAAGTCCTTTGGATGAGGGACGAAACGTCTTCCAGTATCTTCAACCAAGTCCAGTTGCCCTTGATTTTTAACCTTCGTTGGATAACTATGACCTGGATGACTGAGAATCTTTATAGACATTTTTCCCATAGTTTTGGTCAGGTGAAAAGGTGAAACATTCACATATTCAAGATTCATTACACATGAAGTGAAATATTATGCACTCAGCACTTGGTCTGGGCTTCTTTTTGCACAAATTACTGCTCAATGCGATGCGGCATTGAGGCACTCAGCCTGTGGCACTGTTGAGGTGTTGTGGAAGCTTAGGTTGCTTTGATAGCGGCCTTCAGCTCGTTCAGGTCAGGCCAGCTGGCTGGCCAATCAAGCACAGTAACACCATGCCAGTTCTGTTTCTCCTTAGCCCAGCTAAAACGCTTCTGAGGTCTCTGGTTCAGGAGTGGCATGACTCTAGCAACAGCCCACTTCCTGGACCTGTCTGTGCCTGGTGGCACTGACTCCAGCTTCAGTCCACTCCTTGTGAAGCTCCCCCAAGTTCTTGAATCTGCTTTGCTTGACAATCCTCTCAAGAATTTGCTTTACCAATCGATACAGTACTCTGTAAACAGTCGACCCTTTCAGCAATATACTGTGGCTTACTGTGCATTCAGATCACACACAAATTTAATCCTGGGGACACTTTCCTCGCGGGGGTTTTATCGCGACTACTGCCAAGTATTTGTACATAACGCGAATAAACACAACCCGAGATAACTACGGCTGTATGAACCCAAAGTAAACATTTGGCTGTGATTTACATTACATTTATCTGACACTTACAATTGTTATATACATCAGAGGTTGTATGCCGCTGGAGCAACTAGAGGTTAAGTGTCTTGCTCAGGGACACATTGGTGGATGGGTCACAGTAGGGAATTGAACCTGGCACTCTCACACCAAAGGCATGTGTCTTATCCACTGGACCATTGCCACCCCAGATTTAATTGTAATAAATCAAAGTAATAGATCAAACTAATCCTGAAATAACTATAACATGATGCAGATTTGATAAACATATGAATTCATGCTTTGAAAGTCACCAGGACAACAACTTTTAAAATGTGTTTCTTTCTGAATGAAATTCGGATTGATCAGGGCAATGCTATGCTAACTTGTTCACAGTAAAGTGCAACGATAGCCGAAATCAAGACACATATTTTCTGAACTCACCAGGTAGTTCAACTTCCTCGGTTACTTTTCTCCAAACAGTGTCCTGTTTTGTCCGGTTTTTATATAAATATGAAGTAGTAGTCCAACGGAGCTCTGGGTGCCCACCGACGCTAACAACAACAGTGAAACCAGAAATGCACGGAGGCTAGCTGCTGAGAAGCTCCAGTGAAGATAAGTCAATGTTGTAATCTCAGAAACTAAAGTAAAAAGCTAATTTAATAAAAGCAGTATCCGGAAAACAGTCAGTATCTGGTGTGACCACCATTTGCCTCACGCAGTGCAACACATCTATTTCGCACAGAGTTGATCAGGTTGTTGATTGTGGCCTGTGGAGTGTTGGTCCACTCCTCTTCAATGGCTGTGCGAAGTTGCAGTCAGGTCGAGACCCCGATGAGGACGACGAGCATGCAGATGAGCTTCTCTGAGATGGTTCCTGACAGTTTGTGCAGAAATTCTTTGGTTATGCAAACCGATTGTTGCAGCAGCTGTCCGGGTGGCTGGTCTCAGACGACCTTGGAGGTGAAGATGCTGGATGTGGAGGTCCTGGGCTGGTGTGGTCACACGTGGTCTGCGGTTGTGAGGCCGATTGGATGTACTGCCAAATTCTCTGTTACGCCTTTGGAGACAGCTTAGAGAAATGAACATTCAATTCACGGGCAACAGCTCTGGTGGACATTCTTGCAGTCAGCATGCCAATTGCACACTCCCTCAAAACTTGCGACATCTGTGGCATTGTGCTGTGTGATGGAACTGCACATTTTCGAGCCTTTTAAAAGGGCCTTTTATTGTGGCCAGCTTAAGGCACACCTGTGCAATCCCCATGCTGTCTGATCAGCATCTTGATATGCCACACCTGTGAGGTGGATGGATTATCTCGGCAAAGGAGAAGTGCTCACTAACACAGATTTTGGCAGATTTGTGAACAATATTTGAGAGAAATAGGCCTTTTGTGTACATAGAGAAAGTCTTAGATCTTTGGGTTTATAATTTTGTTCAGTATATAAAGAATATGAGTCATAAAAGCAAGGCTAAGACAGTGATAGACTGGACTACTTGACTAAATTAAGTAAACAGATTAGAACAAAAGCTAACCGGTGACAGCGCACCTTCACACAAAAACACGTAAAACATAAACCTGGTAGATTTGATAAGTTTGAGTTTGTAAAAAGATCGTTCTGCTGAGGCCACACTCACAGGAATTGTTAATCTGTTAATCACCCACGGAATGACAAGAGTTGCGTGGGAAATGTGGAGGTTATGTAATTTTGTAAATATCACATAACATGCTTTCTTGCTCAAAAAACAAGTCAATTAATATTACCCAGAATTCTGTGCTGGCCCATGTTGCACAACTTTAACATAAAATCACCCAAAAATTCAACATCATTTAAACTTAATTTACATTTCCAAGGATTTCATGTTATTGGATTTTTACTGAATGTTTGTGATATCAAGTGGGAGACGGAGACACCAAGGGGCTTAACTCACTAAGTACTATAAATACCTACTGCAACACATGGAAAATCCCATGTCTGAAGAATATATCAGTGTAAGTATTCAGATTACTTATGTTATTGGCCCTGCAACTACTGCAGGCCCCTATGCAACTGTATTCCCTGCATATACGGTAGTTACGCCACTGGTTGTGTGTACTAAACCAGACTGAGAGATTAAAGGCTCTTCTCGGGTAGACATTTATTATGTTATTCTAATATTCTATTATTTTGAGAAAATAATTTTTCTGGAAAAATTTTACTCTTTGACTTAAATTACAGGGGAAAAAAATCTTTTCCATGACATTCTGATTTTCTGAGATGCACCTGTATGCCAGTTCATCCTAGTTGCCATGTGCCTAGATGCCATGTTTTTGCTTTGCTTTGGTTTGCACCTGCTGGACAATCCCCATTGTCCGGCACAGCCCATTGTGACAAAATACACTCCCAAACCATTTACCCAGTAGATGAATGTTTTGAAGATGAACTTTATGATATGTCTTACACCCTCCTGCGCCTCCAAGGTAGTTGGGCCCTAGTAGAGACTCTAAAGAGGCAGCTCAGAGTGTGGCACGCAGGGAAGTGTCCATGAAACCTTGGCTGAAGAAATCTTTACCTGGGTGGGCTTAAGATTTCCTCAAAAACCCCTGACTCGCGATAGCCACCAGCATACTAGCAGCCTACCTTCACTGATTTTTTTGGGCCTATGAACTGTTGGACGAAACATCCTGGAGTGAAGCAGTCACCTTCTGAGGGTACTCATCTAGTGATTTTCACGGGTTCCCAGGGCACAAGAAGTGACAAGATTGTCATGGCTCCCAATGCCATTGGCAGTCTCAGCCTCTTAACACCCCAGTATCTCCTAAACACTACCCAGCACCACTGAGTCACTGATCCCCAGCTTCTTATCCACACTGCTGCCCAGCTCCTCGTCCTCGCCAATGCCCAGCTCTTCGTCCTTGCTGCTCCAGACCTGTCTCTGTCAGCCGCCCGGCCAATGCCTTCTGCTCTGCTCTCCAATCGTCGGCCACCTGCTCTGCACTCCAGCTTTGTGTCCAGCCTCCAGAATGGTACTGCCTATGCTGCCGGCCTCCAGAGTGGTTCTGCTTTCATCACCGGTTACCCTCTGGACCTGCTTAGCCCTTCAGTCCTGCCTGTTTGTCACTCCCAGTTCAGTTACTGGCCTGTTGGGATTTCTGGGGGGGGTGCTGTCTGCACTACCACTTGTGAAATACTGTATTAATAGTTCAGTTGTCTTTAGCTATTTAAGTATCTTGGACTGTCTCTGTGCTGCCGTAACAGTTTTTCCTGTTGGGGATCAATAAGGTCTTATTTTAAGGTTTGGTTAGGTTTAGGGATGGATCATGGTTTGCGTTAAAATAGCTACTTGCTTAAGGTTAAGAAAACATTGTGGTTTGGATTTACAGTAGGTAGATGTGCCTTTTTAAGCTATGATGAGTAAAAAAGACCATCTCAGCCGTCTTTCTCCCCCCTCCTCTGCATCCATCCTTTCCATCTCTCGCTGCCTGTTTGTAGCTGAAGAAGATACAACAGACGTGGCAAGGATAAAAAAGAGATGATAAAAAAGGGGACAATGGGATAAGAAAAAGGAGGCGGGAGAAGGGTGCTGCAGGCATGAGGCTTTTTGTTTGTCCTGCCTGGTGAGTGAGTTTGTGATTGTTTATACGCATGCATGCACACACACATGCACAAACACTAACATGTATGTGCAGAGATACATACACAGACTCATGCAACCAGAAGGAGAGAGTGGGTTTATGAGTGGGTAGAGCTGGCACAGCTGCAGCTCTTGGTGGGGGGTCTGACACTGTGCTGCCTCAGAGTAAAGACTCTGGTGCTGTGTGTGTGTGTGTATTAGTGTCTCTGTACACATTTAAAATGCTTAATACATTGTGAGCGTGTACATCTATGCGTGTATGTGTGCGTGTCAGAGTGTGTGCACAGGGGTCTTGACCCCCATCAGTCTCACTCAGGACTCACTTAACAGCACCAGAGGAGGCCTCCAGCAACACAACCACTAGGGGTGGGACGTGTGTTTGTACTGTGTTGAGCAAGCAATGGACGTAAACACATACACACACACACACACACCTAACAGCGCAGCTCACTGTTACTGCATAGCACTTCTGCTATTGTTTTAGACTTAATTTTGAAAATACAAATATGTTCTAAAGCTGGACGGATCTCAACAACTTGTGTTGCGAATCTGCATGTCAAGCAAACTGACTGGTTGATCTAACCTCCTGTAGGATTGTTTTTGTTTTTTCAGAGTTATGGCATGAGCGTAGTACTGCAACAGGTAATATGCTAGCACAGAAAAGAAAAATTCCTCTTCAAGGCATTTTATATTGTTGATCATCTTGCCATTGTTTCATCCATTTACTTGATAAGATTACTTGATGTAACTGAGGGAGGGTTTGTTTACACAGTCACCGGGGTGAAATTCTGTTTTTTTTTGTACCGTGCGTTATCTTTACGTTGTGGTTTGCTAAATGTGAAACTGCTTATACATTATACCCCCAATCCATTCAAGTATAAAATAAACCCATGTGAACATCCGTGTATGTTTGCTTACATGCAGCCTGGAGAAGCACAATTCCACCTTTAACACTATTGTTCCCCTTCGAGGGAACTCGTACTGCGTCGGTTACGACACTAAGGGGAACGCCTTGGAAGCAGGTCTGAACGTGAATGAAATCACTCCAATCCTATTGGCTTGTTGCTAGAATGGTAAGGTGTGACGGAATAACCGGAGGAGTATAAAGCACACCTGTACACACTCATCATTAGCTTAAACTATGAAGCAGGCGTTCAGGCGGGGAGAGAGGTGCGGCGGGCCGACGCAGTCTCTCGTTCCCCTTCTCGGGGAACCAGGGTTACATACGTAACCCGAGACGTTCTCTCACAATCCGTTAACAATCAAGTAAGTGAGCAGCCCCTCAATAAATGGTACATTAATTGATTTTAAAAGTTGAGTTTTTGTTTGTCATGATTATCTTGAGGTTGCAGTTTGTGCATCAAGTTACAAGTTGAAGCATTCAGGAACAAGAATTTCTATTAGTTTAATTGTCTGTTGATATGGTCAGTTGGTTTTGTTGATATCTTGTAAAATTTTCTATCCTGTATTTACAAAAATGAAAAGGCCTTTATTTATATTTGCTGAGCTGAATGAACATTTGTTATAATAATACATGCTTAGTTAATTTAAGCTTAAGGTATGTATTCTTTCACAACCATGGCTAGTCCCACTGCATTTTCCATGAGGACCCTAGTTTGCTCATGCTTTTTAGTTCTTTCTGATTTGTGCCTTAAATCATTCAGTTCTTTTTTTCAAGGATTTTATTCTTTTTTAATACAAAACAAGTCAAAACAAGACAAGACAAGCTCAGGGAAGTAAAAACAAACAAACAAAAAAAACATATTCCATTTAGGTCAAAGAACAGAACAACAATAAATTAACAAATACATAAAATGATAACAAAATAACAAAAAATAAATAAATAAAAAAGAGAGGAAAAAAAGCTATTCCTGGCTCGTTGTATCTTCCCCCAAATAATATCTTCAACTTGAAAAGTTAATGTTGCTTTAATAATTATTTAGTCAGGACAGAATGATGTTGTAAATCTGAGTATTAATCTGATTCCAAGTTACAGGAGAAGGTGCATAGACATTTGTTCTAAGCTTAATAATTTTTCAAAAGTTTATATTATTATTTATATTATTAATTGGCTTCCAATTAATTGCTTTAACTCCTTTTGCACTCATAAATCCAACCGACACATCTTTTTTTTTTAAAGTTTTTATCATCCATATAATTCAAGATGCATAATTTAGGATCCAATGGAATGTTTATTTTAATGATTTTGGATAACATGGACACTATTTTCTTCCAAAATTTTTGAATTGATCATTGATCATTCAGTTCTGTCTGAATTCATGCTGGGTCTGAGCCTGTCATTTGAATAAAGACATTTAACAAAATACAGCCTTGGTGTCAATACATGCAATTTGCCCAGCTCCTTCAAACGACTGAGTTTGTCTTCTTCTGTCTTTGGATTGTTGTTATGATGTCATAACAACGGGGTAGGGTGGTCATGAGGCAGAGGCACCTTAGCCTTAGCTAATTTCAGCAGCATACAGCTCCCGATATTAAAGCTAAGCGCCGTGCTACTGCTCCATCATGTGGGGGAGAGTAGTGCACCTCCACCTGTCTGGCCATGGGCACATGGCACGTTGCTTTAAGAGAGCTAATTTTGAGTTTGAATACGTAGTTGCTGATCAAATATGAAGGATCAAATATGGATATCAGAAAACCTAATGCTTGCACAAAAAAACGTATTGAGTTAGGTGGAGAGTAGAACATGGGAAAGGAGTGTTGACTAAAGATGGTTAACGTTGATTTTAGCTTCTAGAGTTTGTTTTGGGGGGAAAGTGGAACTTTCAGATCAATTTGAGAAGTGCCTATGAGTTGCATGTTCCACATTTTAACGTGTCTCATGTAGTGCGGTGCACTGGTCCTTATCTTGACTCGGTCTTGCCCCCGGTCTTAACTTGGTATTAGCGCCTCAAAATCTTGGTCTTGTCTCGGTCTCTATACACTCTGGTCTTGGTCATGACTTCTTCTCGGTTTGGGTGGTCTTGACTACAACACTAGGGTCCCCTTGTAATATTCTCACTACTACCACTAGCCTACGATTATAAGTACTGTGACTGCTACAAACACTGTACTACTGTACTACTGCTGCTGCTCCAACTCCTACTGCTACTTTTATTAATACTGCTACAACCACTATACTAGCCCTTTTGCTACTCCTACTGCTACAAGAGCTGCTCTGATCACAACTACTATGACTGCTGCTGCCACTACTTTTTACCACTGCTTCTCAGGAGCTTAGGACTGGGGGGGAAAGGGGGCTAAGTATACCGCAAAAATACTATAAAGAATTGTCGTGGTTGCGGGGAGGGACCAATAGAAAATGCAAGAATGCTTATGTACAGGGTCCAGAATTTTGTGCGCTGCCCCAGCTGCTTCTCATGCTTGTGAAAAGTAAAGTTGGTGCAGCTCTGGGTTCAGTTTCTCAGACATCTCAGACCCTGGTTTCCATCCAGCCTTCACTGCTTACAGTACGTGTGGTAATGTGATATTTCTCATTAAACCAGGCAAAATAAGTCAAACAGACAGCACTGAAACACAATGTAGGCTCTATGTGTGTGTGTGTGTGTGTGTGTGTGTGTGTGTGTGTAAGAATTGTTATTTGTGCTGTGCTGGATGAGTGGGTGTGTTCCAACAAGACAGGATATTCATTAATTTGGGAATAATTGATTATCGGCTTGTAACTTTTATTACTTGGCTTAAGGCGTGTGTGTGTGTATGTGTGTGTGTGTGTGTGTGTGTGTGTGTTGGTGTGAGTGGGTGTCTAGTCACAAAGCTATTAAAAAAAGTTCCTTGTTTTTATTAATTTTTACTTATGAAACCCATGGTAATTGTCGCGCACAGGAATATTTCTTCCATTTTTTTCATGGTACACTGACCTATGACCTCCTTGATTTTTTTGTAAAGTAATATTATTGACCTTTTTTTCATGTTGACCTCGGCGGCAGTCTCTGTGGACAAGTGATAAATTATGAGAATGTAGAGTGTGAATTTCCATCCAGCTGCCTTGCAGTGTTTGAAGGAAAAGAAAACACAGCAAAGCCATAAAGAAGGTGAGAAAGAAACACTTCAGCACTTTGTCTGGCACCTGAAAGCATGAAATAACAGCTCTTCTAGTTTAAAAATCTTTTCGTGCTTCATTGAGAGGATGGATGCTGTTTTCAAGCGCCTTCGCAGTCTCATACATTTACAGCTAGCTAAGAGTTTCCCAGCAGAGCTAGGCAACTAGGCAACATGCAAATCAGCCGACCCACATCCAGTTCAGTCCAGAAGGGGGTGGTAGTAATGCACCTGAAGTTGTTTGGTAACTGCCAAAACACCTGCAAACACACATCAGCAGTTGTGAACGACAACACAAAGTGCATGCCATTATCCACATATTTGATTGATTATTAAATAGCCTTCCCCTCTCTATGATGCCTGTTTTCACTTCGCCTCTCAATGTGTGGCTGTTCCAAATAACTATAAATCTATTTCCTTCTGATGTGGTGGAGTAATTCTTTTTCAGCATACCTCCACCTTCAGGGGTCTGCATTGAAGTAAAATCCAGAAAGGCAGCTTTGAGGAATAGATGTATAAATTCGAAGGTTCATCAGAAAATAAAAGGATTTGTCAACTCTGGCATGTTATGACAATTATTTGAGCCTCTGTTGCAACAATTGTGAGGTAAACAGTAGAATTACCCTTTTCAATTTACAAAATAATCTACTAGAAATGTGTGTACACCTAATTGATCTGGCCAAAGCAGATCAGAGCCAGATTATGTTGAATTGTGTTTCAGCAAATGTAGTTCAAGTTTTTTGCCAGACAACCCTGCAATTTAATTTACCCTGCATCCACATCATGGGATGCATGCATGAAGTCAAATTCAAGCATGTGTTTTTGTGGTGAAATCTTCACCATGGTTCCAGCATGCTTGCTGTTCAGAATTCACCATTGTGAATTGTAGAATATGACACTACTGGACTACTGTTTATAGTTTGTGATCACGCTGCTTGATATCTACTTATTACCCACATGAGAACAGGGCTGGATGTGGGCTGATTTGTTGAACTAAAGATTAAGGTGACTGTATCTTTCCATCAGTCAGTAGTAGATTTTGCTGCTTGCTCTTCTTAATTCAGCTCCACACAGGTCCAGCCACTTTGCCCAAATTAGGATTGTCCTAATCCAACAACTGATAAAGAGTGCGGAGAGTCATAAACTTAAATATCCCTTCAGATCGTCCAGAGTGACACATGAAACATAATAATTCTTATTTATTAGCTTTTTATAAGGTTAATGGAATATATATAATTTGCATTATTGTTCCAAAGCCTCAATGTGAATGAAATCTGTCCTTGTATTATTTCCTGTACATTCATTCATTTAATTAATGTACTTTGAATTTTAGCTATTGGAAAAATAGAAAAGTTTTCCTACACCCTGCTTCATAGTAGAATAGAAACATCTGCTGATTTTAGATGTGTTTGTTGGACCAGGACACTCAGACACCCCCTCATTGCCCCTCACTTAACCCCTGCTCTCCACACAAACCTGGTACTCCAAATCACATTTACTGAACAACACCAACTGAATTTATCCAGGAGTCTCTCTCTGAAAGAGACGGGGAGGGAGAGAGAGAGAGAGAAAGAGAGGGAGAGGGAGAGAGAGGGAGCACGGCGCCACCACTACAATATCCCCCTGATCAACGAGGCCCTCTGCATGTGTTCCTGCTGTCTTAACTCAATAAGGACAGCACAATGTGTGTGTGTGTGTGTGTGTGCTGGCAAAGCCTTAATATGGTGGCATGGAGGAATTTTATCTGCTCCAAAACAAAAAGTTAAGTGGAAAACAAAAATGTGCATTAAATAAATAAAGGAATTCCATTTTCTAAAATGTCAAAAATTAAGTTTGAACCAAAACTAAGATTAATTCAACATTTACATAATCATTTAGCAAGCCTGCACCCAGCTCCTATTCACTCACTTTATGGCAGGCAAAAATAAATTACACATAAAACCAGGAGTATGGAATTGTTAACATACAAAATAAAATTTAAAACCACTCCTGTAAATCTGTATTTGTAGTGTATAATGGACAGTGTTACCCGTGTACATTTGTGTCCATACAGACTTAGATTTAAGAGGTTGACATTAATGTATAATTCAAATAAAGTACCAATATTTTACTATGTAATTTAGAGTTTACATATGGTTAGTTTTGAGAGAACTATAAGTTCATATCCCATCATTTACTATAAATTGTGGTTGTTACTTTCTAGTCCATCATCATTTACTGTGTGTTTATATGACAGTCATTGGCTGTATTTTCTTTTTTACACATTATATTATTATATTGTTTTAATTTGTCTTTATTTTAGGATTATTATATGAAATATGTAATTCATTTGACAAAACAAATGTAACTCAATGTAACTTGCTGTATCTCTGGGAAAAGCTTGTGAATGGACCTTGAGCTTTTAAAACTTCAGGACTTATTCTAAAATCCAGAATAAACTCTATGCTCACATAACTAATTAACACAATTAATTAATGTACCAAAAAAAGCATAAACAGACTTAGTTCACTTAATTCTTGGGTCATAAAGAACTTTTACATTAAGAGGTAATTATTGTAGTACATATATTAGTTTATGAAAAAATTAACTGTAAATCATCTTTTTACTGTAGTTAATTAACTGTTTACTGTTTGTATACTGTTAAATCAGTATTTGTTCCATATTTATAAAATTGTTATTTATTCCATTGCAACTCTGGTAATTAACTCTCAGCCATATCAATATCTTCACTATATTTTACATATATATTTTAAATATTTATAACTAAATATTCATTCATGATGAGTGTTATTAATATTAGTGTTCCAGTTTATTCTCTGTTTATTTGTGGGATACCACTATCATTTGTTACCACAAGAGAAGTGTGTGTCTGTTTGTGTGTGTGCGAGGTTGAGACTTGATGATGCACACTAGTATCCACTCGCTCTCTCTCTTACATCTTCATGTGCATGCACGCTCACGCTCACGCACACGCACACACACACACACACACACACACACACACACACACACACACATTGAAAGAGAGATTTACCGATGTTGGATTGACATATGTGACTGAAAAAACCTGACAAGCTCAATAACAAAAGACACTCTCTCTCTCTTTCCACCCTCCCCTGTCTCTTTGTGCTTCAGGGGGCGATCAAACTCCGCCCGCACTCTCGCTCAACCATTCTCTCTTCTCCACCATTGGTTAACCAACCCCTTTTCTGCAACCTGATTGGTTAGCTGAATCTCTCTCTTTCTCTCTCTCTTTCCACCCCTTTCCTTTTCTCTCTCGCTCTCTCTCTATATTCCTGTCCAATCATTGTCTTGGCTATCAATCAGCTCTGACAGAATGTGGGGCCCACATGAAAAGAAGAGAGAGAGAGGGAGAGCAAGATAGAGAGAGCATCACCATCTGTTAACCCCTCTCTCTCTCTCTCTCTCTCTCTCACTCTCTCTCTCTTTGTGTTTTGTTTTTTTTCTGTTCAGGGAGAAGGTGGAGTGATGGCGGGGTGGGCATTAATCAAACTAACCCCCTGGAACGGCCTCACACACACACACACACACACACACACACACACACACACACACACACACAATGCCACACACGAATAGGCACATACATCTGGGAGTTCACAAGTATGCTTCTACGCATAAAGGTGACCACAAGCACACACACTTGCACACAAACACTGCTTGTGCAAATACACAGTGACAGTGAGTTTGCCTCTTCATTGCCAGATGCTCTCTCTCTCTCTCTCTCTCTCTCTCTCTCTCTCTCTCTCTCTCTCTCTCTCTCTCTCTTTCTGAGCTCAGCTGGTGGTAGAAGTGTATTCAATTCCCTGTAGAAGGCAAGGGCAGCTGGCAGAGCTAGTGTGGCGTGTGTGTGTGTGTGTGTCAGGGGACATAGACCCATTTGGGTCTCGGCTGGCTAGGTACCACCTGACACGCAATCACACACGCAGATAGATAAATGTGACACTAAAATGACGCGTGGAGCCGTGAAAGAGACGCACCGCGGTTGTCGTGCTTCCCCGCTATGCTCAGCATTGTGGGAAGTTGGCAACATGAGCGGGGTAAGGCGTCTGAGAGAAGAAAGCAAAGAAGAGAAGAAAAGAGGCAGGGATAAAGGAGGAGAGAGAAAACGAAGAGAAGAGGCATAAAACAACATGACTGAATGGACACAGTGCAGGATTTTATTAAAATGTCTTCTGACTGTAGCGGGCTTTCAGGTGACTTTACACCATCTGGCGGCCATTTTGGAGGTCTTCTGCTTCTGAGAAACAATGGCTGCAAACAACTGATTGTAGCTTCAAATAGAACTCATTACTGTATGTTTTTTGATATTCAAATTCCAGGATGCAATATGTTTGGTAGTGTTTCAATTGATTAGAACATTTTTGGTAACCCAACGCAGGTAAAAGTCAAGGGCAACTGGACCTGGTTGAAGATACTGGAAGATGTTTCGTCCAGTATCTTCAACCAGGTCCAGTTGCCCTTGACTTTTACCTGCGTTGGATAACTATGACCTGGATGAGAGAATCTTCATAGACAACATTGTTGGTAATCAACTGACAATAAAAATGGACTAAAGATGGGGTCAGACTGCTTGCTTAATTCAGGCAAAGTCCCAGGATGAGCATGACTTGAAGCTGAAGCATTTTCATCTCATGAAAGGCAGCTTTTTAGCATGAATCTGAGTTTATGTGCGCATCTTTCTCTTGACTTTGTATATAGTTGGCGCCATGTCTAAAATTCACCTTATGTTCAGTCTGAACAAACCGTTTTGCATTTTCTGCTTTTCAAAATCAAAGGAAACAGTATATTTAACAAAGGTAACCATGGACTGAGAAACATTTTTAAACTGAAAAATGAAAGTGTGGTGCAGAAGTTAAAGTTATTGTCAGTGGAGTAAAATATTTTAATTTCTGACAACTTGACTTGATTAGCTATGTTCGCTAGAAAGAATTACAGCTATGACTATTTATTTTGTGTTGTTAACAAATCTGATTTGCTAGCAATCATAATTAGTTAACCAACCCTCTCACCAGACAGGAACATCAATGTTGGACGGTTGCCACTTCCTGTGTTCAGTAGAGCCAGACCGATACGGGATTTTGGGGGCCAATGCCGATGCCGATATTAAAGTTAAAATGAGCCGATATTTTGATTTTGAAAATGATTTGGATAGTAGACCCCTTTCCTGTCCAACCTGCACTTAGAACAGTATAGTGAAAGCTATAAAAGCTTAACATATAAACAATTGCACATCAGTAAATATTTGCTGCAGGAAGGTGCAACTGTCAACAGAAGAAGCGTAGGCTAGGTGTATTTTACCTTACACATAATCTGCCCTAATAACTATATTCAATGTAGCATATTCACATCTAGTTTATCCATTTACCAGCACTCTTTAATAATATCCAAAGCTACAAAAAAAAACATTTCTCAACCACCAGCTGGCTCTAAATCATGCTGTCTACGATAACGTTCCAGTGACCTGCTGCTGAATGCATCTAACACTACATGACTGTTTAATTAACAGTTTAACGAGTTTAATTAATTTAAACTAATGTTATAACGTTTCACATCTACGTCACCAGCCTGTTCTCATGATCAGGCGTCACATATACACGCTTGGAAAAGCCGTGTCTATTGTATGCAAAAACGGCGATTTTGCGTCGTTGTGCTAGTAGCTAGCTTGCTAGCGATGTTTTTGTTTAAGGAGTTGACAGCCCCCCCCAACCCCCCCGAGGCAACTTCCCTAACCTCAACCATGGCATTAGTTAGTGCCTAAACCTAAGTCAGTAAATATATGCATGTCGACCGGCTAACCGATGTGCACAGCTGGTAGGCTCCTTTGTGTTGCAACGCTATTGCAAACTGCAGCGTATCATATACACGCAAAATCGCCATTTTGCGTACAATAGACACGGCTTTTCCAAAGCGTGTATATGTGACGCATGAGATGCGATCGGGTTGACGTCACACAGCTCATAAGTATTTACACTGTTCTGATTTAATAATTCCAGACACGCCGACTACAACTGTAGACAGGCGGTTTGCAGATAAATTTAGAATACATCAGAAACTCTAGTTTAACCGCTCATTATGACGTTTTTTTCATTACTCCTCAACTTAACAACGGGCAGCGTTAGCAGCTGTAACATTACATGATTTTAGAGAATATTCAGAAGTGAAGAACTAGGGACAAATGAACACCGTTCTCTAGAACTGCCACACTGTTTCAGAAATAAATCTACAATCAGTATGTCAGCAGCGTAGCTTTCAACACCCAGCTACCGTAAGATTAAACATACTGCTGTGAGCTGGGAGGAAGCTGGGATAGGGCAGTGAAAAACGGGAGGGTTAGCAAGTCATGAAAGTTTTAAGGAGAGGAGAAGTGACTGGGTCTGTTTACTATTTAAGTCATGTAATTAACGTGACAAAGTAGCGACTCACCGCTAACACAGCAGCTGACACAGCCCTCTGCGTGTTTCTACGTGCTGCAGTACGCTGCGGTAGACTGAGGTAGACTCTGGTCAGCTGATTGTTTTCTTCTGTGTTTTCTGTGGTGAGGCAGTGTTTTGAACAGAGGAGCTGCAGAGCTCCCTCTGGTGGGCAAACTATGCAACACTCATGACGTGAGTGAAGGATCTGTCTCTCTGTTGCTTTATCAACAGTCCTATATCTGCTGTTTTAAACGCTGATTAAATGCAAATAGCTCATATCGGCCAATATATTGGTCAGGCTCTAGTGTTCAGTACCACAGATTCACTTCTAAACATCATCTGCTTGCGTCCAGTCAGAATTTGGGATGGAAGTCAGAGACAGTGTGATTGGACATATGGTCACTTGTGTAGCACTGATGTGTTACTTTCAGGTTGTATTTGGATTCAGGCTATTTTATGTTTTTATTTCCCCGATCACTGAATTGCCATTATTGATACCATTATTCTTAACCAGCACAATCTGCTGGTGGTCACTGTAGAAAAACTAAACCCTCTCCAAAGATGAGAGGGAAAGAAAAGAAATACACAGAAATCACATCAGGTCGCAGGATGTGAGGAGATAATTACTGTTAATCTGGAGGTCACACACACAGAAACTTATCCGCCATGATTGTGACATGTTAATGGATTAGTTTCATGTAACGCTGACAATGACAGGGTGGTGTGGGTGCGTGTTTGACTTTGTGTGTGTGTGTGTGTGATAAGCAGGTTCAAAGGACATATTGATTCTGTACCACTACACAACATCCATTTGAGCTCTGTGTTTGCATGTGTGTGTTCTTCAAACGGATAAACAGATCTATTTTTCCAAAGGAGAATGTTCATCTTTTAAATTGAACTTTTGTAAGTCTTTAAATAAGAAACATTTGCCTTTCACTTTAGTATATTGGTGAGATATTGGGAACTGCACATTAAAATTAAAAGAAGAGAGGAGAAAAGAGGCGACATTTTGCTGCAGTTTGTATGAATGAGGGCATAAAATCAGACGACACAGGTCAAAGCTGAAGCTGGGTCCGTGGCTCCTTGGTTTGACTTCCCGGAGGATTGAGGGAAACTGAGTTCAGTAATGATCACAAATGAACAACTTCATCAGTGAGGTCCCTGATCCCAACATGAATATCATCTGCATGAGAGTTTATGGAGTGTTTCCTAATAATATTGTCTAAAGGAAGCATTTACAGTATAAGGCAAATAGAATTGTTCCAAGCACAGAAGCTTGTGGAACTCGTGCATGGAGGATTCATTGTTAACATGTAGCCTACAAACTGGGTTCGATCTGATAAATAGAACTTAAACCAGCTTAGAGTAATTCCTTTAAGTCTCTGTAATTGGATAAGATGGTGAATGGTGTTGAATGCAGCACTAAGATTTAACAAGACAAAAGAGAGAAGTGATTTGTCTGATGAGCTTCTCATATTGCATTTACTAGCTTAATGGGTGTTTTGTTGAAGGTAATCACTCATATTAGCCGAAAAACACCATAGGCTCTCCTCCCTCCCCCTGAGCTCACAGACCCTCCCGGTATGTAGTTTTCTTTAACTTGATGTTTATGTATTACTGGGATTTCGGGCCTGTTTTGGTGTTGAGCAGCTGGACTGGGGAGCTGCGACGGCTGTTCTGGCTCACACCGCAACCCAGCTGCTGCTTTTCCTATTGGCTTGTGCTATTGTTTGGTATTTTTATGAACTGTTCTGCACTGACATAGCTGTGACTCTTAGTCGGGCAGTTTTATTAAAATGAATGTGCATTGTGAGTTGGGCTTACAGTTGTTGTGTTTCCTTTGTCCCTGATTTTTATTTACATGCCTTTTTCCCACGTGGTTGACTTCATTCATTTCATTTCTGATTTATAATTGCCTGCTCTGTCCATTGGGTATTGTTTGGGACAGTCTACGTTTCATTGTGGTTATTTTGTTTATTTACAATTCCGTGGCTCCTTATCCCATAGCATCTGTACTGTTATGTGTAGTTTATTTTATTTATTCTATCTAAGTCACAAGTATGGGGATTCTTATTTCATGCAACAAATATTGTTTTGGGCAGTTTCTTTATCCTTTTGCTTCTGTTTGATCATATGACACAAGTGGTATCACTCTGAGGAGTGTTCCTTTTGTTTTTGTGTGGTTTTCCTTCTTGTCTCTGGTATTTTTATTCTGTGCATGTTTTTTTTGAGAGGATAGGCGGGTTCTGTTCGACTACTAGCAGGAGGCCCCTTGTCTGTAACTGTTGATAATCACCGTATTTCAGTATTTGGTCATAGCAATATGGTGTTTGACGGGAGCCCCACTAATTCACAGTTTTAGGTCACATGATTTGCGTGGTGACCTGGAGGGCAGAACAACAGAGCAGGATGGCGGCTCACACTGGACTCCCCATAGAGACGCAGCAAAAGCCGTTAAATTTCTCTTCTCAGGATTATTTGGATCACCTCTCAACTCAAGAAACACAAAGATATGGACACAAACTGCAAGTGTTGGGCACTTGGGATCCACATGCATCACCCGCTGCCGTGTTTCTTCCGTTAAAGACCGCCAGGTCCATGCCAGCGCTCGACTGCGGTCATGTTACCTTTACCTTGTAGGGAATCCCTCATTTTACATTGCTGTCAAGGTTTTCTTTATCGGATGGTATTCTGTAGAAACACAGCCCAGGTTTGTCTCCTCGTCGATTAGTGCATCTGACAGCACAAAAACCACCCAGCATTTTGGCAACACAAAAGTAACAAACTGAAACTAACAGCGTATCACTTGCTTCCTAGTTGGCGGGCAGCGGAAAGTAACGTAGTTTTTGCGTTCCTCATGGAATGTGATGTCACGTGAAAACTATGAATTGTATCCCAACCTTGTCCCTGATGGCCTAAGGCTACATCCAATACTACTTTTTGTTTGAAAACCACAACAGCGTTTTAGCTGCGTTTCAGAATTCAAAGTTTCTAAATGAAAACAACTGAAACCCCTCATTTAGTGGCCGTTCACGTACCTGCATGTGCCTGCCACAGAACTACTTATCCAATCTTTCCCCAAATGTCCAGCTTTGTAATTGAATAATGGACCCTTTAATATTAGAATAGAATAGGGACCTGTTATACCTACAGTATAAATGTCTTTTAAATTCCCAGATTATTATCTCCTTATTCCCTAAGATCAAACTTTGTGCCCTTGCGTAAAGCTAAGCTATTTTACAAATAGAAAGCAAAGACTGGAGAAAACATGTTACTTATCTTGTGATCCCGTAGATATATCTTCCTGACACCTTGGGGGGTCCCAGCCCCCGGGGAGGAGAGCCACTGGTTTATGCTATACTTAGTAAGGAAAGCACTCACCCACACAAACAACGCTAGACAAACATGCAAACTGAAAGGATGGTCTTAAATACGCATGGGAGGGAGGAGAGTCATTCATGTATGTAGACACACCCATACACAAAATGATTGTATACACATACAGTACACACAGACAGAAGGCCGCCAGTTTAATTAGGCGTTAATTCCCAGAATGCAGCTGGTACAGTGATATCATCAGTGATGATAGTATCAGTGAAATCAAAGGATATTGCAAAAATGAAATTGAAAGAGTTTTTATGTACACTGACATTTCATATGTGGACACTAACAAATTTTGAGGACACCCATGTTAAACATGTGATTCCAACAATGTATGGATTAAGCCTGATTTTAACACAGAATTGGTTGTAATTTTAGAATCAGGCTGAATTTCTGCCAGATTGCGTGTCATTTGACATGCAGTTTAGGGGGGGGGGGTCACAATACCTGATTAATTACCGGAACAATCCACAATCTGGCAGGTTAGAAACTTTAGTTGGCTTTCTTTCAGTTTGAGCAGTTCCATGGTCCGATTTCCAAATTGGCTATTGTCTGAAGACTTGTTATATACTGTAGTGACCTCTTTTAATATTATTGTAATAATGTTACAATAAAGGTACAATGTGTAATTTCTGGGCACATATTCCAAACAAATAGGGGGCAACATTCAACCTTGTCCAAGATGACACTGTCCACGACAATTGTGTACTGTTGGACATGCGTAATAAACCTGGACATGTCCTCAAAAATGTATAGCAAACTTTCCAAACGTCAAATCCTGTCTCTTCTCATAACAGTAATTGCTACTGGGTCCATACAATCAGTTAAAGAAACTTACCCTTACCCCTAACTACTAACAGCAGGGCAAGACAACACAAAATTCGACCAAACTGCTAAAATGCAGGTCTCAATAATACTGCAATATTATAATCTTCTGCTTGCTTACTGTAGCTCAGTTTTAGCAAAACCATAGTAGCTAGAAACCAGCCACATATAAACCATATATCATCACCATTTGGATTGGTATGGTTTGTGTTGTCAGTAGTTGCACTAAAGATACATTTTGCTTAATAGCCAATTTTAGATCTTACTTACTAGTCTAATAGAAATGTTGTGAGCTAAGCATCAAACCGCATCTCTTTACTTGCCAAGTGCCGTCTCCAGTTGTGGAAAGCCTCGCCAGTATTTACTTGGTTGTTTTGATTCTTCTTCTACTGCTTATATTCTTTGCCGTGGAATGTGGTTTCTTGTCAGAAGCGGGTGGTTGGGATGGTGATAAAGATCGCTTGCCAAGAGCTTCAGCCATTTTTGTGTGTTTCTGTGACACTAAGTGGGAGTGCACAGTGTCTGCCCAACTTAACCTGGATGCAGTATCTCGCCCTCATTCAGCCACAATAGCATTAGTGTGTTTGATGATGGGTGATGAGGTCTGGCCAACCTGAAACCATTTCTTTATGGCGAGGGCTTTGTGCACATGGGCAATGTCATGTTGAAAAGGTAAGTGACCAACACAAATTGTTGACACTGACTGTTGGGTAAATGTCATTGTAGGCTGTAGCACTAAGATTTCCTGTAAATGGAGCTAAGCGTGTTAGCCCAAATCATGATGAAATGGGCAATAGAATTGTGTTTCACAAATCACGCTTCAGAAAGTGAAAAAAAATATGCAGTAGCGTGCTGGATCTCTGATGACTTTTTGGCAGCCTGCCACACACACACTCGGGGAAAGAGAGCCGTGTTGGCTGCGGACTGCTTTTTGGAGGACTATTTGTTGGACTGCAATAGAACTGGGGTGGAGCTGGACAATGTGGGCGAGCTGGCCGGACCTCAAGATATGCTGATTGAAGTAGTTTTTGGTTGCAAATGTGTGTGTGTGTGTGTGTGTGTATGCGGCTGCAATATTAAACAAAGAGCTGGTGTGGTGACAACCTCCTGTGTAGGCATCTGTGCTGGGGTGACCGCAGGACACCTGTGCTACACATATGCTTTGTCATGTCCTTTGGCGTCTGGTACCAACGCACACTTTAGAGTCTTAGTTCAACGCAATGGGTGAAGCCCTTCTGCATCATTGTTGCTGAAAGTAGGCCTATTACAAATAACAAAAACATTAAATAATTTCCTGTGAAACAGAAAGTCAACATTGGTTCTTTTAAACCCAAACCATGGTCTTTTCCTAAACCTAACCAAGTCAAATTGTGATGATGCTAAAGGGTAGCCTGGACGATAAAAAGCGATGCCAAGAGCACGAAAGGTTGACAGGAAAGCATGTGTGCTCTGTTAGGACCATTTTTTTAATTTACTGGCAGGTTTTATAGACAGAAAAAGCTCTGCCCAACTCCATCAAGCATTTAGACAAGACTTCTCGGCTCCACCAGGAAGAAGGTGTACAATCTGAAAGACCAGTGAGGGCAGAGAGAGCTACTTTTCCCTGCTTTAAAATAGCCACATACTTAAGAATAATGACAGTGATGGATGGGGGTGGGGCCTATGGAGGCCAATGAAATGACCTCTCCACCAATGAGAAGCCGGTCTTGTGACCTTTGGGCCAATCACGACACATCCAGGTCAAATGTGACCGGAGGGCAAGCACCAAGATGATCTGTCCATCTGGAAATAAATGGATGGAGGAGAAAACAGTGAGAGAGAGAGTTAAATACATTAAAACAGACAGAAAGCTAGAAAGGTCCTTCTATTTCACATTAATTAGTAATTTGTAATGTGTGCTTATCCTGATCATTTAAATATTTGTTCAAAGAACATTCACAAAATGTAAACATTAAAACAAAGAAACACCCTAATCTGTGTCAAATGAATTTAAAACTAACTAAACTTCAAAACACCAACTTCAGCTGAATATCTTGATATAAAAACCAACCTTGATGCTTTCTTACATAGGCATTCGTATAAACACTTTTTTGATTGTGATTATATTGAAATATTTCATCAGTGGCTTCAAAGATAAGCATCCTCGTTCAGAAATTATGGCATTGGCTACTGCCTTACTACTTAAGTTTATATATATAATATAATAATAGGTCTTTTTTGATCAAATATCCCCAAAAAGGAGGAGGCAAGGAAAATAAACTCGGGACCTTACCAATTCCTGCAATGCTGTTTGTGTTTCACCTATGTCACCAGATAGATCAGAAAGTATTACACCAATAAACAGTCGGAACAGTGGCAGTTTTGTTTGAGGCAAAAGTTTAGCAAATAAAATAGCAGCTAATCTGTATTGGCAGTATGATCATATTACGGCTCATGTTTCTTGTTCTGAAGGACCAATTCTTGCCTTGTTGCCACATTTCAAGATCACAGCTTTGTACAATGTCATAATAACCATTAGAACCAATAACCTAACCTTAAGTCTGATGAATGATAGTTTTCCTTTACAGATGCTTAAATCAATAGATCAACAATGGCTAAATTCATTATGTTTAATATGAAAAGTGTTTTGCTCGAAGTGACGAACCCACAGGGAATTGTCACCAGCCGTTCCCTTCAGCGTTAAAGCATCTTTCAGCATATTCTTTAGGTTGTGCAACCCACAACTTTACTGTTTGAGTCACTATCACTGCTCCCGACAGCCATGTTCAGTGAAATAGCTTGGCTAAACTTGCTGCACACTACCTGCTCAGCTGGACTGGTTATACTAAGATTTATTTTTTTGAATTTGAAGCTGTTGTGAGCTAAACAAGCAAAAACATAACACAATAGTGTGTGAGTGCGTGTGCTTGTGGGAAAGTTAGTTTCACCATACAGCCATGTGTTAAACATTACAACCAATCAGAGGGGGAAAGACGCACACACAGACACACAAACACACACACACAGAGTAGGCGCGTGAATTGCGGAACGGTCAAAGTGATGGATAGATGCCGGGACTACGTTCCTGCTTCCTATTCTACACCGGGCATATGGAAATCACACACACACACACACACACACACACACACACACACACAGGTCTGTTTATTTACTTCTAGTGTCAAGCGTGTGAGATTGATTATAAATGAACACTGGCTCATGATTAGCTACAACATGATGGTGTGTGTGTGTGTGTTTTATATATGCCTCTCAAAGAGTTGTAGGTTAATGATTGGCTCTAGGTTTATGTCGGGAATAATGACTTACTGTGGTGAATGTGTCTCTGTGTGTGTGTGTGTGTGTGTGTGCGTGTAATATGACATACGAAGAGTTGCAGACCTCAGCCTTTAACAAGTGGTTGCAATTAGCTGTGTTTTGCTCATAAATTACGCAGACACACACATACGAGTACACGTACAAGTACACACATGGCAGAAGTCAATCAGTTTGTCCCACACACATGCACAGAACTGTCAATCACACTCTCAAGCAATAGTTCAAGCCTGTGACTTTCCCTAAAATTGCATTTTTATTTTTTGGTTATGTGAAGGTATTAAACATAGATAGATCCTGTTAACTACAAAAGGCCCAATTTAACATTTGAGGTTGTAATTGAAGTAGCTGTCAATTTATACTCTGCTGACCACTGAAAGCATTTTAAGCCGCAGTTACAATGGAAGTGCTGAAATAAGTTTAAGTTTCTGTTTAGTGTCAATGTTAAGTGTAACAGCTGAGTGAAAGTATCGCGCCCAGACTACTGCAACTCGCTCCTGGCCTGCGTGCCTGCGTGCGACATCTGAACTCTACAGCTCATCAGAATGCAGAATGGACCAAGTTCTCCCACACTGCACCACTCCTCTGCGCCCTGCGCTGGCCACCGGTGCCTGCTCGAATCCAACACTGGTACTTGCCTGCCATGCTGCGAACGGCTCAGGCCCAACCTACATCTAGGACATGGTCAAACCAAACATCCCCGCCTGTCCTCTATTGCCAATGGGCTTGCTGCACCCTCACTACGAGGGGAGCCCAGCAACCACTCCACAATGGAGGCTTGATCTCCCCACTGACTAATATGTTTGTAACTTCCTTGTGTTATCCTCGACAGTTCTGATAAATGTAGTTTGTCACTGTAGATGGGGTTTCTTTTGCGTTTATTCATGTTACCGTTCAATAAAAAAAATCCAAATACACAAAGCATCAGCTAAATGTATCAGTTTGAATGAAAGTGCTAGAAAGAGTTGAACATTTGGTTGAAGTTTAAGCACTGAATATCAGTTAAAGGGCAGGAAATGTTAATTGTGTGTGACGGTAATTGGTAAAGCTGAATATCAAAGGTGAAGCCCTGAGACCTGAAAGGATTTTAAGTATTGAAATGCAGGCATTGAAAGGAATTGAAATGTTATTTTAAAATAAAAATATGAACGCAGCTGTCAGTTGATGTGAAATAAAGAAAGTGGTAAAAGTAGTCAAATTCAGTTAAAGTTTGCACTGTAGCAGTTACAATGTCAGGTAAAATCACTCCCCCAGTGTTCATCAACCTGGAGCAGCTGGAAGTAAACAGTAAAAAACTGTAATTTACAGTAAATTAGAATGAAAGAAAATCAGTCTGCAGTTTTTAGCTTGTATTTTTGATACTTATCTTGTTGATTTCATTAACTAGGAAGTCTTAATATTAATTCAACTTCAATTTTGTTCATAAAGCTGATTTGTCAGGTACAATTAGACGCTCTATTTCAGAAAGTTAACGCAACTTATGACATTGTTTGTTACCCTGTCTGGTCTGTGCTGCTCAGCAACCACAGCGCAACACACACACACACAAGACTTAACTGTGAGGCGGTGCAGCTCCCACACACTCCACCCAGCTGCCATCACATGTCAGTCAAAGTCTGCCATGACCAATCAGAGAGCGCTGTCACTCCTCCTTTGTCCTGGACACCCTTTGGTCATTTTAGACAAGCAGAACTGACAGCCATTCAGACGACTGTGTGTGTTTGTGTGTGTGTGTGTGTGTGTGTGTGTGTGTGTTATGCCATGACAGTCAGTGAGAAGCATTTCAAAGCCTGGCTGTGTGCATGTGAAAATGAAAATGTGTGTGAATGCCACTGTGACAATCACTGAGAAGCAACTGACAAAACAATAGTATTTGGCCATGCAAAGGCTTGGTGTGTGTGTGTGTGTGTGTGTGTGTGTGTGTGTGAGTGAGTGTGACAGACCCTATTTGATCAAAGCTGACCAAGGCGCCATAGTTGTCTCTACAACACATAGCAACAACATAGTAACAACATTGCAATGATGAATTTTACCAATTTTATTTTCCCTTAACACACACACACACACACACACACACACACACACACACACACATTTTTTTTTTTTAAACCTGTCTTGCCCGGCAGCCTGGTATAGAGTATGAGGAGCTGGATACCATGTTGTGCCAGACAGATTTTACTTTAACAAGAGAGTATTAATATACTCCTTTGTCTGTTTTATTATTTATTTTAACTGATTTGTCACCAGACAGGGGGGGCAGACACGGGGATGGGGGGCACAAACAGACAGCACAGAGAAAGGACAACACCTGCAAGTGCTTCCATAGAGTTTAATGCAAGCTGGCAAATTGTTCGACAGTGGTTATGAGATACATGACAACGACGTCAAGAAGGTTACCGTCCGGATAGTTGAACTATAGTCTAAACATTCTACCACTGCACTTTTGTGTTTTGGTGGACAAATCAAGTCAAGAATGATCTAATTCAAGGGAGCAGAGGGCGAGATTTTCTGACTGTCAGTCCATATTGACATCATCAGGGTTATTTTGTCAGATTTAGTAGTCTCGTCCAGAGCCACGGAGGACATTATATACCTGCATTTTAGTGAATAGTACTCAATAAACTGACCTTTAAATTATTGTTATCTTTTATTTGTCAAGCCCTGTGCTCACTCATCAACAGAAAACAAACTGTAAAGGAGCCAGAATAAGCCTAATAATGCCACGGTATAACAACCTACAATTCATAGTGTTTTTATCTATGTGCAAAATCAATAGAGTTCCCATTTATAAATGTAATTAATATTCAAAATTTGAGCAAAGCCAAAGAGAGTCATATTGATGTCATCAAGGATATGGTTTGCATCATGGGAAGGTTTTGAATCTTGACCCATACTAGGGACTTAAAGTCAGAACATCTCTGCTTCCATTTTGACCATTATTTGACCATCTCTGGTGAGTCACCCCACTTTATGTAAGTGAATCTAAGTTACTTGATCATTAAACCCAATGCAGTTTGGTTTCACAGCACATCACCAAACAGGAACAGCAATTTGTTATTTTGTAAAAAATAAAATAAAATAAAATGCAGGTTGGATAAAGGGTGAGTGGTTGAAGCTATATTTATAGACTTGAAAAACGCATCTGGCACAGTCAGTCTCTGACACAACAGCACATTGTGATTAACTCCTAATGTAAATAAAAACTAATAGGAAGCATACTGTGAAGAAGTCAAAACATAATGTTAAATTCTGAGACATAGAAGGACCATCAACCCACAAACAGAAACGCCATATTACTAAATACATGGCTATATACTGGATGTGGCTAAATTGTAATGTCGTGGCCTAGAGTACTGTGTCTGTTGGTTTGTGCTGTATGTATATGTCTATATGTTTGGTGCATACGTAGGGCACATGACTTAACACAGGCTGTAACAGAAACCATGCAGTGCACAGTTTTTAAGACAGACACGCACAGATAATAAGGACTGTTTTCCTTAGCTGTAAACTGGCTTTTTGCATCATCTAGTGGTTACAAGGAGGAAGTGCATGGCGAAAAGTCAATAGCAAAAAAACGTTTCTACACTATTAATATTCCACTTTCAAAATCATTGAATAATGTAAGCAGTACAGCTTACAATATTACAGCAGTAATAAAAATCAACTGTATCATCACTGAATCTGTACATCATCGACAACATACAGTAAATACATGATTTTACTAGTGATGAATTGGTTAAAGAAAGCTATTAAAATACTATTAAAATGTGACTTACATTTGCAAGCAAACAAAAATATACATGTCTGTTGTGTTGCTTTGGTTATGAAGAATGCAGAACAGAACACAGCAAAGAAAATTTATTTCAGAATCCATCTCCTCACCTGTAAAAAGTGTTTCAGATCTGAAATTTGGATTCACTCAATAGTATTCACAGCTATATTTTTATGCAGATTTGGTTTTGTAGCCTATAACATTAGAGACTTACAAAGTCAAACTCAAGCCCTCCCCTGCTTTCTGGGTCTATCAACCCCCCCCCCCCCCCCCCCCCCCCCCGACATACACACACACCACCACCACCTACCCTCTCCTCTATTTTCACTAACTTGTCTCTATATGTTTACCTTGACACTGGGATAAATGGTTTTTCTGTTGCTAATTGCGGCTGCGTGTTTTTCTCTTGGCTGGCTTTGTGTTTCTCCAATCAGAGCTCTGGGATCCTGCATGGAACCCGTTTGTTTTTTCAAGCACAGGGGCATCATTTATAATGTGTGTGTGTGACCCATTTTTGCTGCCTCATGGGTCTAAAATGTCACACCGAGTACAGCACATCCCAAAGAATTACGATTATTTTCAGGATGCATACAGTTACACTTAAACTTAGACTTAAGCTACAGTATAAGATAAAGTTTAAATGAATTCTTGAACGCTGATTTTATCCTTAACTTTCTAAAAGTACATTAAAGCAAGGGGGCCCCTCAGTTTGCGTCAGCCAAGACCTGAGTTATATTTATTTAGTTTGTATTTGAAAAGGCCATGTGTTGTGTTTCTCTTTTCATTGCTGAATGAGGAATGATGGGAGTTCAGTGATGAGGTCCAATTTTGGCCCTCTTGGGCACTCCAACGGGACTGGATCATTACACTCTGTATAGATCCTGTTTTCAACTCTTTGCGGTACTGAGCCGACCTCAGCATGGCTGAACACAATCGGTAGAATCTGATTTAACTTCTTTAGACGTACAAGACACCTCTGTTCTGACACCAAAAGTGAATGTGAAACCAGTCCAAGCATTGAGGTTTGTGAAAGTTTTCTGGTTCTGCTTTCTGGACACGTTTCTGTAGGTTATTCTGAAGGTTTCTCTGTCTATCTAGCCTTTTTGCGAGGTCACTGGAATTTGAAGTTTTGTTGGGTGCTGGACTTCCAAAGGTTGTCCAGTAAGTTTTGAAAATATCTAAGGGTTTTAAAGTTATCAGAAAGTTTCCTAAAATTTACAGATGTTTTATAAGACGTTCTGAGATCTCTGAAGGTTTCTCAGTCTATCAAGATTTTTCATGGTCAGTATCCTTTTTTAACTTTGTAAGCGAATAAGCATTTTTGCCAAAATGTTTAACTATTGCTTTTAGGATGTTCATTATGGGTACTTTTGGGGCTCTCTGGGGGTTTTCAGATTTTTCTGGGGTCTCTCAGTCTCTGGAGGTTTCTGGAGGCCGCGGTTGCCGGCTGTTGTTGGCAATGACTCTTCTAGTGTCACTTGACTCCTTATGGTGTCGGAGGCTTGGCGTTTTGAAGGTGCAAATTAATTTTTACAGCCAGGCCTCCAGCTGGAGCCTGCTGTAGAAAAATAACATAATTATATTTCCACATCATATTAAAGGTGACAGTTTGCAGGCATAGCATTTGGCCATGCAGAGACAAGCCTAATGGAAAGCTGAAGCGCCAGCTAGACACAGTAATGTTACACCACTGCTTTAAAAAAGAAGCTTATGTCATGCTACAAGACATTAAAATATCACAGCAACAGAGACAGGACAATCTCTCATAAGAGTTGCATTGTAAAATAATGTTGTCTAATGTTACCTTGACTCATAGGCCCTTTGGCTAGAACATTTAGTCATACAGAGAGAGGCCACGTGGAAAGTTTAAAAGTTAAAACTGTAGCTTAATATGCCTCAAACATTTATATGCTTTCTCTAACCGACAGTCCAGTTTCCAGTCACATAAATCAGAACAGATAGATAGATAGATAGATAGATAGATAGATAGATAGATAGATAGATAGATAGATAGATAGATAGATTTTTAACTAAATCTTTTGACTTGATGGCCTATAGGATAGCTTGGTTTTTCTCAAGGCTGTGCAAGGAATCTAGTTGGCTGTAGTACTCAAAAGAAGCATTCAGCAGCACTGCTACTAGCCAAGTTGCTAGTTTGCGTTGATCTTGTAATCGGTGGTGAAGTAGATGGGTCTAGTTACTTAGTTTTTAGTCTTATATCTCATCTCTGGAGTAGTTTGTGGTAAATAATCAGTTACTCATTACATACTACTCATTGACAAAGTAATAAAGTGTGCCTGTGATGCACAAGGTCTCCTGTCCACATGTCATGACCTGAACCCTGATGCGCAGGCCCGCACCTTGCATGGTATCTTGTTGCTGTGTGTGAATGGGTGGCAAATTGTAAAGGGCTTTGGATAAAAGTGAATGCAACTGTTACCAGTGAATAACATTACTTTACTCAACAACAGTTACGACACTGATTACTTTACTTTCGTTACTCACCTCCGTCAAAGGTGTAACAACAGCTAGCTTAATATGAGCCCTAGCAACTTCATGCCAGTAGTCCCATCATCACCAATTCTGAGCTGAACCAGGTGATTCCTGTAGCATTACCAGTGGCTAATGTTAGCAAACCAGATCAGTAGACACAACATCAAGTCACACTTCTTGGTAGCAGAAATCGCATTTCTCATCTCTATACCCTGGCCAAGCTAACATGTTCTGTAGGTGATGAGTGTGTCAACTGAATGCAGGGAGAACAAACTGATGTTAACCCGCCAGGTAAGACAGTGAACAAACGGACCCCTAAATTTTCAGAAAGTATTGGAGCATTTAAATGTAATGTTATCCCTGTATAAGTAATACATCACTGACCAAGCTAGTGATAGATAAAAAATAGTTGAGCTGAGTGTTTCCACTGCTTTTTTTTCTTGGACATTCCCCTCCATTTTTCACCTAAAATCAAACAAATAGCAAGCAGCCAATAAACAATAATGTAATTCAATCACTTTATTTATGCTCCAGCAGAATAATGACTCTCTTTGTTGAGCTGATTACTGGTAATACATACACACACACACACACACACACACACACACACACACACACACACACACAACTTTGCTTTTTCTCACTCACACACATCTTACCCTCTCTCTCTCTCTCTCTCTCTCTTCCTCTCACACATAAGCGCTTGGTCTCTTTATCGTTTTCATCCCTCCCACTTTCTCTCTCTCTCACACACACGCCTCTGTCCCCTCCATTCCCCTCCCATTCTCTCTCTCAGCGTCTCTCTTCCTCTCTCTTCCACTCTCTCTCGCCCAAGCCACATTCAGTGACATCACAGCTTAATAACCCAATCACCAGGAGGCCAATCCGTCACTGTCAAAGCCCTCGCAAATCAGCTGCTGTATGCTAATTCTTCCCAGCCAACGGCAGTGAGCGTGGCTCTGCTAGTGCAATATATAAACCGGGCAAGCAGGGAAGCAGGCACATATACACATCAGGACAGAGGAAACATGTCCCTGTTGCTCACTGTCCTGTTGAAGAAAGTGTTCATCAACAGAGAGTGTAAAGAGATGTCACAGACAAACTGTCTGAGTCCTGCCCATGACATTTGATTGACAGGTGAACTCTGGGAAAGGCAGGGCAAGACGATGCTGAAGTAGAGGTACAACAAGAGAGAAAGGAAAAGTGTATTTCTTATGAAATCATTTCCTGCTCTCTGCTGTGGTAATGATTCCTCAAGGAGAGAACTTAAACCCCCTCCCCCCCAACTCCAAACACACATGTACACAGACACACCGCATTGAATGCCAAATTAAACGGGGTAAGTAATTTCAAACAATATAAAAAGCAGAATTTCCCCTCTGCATACATACACCTGCTCTGATGAAAGCCAGACCATCTGAGAGAGATGACGGTGATGATGATGATGATGATAATGGTGATGATGATGAGCTATTTCTTTCTGTTGAGTCAGCACCAAGTCAAAAGCCAATAATTACACTATACACCTCCCACCCCTCCCCATTTCCTCTCTGAGTGCATATTTTCCATTTTTTCTGTATTTCTGCGGGACTCTGTCTCATCTCAGTGTTGGCTGTTATGAAACACTATAGAGCTCTAGAGCACACAGTGCAGACAGTACAAGAGAGATGATCCCTAATTAACAAATCCACATGGAGAAACAGTTACATTTTCAGACTGCTATACAGTGCATTTAAATAGCCTATAAAAGTTATACATGCTTAATCAAAAGTAAATTTAATGTTGCTTTTTTGACACAGATCAAACAGTAAAAGGCCATTTAAGGTGATCACATTTTTACATGTTTGCAGAAGTATTCTCACCCATCTGTATTTGTAACATCGATACAGCTGTAGTAGAAATACACCTTTTTCTGTACTATAAATACGACTGTATCTGTAGTGTACATGCAGCTGTGTAATACAAATACATGTGTATCTGTAGTATGAGGTACAGGTATATAAATGAGTGTGAGAGAGTTACTACAGCACTCTGCCTGCTTCACTAGTTGCAGCTTTATGGGAGAACGGCGAAGAGAAAGTAACTTCTCACATGACATCTCAGCTACAGTTTGTCATAAGGCATGACTCTGAAATCAGAAGCTTCTATAATCTAAAGACATCAAGACTAATTGCCATATTTCACATCACCATAAACCAAAGCCCGATGGTGGCAGCGTCAAGCTGTGCACACACTTCTCTGCTGTAGGCCTTGGAAGCCTTGAGAGGGGAGAAAGGGAAATGATTGCAAAAAAGTACAGGGAGGAAAACCTGATGTAGACAGCAGGAAGCCTGCCACGGGGAGCAGATCTGTTTTCCAGCAAGACAGAAGTTCATTTCCATCCACCTGCAATGGAAACACACATAATAAATAAATCATGACATATATGAGGCATGTGACATAAAGCTCCACTGAAGAGGTGAAAAATGTTGGCAGACAGACGCATCACATCTGTGATGAGCAGTGAGGATACTGTAACATTCCTCTGCAATAAAACAAGAAACAAACAGAAATATCATGTTTCAATCATGTTTTCCAAGTGTTTTTTTGTCCGTTCTCAAAACAAACAAACTCACTGTGTCCTTTTCCTCTGTGGTGGTTTAAGGCACCCGAATGGAGAATTAGTGCCACCAACTCAATGCCCTAAAATTCACATAACTGTAGCAGATAGAGAATTGCATTTACTTGCTGATTTTCTTGAAATGTGCTCTAGATTTGAATACAAACTTTACTAATGAGCCCACACATAAAGCCAGTCCAGAATCCCCGAGAAGAAAGGAAGAAAAAGTCAGATCTAAAGATTTTTTTGGAAGTATCATTTTTAAGAAGTGTCTGTTGTTGTAATACTCATTTTGGCCACAAGAGGCTGAATTGCACCACCACCCCTTGTTCTAAATCAGAATCAGAATCAGAATCAACTTTATTGCCAGGTATGTGTACACATACAAGGAATTTGACTCAGGATTGTACATTGCTCATGATATGCTTACTTAAACAAAATTACCATAACACAATAATAAAATAATAATAAAATAAAGACACAAACTACAGAATAGAAAACCCTAACATACACACTATGAACAAAACAATATAGACATATTGATAAATAGTGCAGTGATCAGAGTGCAAAGGATGCAAGAGTAAATTATTATTCTCATTATGTACATGTTGAAGGTGGATATGATATACAGGTACACATACATGCATACATGTACACATGTACACGGTGTGATCGAGCATAGTGCAAAGGATGCTGGAAAAAATAAATAAGACTTATGACCTTATGACCAGAGGTAGGTGTATTGGTATACAGTATCTACAATATAACAAGTATGAACAGCACTGAAATAGAGAATGGTGAATAAATAAATAATAAGTGTTAGCCAGTAAACAGGTGGCTGATTAGAGACAGAGTTATTGGGTTATTGCACAGGAATTGTTCCTGACACCGTGAGTCAGAAATCAGCTGTTCATCAGAGTGATGGCTTGTGGGAAGAAACTGCTTCTGTGTCTGTTGGTTTTGGCGTACAGTGCTCTGTAGCACCTACCAGAGGGGAGGAGCTGGAAAAGCATTCATGTTTTGTTCCAGGTGAAGTGCAGATTAAAATACATTTGCCAGAAGAAATATTTGACAGTATTGTTACATAACTTGCTAACATACTATATGTACCTTGTGTTGTTCCTCTGTAAAAAGTGACCCTGACAAAACCTTTTTTTTCACCTGTTCTTAAGCCATAAACACAGGTGAAAAAACGATCAGACTCAGAAAACGGATCACCAGAAAAAATAATTCTTGCTTGCTTCTCAGGGCTTCAGTAGAAACAGCTTCAAGACAACAATGTTAACGTCCCAGAGGCTTTCCTTAGGCCTGCCCTCCACAAGCGTGAAATAGAACCTTTTTAAATTGTACAGAATCACCTTTGTGAGATTTTGTACATGATTTGCTTACAAGAACAAAGTTTTCTGAAACACTTCATGAATACCAACACCTTCGGGATGAGCAAGATCTTCCAGACAGCTGAACATCTTAAGCCCAGTGCAGACTACACAACTTTCAACGTTGTCCAAAACAGACAAACAGGAGTCTAGAAGTTGATGGTGTCACTATGTGACTGAACGATACTACATGAGCTGACAACGAGTCTGTCACCCGACGACTGGTCTCCAAACCATGATTTGTCGTGAAAACACACGTGAAAAGTGACACGGAAAATGACACGAAACAGGAGTTGTTTAATATTAGAAATATAAACATTATAAAGACACAGTTAGAGTCATCTAGTCCTGGTGGAAAGGTTATTTCACTTTTACTTTGAGTATGTTCATTTTACTGCAGAAATGAGTTAAGTTAATATATTCTTGTGACTAAAATATGTACTGACTTCTGACATTTGACACATTATACTGAAACTCTTATGTAGATGTGTGAAAATGGTGCTTTTAGGTGTTGACATCAGATATCTTTAAGCCCTGACTGCTGTCACCATCCACCCTGATGTGACTCGACTTTCTCTGCAATAGTATTTCACATCAAATCCATGCGGATATCAGTGCAGTGAGAGGTGACGCCTTCTCTCACCGAGGTATAAAGAGAGGCCACTAGATTTTTTATATAATGTTATTTAAACAGAAACTCATGACATGTGATGGGTAGCAAATGTGGTCAGGGCAGGGGAGGACATATAATAGGAAATTGACTTGAAATTATAAAATAAAATACATTTTGAGAAAATTAAGGGAATTGAGAGGTACTATTGACTCACCCACCAGAAGTTATGTCCAAACATGACACTGTGGATCCAAAAGTTGACCGATTTGATCTCCAACCAGAACATGTCCTAACCCAAACTCTTACCAGATGTTATGAATCTTTCTAATATCACTTAATAAGTGCTGGGCTCATTGTGAATGCTAAACAGACAGATCTTAATAGTTTGTGTTGTTTAATGTTTTATGACATATAGTAGTGGTGTGTCGTTCATGAACAATTAGTTAATTTTCAACTGGTCTTTTATATGACTCGGGAGTAACGAGTAGTCTCAGTGAGTGATTCGTTCATTTTCATGTAAGTGTGAATGGTCTTGGACTCTTACTGCTCTTTCAGACCAAATGCAAAGTGAGGGTTGGGGGCGGCGCGATTACAAAGTCAGTGGTAAGGAGGCGCTGCCGGCGACGTGAAGGCATTAAATTTTCACACAGCTGCATGAAAGGCACCAGAGCTTGAGAACAGGTGAGAACAGGAACAGGTGAGTGTCGCATTATGCCCAGAAAACCTGATATGGAGAGGTCAGCGAAGAGTACCGGCAGCTTGTGAGAAGTGCCGGTATGCAAGAAAAAGTCCTGGTAAAGAGTAAAATGTGGAGGTGCTGGTACTGTGAACAGGTGGTACCAGCCCACTTCAAGCACTGCTCATAACTGTGGCTCTTTCCGGGTTTGAGTCTTTCGTTAATTTTTTCAAATGACTGTTATGATCTGATCTGGCTGTGCATTCATCCCAGTTCCTAGTAGTTTTTGCATTTTCCCCTCCCAGTGTTTCTGTCTGTTTGTTATGTGTCTCCTGTTCATGTGTGTGGGCATGGCGGTGCACTTCTCTGCAGGCACCAATTAGTATGATCACCTAGAGCTTCCCAGCGCACCTCAAGTTATTTCCAAAATCAACGTCACCAGGCTTGAACCCCAGCTCTCCCCCCTTAGAATTGCTTTTTTTTGGTACTTACCCACAAGCCTGCCCGCTCTCCGCCGCAGCCTTTCTGGATATCAAAGTTGCACTATTCTGATAGTTGTTCAATAAATCTCCTGTGTGAAATCTAACTCCTGCCACCGTGTCTGCTGTTGTCTCCATAACAGTGACAGCTGAAAGCAAAAAAATTACATATATATATATGTGTGTATATGTATGTATATATATATGGAGGGAAATCCATTTTTGACTGGAATTCCCTCCTATAAACTTACTTTTGGTAGAATGTGGGTAACAAGCTGGCTAGTGAATGACTAAAAAACACAGGTCTAACTAGCTTAGAAATCAAACAGGAAATAGCTACGAATGGATGTTAATTTTGATTTGATGGTTAAGTATGAAATTGACAATGCGAAATCCGGAGAAAAATTGAGATGTGGGAGAACTCAGAGATGTAGCCTAATTAGCACCCCAGCTGGCAGGTCAGTGCCTAAAGGCCTCCCAGTCTAGCTGTCAACATGTCCTGTCAAAACTGCCCAGGAAAAACTGACACTGAGATATCATTTTTTCTGACTCTTCAGGGGTAGGCACAGACGTGGCGTTGTGTTGTAGTCTGTAATTTATTGCTGATTGGTCAGATTGTATACTCACTCACTGACTCACTCATCGACTCACTCATCGTCAACCGCTTATCCTGTGTACAGGGTCGCAGGGGGCTGGAGTCAATCCCAGCTGACATTGGGCAAAAGGCAGGGTACACCCGGGACAGGTCTCCAGTCCATCGCAGGGCAGTTGTATATCTTCTCATGAGTTCTAAATTTGGAATATAAGAAAAGATAGCAAAAACGGACGGATTTAGTCAGATTACTGGCTATTTATAATATTGACTTCGTATTGCTGCTGTTTTCTTTGGTTGTCTTGCTCCAGGAAAGCAAGTGCTGTTTTTGTGCTGGGTCTTAACAGCATGTGACATCTTGCCTGTAACGGGGAGACAGGTCCCAAGGTGTTCACTTGGTTTGATTTGGTTGTGGCATCGGGGCTTTAGAATGATGATAGAGAATGATCAAGAAGTGAATTTGTGTATTATACTTTGTCAATTGAAGCAAACCATGTAGCCTTCAGCCTTCTTTTTTACATTGCACACAAGATGGCAACAGCGCCACACTAACTGAATTGTTCATTTTACCAAGATTAACAGATCAGAGTAATTAAAAAGGCTACTTCCCATCACTATAATATAGATAAAATTTAATCTATCACACTATCTCACCCATTCCACCTTACCTTGATTCTCACAAACACATATATTCTAGTAACGATAACACGCACAAAAATAAGAGAATAAAGAATGATATTCTGTTGTGCTTATTTTTCTTAAATACCAGGTCAGTTATATGGCATGTCCATGAAATAATCACAGCAACGCACTACTAGAACAAGACTGAAATACAACCAGTAGTGAATTGTCTTTTAAAACTATATACACTATCTACATACTAAGAGACAAAGAATGGCAGAGGGGGCCAGCAGCTGGCTGGGATCTGTGGGTTCCAAAAACATAAGTGGGCTAATGGCAGGGATGGGGCTGACGTATATGGAGGTCCCTGCTTGGAAAACAACTGCCTCTGAGCTAGCGGCCTCAGGGTGGACAGACAGCATGTGGGTGAAGTGCAGCTGCAGAGTTCCTTCTGACCACTACCTGCCCCAGTGTACTTTTAGCAAGTGGTACTGATTGTGGGGGCCAGGCTCTGGGTGTGCGGTTCCTGTACAGGTGGGAGAGATACATGAGCAACATGAATAGACGCAGGAAAGTTGACCCTGATTTAAGATGGTCTTACTAATAGACATGCAACTGGTTATCTTGGTTATCATCAAGTACTTTCTGTCCACATTCAGAACCTGGTGGGCTCTCTTGTTAGCTCTGTAGTCTGTGAGTTGTGTCCCCACACACAGGACTGGACAGCCTGACCTTCCGTGGTCGGTATAGCATCTGAGCCGGTGGGTGAAACAGTGGTCTGATGATAAATGAACGCTGACTCTGGTGGCTCGTAGCTCAGTTTCAGGTGCACAGAGCTGCTGGAATCCATTTTTGGTCTGGTGTATGGTCTTCTTCATCTTTGCCAGTAGCCAAGAGCCAGGTCTCCACTTCTTCAGTCAATGGAGGGTGCAGTCACAGGCGCAGCAGAAGTTGCAGACACTCTGAATAGGTTCTGGGACTGCAGTGGTGGTGTCCTCGCTCCCACAACACTTGTGACAGTGTTGGACATGGCAGAGGAGTCAGAAGTGACTTAAATAAGACGTATAAGAGCACAGTTTACAACATATCAATACAATTGTGTATTATTGTTATTGGAAGCCATTACAGTAATAAAGACTTAAATATTTTAACATATCTTTGTGGGATGAAAATCCAGTTACTCAGACATATGAAGAATTTATTTATATTAACACACACACTCACATTGTGTGCTAAGGCTGCATGAGAATATGCTCTAATGTTGCAATGCAAGGCTACTAACAGTATACTGTTTAAGTAGACTGAGGGTGCTTTGTAAAGTTATGGTTAATTATAACCAATGGCAACAACATGGTAATAAAGCAGTAATCACAGCTAACCCCAGCTGCATGTGTATCATCATAGGCTGCATCATGTCAGTAATGAAAGATAACTAATATTTATATAAACAGGTCAAAACAATGCCAAACTCTAAAGTCAATGAAAATATGGCTAGTTAACAGTGAACTATCAATTTCTAGGTCTACTACAGTACCACAAACTACTAAAAAAAAAAGACCTCTATGTTTTGGCAGTTTCTTCTCTATATTAAAAATTTAGCTATGCAGCCTGGTTTGCTAAAATAAAGTAGGCCACTGAAGACACTGAGAAAAGCCTATGCTACTGCATGAATGAAGAAATGTAGGCTTAAAGAAACAAATGAAAGTGTAAATCTAAAAATACAGAAGCTACTAAAAGTTCACTTTTAAAAATACTGAAAATATATAAATAAATTAAACACATTTTTTAAAAACATTTAATTTCTGTGTTTCATTAATGTATCAATTATTGTACTTATTTGTGCATTTGCTTAATAATGACTAAGCCTACATGACTGTGCTGGATTGTTATGACAGAGAAACGGGATTATGAGGGGTTGAAGGTTAAAAGAAATTGTTACAGCACACAACTGACATACTTTCCCCCTCATATTTCAGTATTCCCACTTGTACTGAAACCTGCGGGTTACATCCTGTTTCCTCCAGTTTCAGATGCCTTTGACTTTAATATAAATGTCTTCCTAACTGCAGCAAATGAAGTCTGCTGACCTGCTGATTAGGATTATTAGGCATTTTATTTTATCACTCTTTTACCTACAGCAAACAAATAAATAAATACTGAATGAGGATTTCAGATTGACATCACGAATAAAGAATGTTGAAAATAATTGTAGATAACAACAATAATAATAATAATAATAAGTCCTACTTCTAATATTTTATCACTGACTAATATTAAAACACTAAATAGTTATTTTCTTTTTCTCCAAATCCGTCATAATAATTCGTATATTAGGCTAATAACATCCAGTGACAGTAAGTAAACATATTAGAATGATCTGAAGGTTTTAATGATAAATTAATTAATTCTTCTCTCTGCTGTCATGAAGTCTTGTTGAGAGACATCCAACCAATCACATTACACGGAAATCACACCAGAACGAACCATTGGCTTGGGGAGTACTGCCACGTGTCTCCTGACGTCGCTTGGCTTCTACCAATAACGTCCATGACCACACCCACGGCTCTACGCTTTCTTCTATGGAGCTTATTAATATTCATTAGGGTCGTAGATTTAAATCCTGATTGGACGACAGACGCACAGAGGGCAAACGAAAAGTATCCTACGTCTCACATTTTTACGCTGTTCTTTTTTCACATTTTAGCATAAAAAAAGAGTACAATTTTAAAAACAACAACAGAAATAGAAATAATGAAGAATACATTCAGGAATAAGAAGACACTTTGAATCCAGGACAAATATACAGTTTTATTATCAGTTTAACAAATAGCAGACGACAAAATGCCCTGTGTCAGACAGTATGGCTTAGTAGGCCTAGTGTTTCAACAACATCCAAATGTAAACAAAATAATTACTTTGTCTTTGGCATTTTCTTCTTTTCAACTAAGAAAATATTTAATATATCTACATGTGTAACTATGAGAAAATAGACACTATTCTTTATAACTCTGGTCATCCTATGTGATATTTAATATTTTTAAGGTCCCTTTGATTCTAAAGATTAAGGAATTCCATTTTAAGGTAAATAAGGGTTTTACTGACAGTAACATATTGCCTCTCACACACAATGCTAACATTTGTGTAGTGTCAAAAAGCATGTTTACATCCGTTTACAGTCTTTAAATAGTTTTACAAAACATATTTTTGTCATTTACAATGCCCAGTCAGAACAACAAAATGTATTAAACTCAGTGCACAAATGATGTCAGTGTGTGTTTGTGTGTGTGTTTAAAAAATTAAAAAATTTAACAACCCCCTTGTTAAATGACATGGTTTAAATGATAAAAACATTTTCTTGTATGTGATTTTCAGCTTTTTAGCTTGACTTTGCAGATCTGTGCTGCATTTCTGTTTTGAGTAAATGAGCATGGAAGATCCTGCACCACCAAAATACAAGTTACAGATCATTATCTTTTAATATTTTCTTTCGTTAGTTTGGTACTTGATATCAGCTCAGTCTGATGAAGAAGCACAGCTGGACCTTGAGACTCACTTTACATTTAATTTTCTGGTATCTTCTGGCCTGGTAAATTACACGAGTACGGACTGACATCACTCGAAACTAATAAATTAATTGCATGTCACACACAATGTAACAAAGTGCCATCAGGCTAGCAACAGATTCCTATTACTGGCTGCTTAATTGCTATATAAAGCAGCCTATCAGCCAACAGGCTTGTGACGACCTTCCCTAAAAAAAGAAATAGCTTTGGGACTATGAATGTTCTCTAGAGCTTTCTTGAGAATCCTGTTTTTTCTGGTCCAAGTCATTTCAGTATGGACCATTTGATCTGCTCCTTGGCTGACTGCAGAACCTGGAAAACATATAGAAAGAACAAAAAATATAGGTAATTTAATATAGCATGATGTAATAAAGAAAAAACAGAAAATAGAGAATAAGTCAAAACTTTAAAACATTATAAATACATAAACACCATTAAATATGAAATACAATATAGTAAAATATAATCTAAAGAAGCATTTCTTTCAGAAATGTGTGTGATTGCATTGGATCTGAATGGGCCTCCATAGACTTTACAGTATTATGACACTAATAAAATGTATGTCACCATGAGCATATAGCCCAGTTAATCAGTGTGCAATATGGAGCTTTTTGAAATTTTGAAAAAAGGAGTTTGTATTGTATATAAGTGCTGTTATAAATATAATGGTAGTTAATGGGCCTCCATAGACTTTATTATATAACTCATAACATCTGCAATTAACTGCATGTCATTATTATGACACTATACACAGTTACCTAATAAAAACCTAGTTCTTGTTTTTAGTTTTGATAGTAATATCATGCTCAGCTCAAGTGAGAGAAAACCTGAAAGAAGTGTTTGTTTGTTTGTTTACTGACTTGCTTTTTTCTGTAATATTAATATTAATAATAGAAATATATGTTTGAGGTCAGTGCAGTAAATCACGTTTAAACTGTTCGGGAACTTGTATAGTGTTGCAGTACCACTGTTCACCCACAAGATGTCAGTCTGAGCACATGTTCAGACAACTGAGCCTCTGACGTTTCGCGCCGCCATGTTGAGCACAAAAAGGATAGGGACTGTGATGTGCATCACCTGTTGTGCCATCAAACAATACAACAGAACAGAAATAGATTCTTTCTGTCACACTAAAATAGGATTTATTTGTTTTAATTAAAAATCAAACAACTATTTATTATCATCATTAAGCCATTTTGAAAAATGTTGCCGTTTTCAGCCTTCTGTGCAGTCCCACAGCTACTTGAATTCATTTTCAGTTATTCATAGTTTAATTAAGTGTTAAATTGATCATTTCTTTTGAACACTGTCTGGAGTCATTTGGCCTTTAAAATGACACCTGTAGATGTGTACAGACGAACATCACTCTCAAACCAAATCAATTAATTATATGTCACACACAAAGTACCAAGTAAAATGCTGTAAGGAGAGAAAAACTACTGCAACTACTGAATTATTTAACCTGAGTGGCCTAAGTTTCATCTATTTATGTATCCTCTTGCTCTTTTCATGATCAACAAGTTTGTGTAGTCTTTTGACTTATCGGTAAATAGGCCTGATTGTTATCATATATATTGATGGTATATAGTGTATATATCTATGTAGAAAGTTACTGTTACTGATTCTACTTTGATTGTATCTCTTCTTTTACATTCCTCTGTACTGCTGTACAGATAAGGTATATCTTTTTTTATTTGAGTCCTCAATCCACCAAGATCAATCAAAACCTAGTGTCAGCACTATGGTTGTTGTTCCCCATGTTAACAGAAGGGGGCACATGGAGCTCAGGTAACAGTCGTGGTAGTGTGGCATCCTGGGAAATGCAGTCAAATCAGGGCCATCCAGAGTTCTAGTTCTGTTTTCATCTGTTTAGTGCCACTAACTGTTGTAACAGTTGTACACAGTGCTGTGGTATGGAACTGCTTGCTTCACTATGCAGTTCTTAACCACATGGTATGTCATGTATGTTTTAGTTAAGACTATATCAGAGATTCACAACATTCTCTGAACCTTGGGGTCCTGATCTCCAAACTAGCAAATGTCAATCAATTGAGAATACCCTAAAATCACATAATACAAATAAGGTAAGGATATAAATCAATTGAGAACAGTTTGCAGCTAGTAATTTCTTTTGAAATGGTTCACTGTGCACTAAACAGAAAAAAACTTAATCTTGATCTGTCTGGATACTATTTCAGGCAAACATGCCTAATAAATGACCACTTTGTAAGATTTATAGCTTTTATTTGATGTTGTACGTGACGTGTATACCTACCTATAGAAATGGAAGAAATGACATTCTAAATCAATTTCCCTGACCTTTAAAAACATCAAAAAGGTCTGACTGTAAAATATCATTATGCATTATGTCAGTGTGTGGCATACAGTGCTACAGTAGAACAAGCTTTGTAGTGCAGTGTAGGGCTGTGAAGTTAGTAGAGACTTACATTAGTAGTCAGAGCCAGTTTCTCTGTTATGTGCTGTCAGGGTTAAAGCAACAGATAAAGAAAAGCTTAGAGCATGAGTACACGTGCACGCACGCACACACACACACACACACACACACACACACACACACACACACTCTTCTTCAAGAGCAAGCATGGAAACATGTCCATGCACATGTCAACGTAACATCAGCTAAAGACGCAGAGAAAAATGCATATAAGAGAAACAATGTCTGCAATAAAGCTACAGGAACACTTTATGGCAGATAAGCTCTCTGATTGGCTGTGCAGTTTTATATCTGTCCAGTGTTTAGACAGCCACAGCGCTTTAGAGCATGTTAATTCAACTATCCGTTAATTTATCCATCAATCCATCCAGTTGAGCCTATTAGTGCTGTCCAGAGCCTTGGAGATGAAGCAAAGCTAGCAGCTACCTTGACACGCATGGTGAGCTAAAGCATTAGCATGCAGCCTGGTAAGTTTGCAGACAGATGTTAAACTGCTACCAATCACTCCATCAGCGAACAGCTTTCTGCCATGTCAGTGTGTTCCTCTGATTGAACAGTGTGTGGGAGTTCAGCTCTGTTATACTTCAAGCTAACGGTGTCAGAGAGAAGCCACTGTAAGATTTACAGACTAATAACAGTATGAAGAAATGAAGTACAGGATGTCTGTCCGTATGAGTGGCTGAGTATTTATGGATATGTATAACTATTTCTGCGCATCTCTGTGAGTTTGTGTTTGTGTTAAAAGTCAAGTTTCTATAACCTACACACCCACCAAGTTTCATTTCTGCTTTTGTCTTTTAACTTCCAGTCCCCATTGCGAGCAATACAAAACAAAACTAATTTCACTGTCCTGACTGGCCATATGAGCTCCTCATAAATGGCCTGACACTACCCCATTCAACCCAGGTACAGGGTTAAAGGAATAGGTTGACATGGTGGGAAACATGCGTATTTGCTTTCTTGCCGAGAGTTAGACGAGAAGATTGATACCTCTCTCTCTCTCTAATTACCATCCATCCATCCATCCATCGTCAACCGCTTATCCTGCATACAGGGTCGCAGGGGGGCTGGAGCCAATCCCAGCTGACATTGGGCGCAAGGCGGGGTACACCCTGGACAGGTCGCCAGTCCATCGCAGGGCCACACATAGACGAACAACCACTCCCGCCCACACTCACACCTAAGGACAATTTAGGGTCGCCAGTTAACCTAGACTGCATGTTTTTGGATGGTGGGAGGAAGCCGGAGCACCCGGCTCTCTCTAATTACCTACATCACTATTTTAAACTAGCCTACTTTGTGTTGTAACATTACGGTGTTATAGCAGTAGCTAGCTTCTTTCATAAAGTAAAAAACAGAGAACAATGAGGCTTAATATTCCATCTGAAACTGCAAGTTAAATCTGTGTTTTAATGATGGAAATAATTGTTAGTTGCAGCCCAAATAATAAAACACTGTGCATTCTGACCAGCTATCATGACTATTAACTACAGTATAATGACACTGTGCAGGCACACTGATCTAGTAAACAGTTGATGTTTGTCTCACTCAGAGTTTTTAAATTAATTAATCATTTAGCTGACCAAAGCAACTAGCTGTATATGTCAGAGGTCACACTCCTCTGGAGAAACTAGGGGCTGTCTTGCTCAGTGACACATTGGTGGATGTGTTGCAGCGGAATTGAACCTGGGTCTCCCCCAGCAAAGGTACGTGCCTCATCCACTGCCCCATCACCACCATTTAAATTATAAGGCTCCAATTTTCCTCCAGCTCTAGCAGTCAGTGTGTTATACTGTAAATTTATTTTCTAAAATTCAACGTGATCACTAATTGTAGATGTCTGACAGCTCAACGTGACACATTCCCACTTCTGGCACAGACAAGAAGTTAAAAGACAAATAAAGCAGCAGACCTTCTTTCTGAACAGAAGGTGCATCTACTCTGTACATGTGTTCATTTGTGTATCTGCATGCGTGTTTTTGTGCACGCACAATATAACTCTATCCGTGTCCTTTACGTGTATGTGTGTTACCTGGGCCACGCTTTGTTCAGATAATGGGTTTTCATCCGCCTGTAAAACAAAATGATATCATTGTGTGTACAAGAGAAAAATGCAAAAGGTTTGCAAAATACTTGATACACACACACACACACACACAATATACACACAAACAATACAAAAGCAGAGCACTGCAAACACCATTAGATCTGTAGAAATGCCATTAAATACGGTGGATCAGGAACATTCAAAGTTCATTGGTAAACAGCTCAGCCAATCACAACTTATTTTGCATTATTATAAAATCATATTATTCATAGCCATGCTAGTGGTGTGGACCAAGGTTTAGCAATGTTGGTCCCAACTGAAATACCTCAACAACTATTGGATGGATTGCTATGACACCCCATAGGTTAAAGCAAAATGACATTGGTGAGCTCCTGACTTTTCCTCTAGCGCCACCAACAGGTCAAACCTTTAAAATATAAAGAAATGGCAGCCTTATTCTTTAAACCTCTCTGTTAGTCAGCATGCTCTCTCAACATGCATTTACCTCATCTGTCTCACCCATCCCTCCTCCGTCCCCTCACTGTCTCCATATCACTCGCATTCATTCATTCTCTCTCTCCACTATCTTTCTCTTCGTCCCTTTCTCTCTCACCCTCTGTCTGCCTGTCCTGTCTGTCTACAGCAGCTGGCTCTTGTCTGTTTGTCCGTCTAGGTTACTGGTGATGTAATCAATCAGGACGAAGCCATAGGCCGGTTCTGACATTAGCTGACAACAATCAGAAGAAGAGAAACAGGAAGAAGCAGAGGAGGAAAGGTAAACCAGGTAAGAGTGGGCAAGAAGCCAATGAGAAAAGCTGTGGGAAGCTACAGTATGAATCTTGTCATTTTTAAAAAAATATAACATTTGTATTTACTTAAATAAATAAATTTACATGATTGGTAGTAGGGAATGATTGACAGCAGAGTTTCCTCTAGCATTTCCTTTCAGCTGCGGGGGAAAGGGTTCTGTAGTAGCCACCTGGCTGCATCTTTAATTTGTTAATGCTAAGACGCCTACTAACTAGTCAACAATCATTGCCATTCCTGCACAACAATGAGTTCAACATTTAAAAATGTTGCTGTAGTACCCTATCCAGGCTGTGTTGGTTCACAGTGAAAAGCTCATTGGCTATATCATTTCGAATATGTTTCAACAAAAGGCACCTGATATAGCTAAATAGCCAGCTAGCCAAACCCACACCTTGCTTATCTTATCAAAATTGTCTTCCGACTTCAGATGTAAAACTGTGACTAACAGTTGAACTGGTGTGGGGGATCTTGAGCAGGAGGATGTGGGCTGGTGCATAATTAAAAATGTAAGTGTCAAAAATGTGCAAGTGTCAAAAATGTAGGCTATGTATATAACAGAAACAGTAGACAGTCATCTTACTCTGTAGTTGACCTTCTGTAGGACCTGCTGGGGGTCACTCTCCAGAATCACCCTGGCAACAGGATAAAGCAACCAATCAGGACCAAGTACAGCAAAAGCAGGACTGGGAGTATTTCCGGGATCCTTTTCTTACATTTTATAGAATAAACAATTATTTAAAAACAGATTGATTGTCACTAACGCGTTTGAACTTATAGATGGAAACATTCGCGCATATTGTTCTTTAGCTCCAACCTGCTGTAAACATTACTGCTCTCTTACCCTCCATCAATGATTTCATCCACAACCAGGAACACTCCTTCCATGTTGTCCAGTAAAGACCTCCGCTCTACATTTTTCCTGCAGAAGAAACACGTCAATTAGGCACATCTAACCCATAATACTCTGGATTACCTTGAATATCATATCAATTTTCAAGAGTAGTAGCCACAAATCAATATTACAGGAAGTCTGACCGTATTAAAGAGATTGTGTATGTACTCAGTATTGGCTGAGCGCCTTAGTTTGGGTATTGGAATCAGGGAATTGGGGGGTGGGGAGTCAGATGGGTGTGTCCCTAGAAGTCACTGACCATCACAACAGCTCTATTCTCCTGCGACTGCAGTAATTTCCAAGAAATAAATTCCAAGATGTAACTCCCTATAAAACTACAAATGATCCTTTTTTACATTTCTGTTTATGTAAAGGTTAAACAAGAGAGATGCACCATATTAATTATGGAATTAAAGAATATCTTTGACAGAGCCAGGCTAGCTGTTTCCCCTTGCTTCCAGTCTCTATGCTAAGCTAGGCTAGTCGCCTTCTGGCTCCAGCTCCTCACTTACTACACAAAGACATGAGAGTGGTGTCGATCTTCACATTTCACTCTCAGAAAAAAGAAGAAGTATATCCCAAAATGTCAAACTGTTCCTCATAAATAATACACTCAAACATTATCATTAACAGGTCAGTGTCTACTATTCAGGTTTAAAATAAATGAGACCATTCAACAGCTAGAATCTGTACATAATGCACTGTGCACGGTAGAATAGCTCATAATACTTCATACTGTATAATAATATGATCTCTTCATGTCTCTACCGCTCACACTCCGCATTACTATTGCATGAGTTCCCATAGCAACCACATCAGCTGCTGTTTGGGTGATAATGTTGCAATCAAAAGTGAGGGATCGTGGTGTGCAGCGCGTGCACACACACACACACACACACACACACACACACACAGGAACACATATATGGCTTTGCAAACTAATCTTTCAAAGAGGTTAAATAAATTAGGACATGGTCTCATTGTGTTATCATGCAGCCTTGTTTGTCAGACATTCTTTTTCAAATTAAATCATGATCGCCTTTCAGGTACAAAATACACTGCTGTTTTATTTCAAATTCAACATTGGGCACATTATCTCCCTGAGAGTCTCTGGTGGAGGGATGGCAGTGTTAGTCTGGAGAAGTGTGTGGTTTATCATTAGCACTGATGATGCTGTGGGTACATGTAATAGAATGCTTTATTATCACGAATGTGCATGGAAAGTTGGTGAAAAATGTAATTGTCCTTCCAGCACCATTCAGCAGCTGAAGCTGTCAGACATCCAAGAGCATTTTTCATTTAGAAGCATTCTGGACAACAAGATTGTGAATTCCTCTGATTCCTGTCCTATTGGTCACCCCTTTGTTTTTATTTTTTTGATTCAAAATATGTACGTATCAATAAGTTCATTTAAGTCTCGATGAGAGAACGTACCTGAGGATGTGACTAAGAGACTCAAACAAGCAGTTCAGTACTGACATCAGCATCAGCTAGGGAAAGAAAAAGAACAAACTGTAATAAAAAAAGAGGCCAATTTTGAGATAATAGCCCTTGAAGGTGCATTGGTTTTTCATGGCCACTTGGCAAAATTGAAGAACAGTTTATAAAGTACACAAGTAATTTGATATGGCTACTGTGTTAGTTCCTGTGTAGACATCCAGCAGACACAGAGCAACATTGGCATTCAATTTTGGGCCATTTGCAGTGAAACAATCTGAAAATACAACACTGACATATCATCCCTTTATAATTGCTGTTACAGCTAACATGCTGGCAAAAATTCACCTATTTACATATGTTTCTGTCCAATATTAACTCTCCTTATAGCTCTGTTCTGGTCTCCACCATCTTCGGAGGGAAGTTTTGCAGCCAAATGCACCACTATATTCACCAGCTGGACAGTATTGTGTGTTTTGCTGCCTTTAAGATTTTCTGAACAGGTGAAGTAGTGTTTTGCCTCAAGTCAACCACTTTTCTCTTGTAGCTATATTTAGCATCACTGTCAGGCTATTTAATGTCACATTAAAAAATTTTCAATCCCCCTAATCTCGTGTAGCGAGAACTCCACCTCTTCAGGCTCACAGAGAGAGCTCTCCAAAAAATACTGGGATAACAGCACCTTGAAAATCCTCAGGCAAGTTTATAAATGCCACCTGCCACCTGTAGATGTTTTTTGGATAGGCAACATTTATTTACAAGTCATTCAAGTTTATTAGTAGGAACTTTACTGACTATCTTTTAAGCTTTAATATCTCCAGATCATTACACTGTGAAACAGTTATTCATTTACAGTCATCAGATTAGTTAATCAGAATACAGCTTTCCCCATAAACCCCATAGAAATGCATGGAAACTCATTGTCATATAGCTAGTTTTGCTATCATTTCTCCCTAACACTGCACTGCAAACAAATTTTTATAATTTATTCTTACTTAGATCTTCCTGTATGGTCCCGTGCATGCTTTTTTGAACTTGTGATCATAGGAATCTGTATTTCCACTAGTGTGTTATATTTATATAGTATGATACAGAATGGCTGTATCTCAAAAACAATAAAGAGTTATGTTAAATGTTTGGTACCACTGGATAAAAAAACATGTCAATGTAAAATTAATAACATGCATGGGGCCAGTGTAAATCTGATATTTAGCATGTCAAATGAATGTTAAACTTATTTTTGTGGTTTTTCCTTGGGGAAGATACTGAAGCCCCAAATTTGCTATAGTGTGTGAATGTTAGTTTCTGTTTCTGATGAGCAGTTGGCACCTTAGCTTCTGCCATCAGGGTGTGAATCTTACATTTAGTGTAAAGCACTTTGAGTGGTCTGAAGAAAGGTGCTATCCAGTCCATTTACCATTAAGGCATGATAAATATGTGAAATTGAAAAGGACGTTAGTGATGGTTTATGGTTGGAACTTTGCTGTGGTTTACATTAGTGATCATCAGATGCAAATTAATATTATTCTAAGAAGTTCTTATTCAGTATTCAGGTATTTCATATGTTTACCCCTAATTTGTACATTAATTATTACCAAGGGCGTCACTTTGTGCTGAAAAGTGGTGTGGACATTTAAGGGCTCTGATTAGGGGTGCAGGGATACACTTGCTCCTGAGACGTGAACAAAACAAGAAAATATTAGAATAAATATTCACTACTGTGATATACGATTTCGGGGGTCTAGGGGTCCTCCCCCAGAAGGAATCAACAATTAATTTTCTGCATTCTGGAAACATTTTCTGGACCAATTTATGGTTTAAATGTCTTTTTTTATATATATAAAGGGAAACACAAAATTCAGGTGTAAGGTGACAATACAAAATATAAAAATATAATGTAATATAACGTAGTAATCAGCAACTTGTTTTTTTGAGCTTTCTTGGACAATGCACAATCGTTTCTATAGATATTTAGATATTTATATTACATTGCATGTTTCTTATTGTGCAAATAAACCTTTCTCATGGCATTTTCATTTGTTAGTTAACATTTCTTGTTGAAAGCAATTTATCAGAACATTAAACAAATACTTTCAAAAAGTGATGGGGACAAAATCAGCCATTTCAAAAAGTGGTGGGGACATGTCCCCAGAGTCCCCAGCATAAATGACACCTATGATTATTACATTTAAGTATTTTAATATATTGACGGTTTTCCCTTAAAAAACACCTAAATAATATAAAATGACATCAATGGTAACTCTTAATTTGGACCTGAAAAGGACTAAAGTAGGGAATAGTTTTCATGTTCAAAAATTTGAAGAAAGCAGCCCACAAAATGGAATACAAATGAAAGGATATGGCTGGTGATGAACGGTTAATGTCACTTTTGACTCAATACCGCATACACTGTCCTCCTGCACCAAAAATGTATTATTGGAATCGTACTGGAATAGTCCATTGGTGTCATTTACACTGTCCCCACCACTTTTTGAAATGGCTGATTTTGTCCCTAAAACGTTTTTAAAGCATCATTTGTTAAAACATGTTCTGAAATATAGCTTGCAGTTAAATAATAAATGAAAATGCCTTTAGAAAGGTTTATTTGCACATTTAGAAAACATGCAATGCAATTAAAATATGGAAGAAACAAATGTGCATTGCCAAAAAAAGGAACTTAGGCTAAAAAAAACAAGCTCCTGATTTTGAAATGACTCAAAAAAGTCCATTCACCAATCAGTAACTGTAAGAAGTTGACACAGTTTATTTTGGCCAAGTTTTCCTGTGAACATGACAAAAGAGGAAGTAAGACTAAATCATGCCTACATATGTATTGCTTCAGCAGGGATGATAGAAGATGACAAAAATTGATCTTCAGGAAAAACAGATCTGAAAGCAACACAGAATGCCTGAGAGCTGCACTGCAGTATACTCTATATGTTGTGTTTCCTTTGAAATAAATAAAAACATTTCCACCATAAACTGGTGCAGAATCTTTCACCAGATTGCGGGAAATGAAGTGTTTCACGATCAAAATGTTTTAGGAAATGACGGAACCTTTTCTAAAAAAATCTACAGACTAACACACAGCCTTGCTTCAAGGATTGAAATGGTGCATCCAATCATTTAAATTAAATGTGATTATTTTCAGTAAAAAATATTTTTTAGGCAGAGAAAGTTAAATTTACTGTACCTCGTTCTCCTGAGCACTTCCCACCACGTAGAAGAAGAGATCTATACTGCCCTTATAGACGATGGTCATTCCCTCCAGGAAAGCTATCTCATCTACAGAGAGAAGGAGAGAGGGATGGGTCAGGGATAAAAAAAGGACAAGCATCCCTCTCTTTTATTCGTATTTTGACTTTGTTTTGTATGTTATTTCACATACAAAGACATAATCCAAAAGTACATTTAATAGAGGAATAGAGAGAGTGAGGGGGAGGGGGGAGAAAGTCTGTAGAAGAAGTTGAAGAATGAGTGAATAGGTGGTTTAAGGAAGGGAAGAGCAGGACAAAGGGAAGGTGAGGTGGAGGGAAGGAGAGGGAATATAGCATGACAGGGGAGAAGAAAGAAAAGAAAAAAAGAGGAGAAAAGGAGGAATGAAGGAGGAGTTTAGAATAAAAGGAGGAATATACTGGGTGGGTGATAAGGAGGCCAGGGGCAGAGACTCGAGTGTCAGCTGTGTCCACCATGTTTCTCTGAACAGTCAAAGGAATCTACTGTTGGTTCAAATGTTAATAGAAAATCGGAAGTCATCATTTTCTAGATTTTCAAGGTTCACACTAAAATAATACTAGCATGGTTTGGCTCCGCTTTAGGCTAATATCATTAAGTGTTGGGCTACCAAACAGTAGAATGTGCAACAGATGCCATTGGATATGTGTGTGAGAGTTCAGAGGGTCACATCCAGCGGACGCAAAAACAGAAACAGAGAGGAACTTACTGTCTGCTTTGTGTGTCTTGTTGAAAACATTCGTCTCAAAGTTCTTCTGCTCCTTCATGGAGGGGTAAAGCTCACGGTCATAGTACTAAAACAGACACATACAGTACATGAAACAGTGACTGAGCTTTAGCACTAATGTGCATGCAAGAACAGATGGTATGGTCCTGTAAGGAGGTGTGGATTAATGTACCAGGGGACCATACCAGCGTTCTCGCATGATTTAGACCATTAAAATTATATTCCTTAAAATGTTCATAACATCAAAGCCTGTTTTCGACACTATTTATGGTCGGCACTTTTTCAGCAATAGCTATTCAATGTATTTACATTCAATAAACTCTTTATCTAGTAGTTTTCATTGTTAGTGGAGGAGTGCACCATTCCCGCACTGGATTCGAAATGCCTTCACGAGGGATTCACAGGAAACAATGCCGTATGTAATCCAGATGTAAAATGGAACCTGATTTTCCACATCAAAGTCTGTTTACAGGTGTTGGGGAATACTGCTGCATATGTGAAAAAAAGGTTGCATAAAGCCTTTTGGGGCTCCAGAGGGAGCTGTGTGAAGTCTGATAGATTGCCTCAAGCGATGTAACTTGAGTCTGCATCGGCTGGGTCTGAAAATAAAAAATATCTGGGGGTCTTTTCAGCTTGAGGCTAGCAGCTCGAGGCTATATTAGCCACTAGTAGCATAATACACTGCAATCTTCGACCAAATTGTCACCAGTCGAGTTGCATTGTGGATAGTGTAGGCGCAATGATTTGACAAGGAAGTAGAATACATAGTATATAAAAATTATATCTCTGGTTTGCTGCATCTATTTTGATCCTTTTTTAAAAACTGTCCATCATGACAATGTTGTTTGTGCAATGCTTAATTGGTGGAGTAATCTTTTACTTCTTTAACAGTTCCTACTGCTACTGTTTCACATTAACAGAATTCAACTAAAAGGAGTCACTCAAAAGAAACTCCGATTTTGTTACTTTTGGACATAGCCACGCTTGCTGTTTCCCCCTCTTTCCAGCCTTTGTGCTAAGCTAAGATAATCAGCGAATGCATTGCTTCCTATTTACTCTACAGACATAAGAGTGTTATCAATCTTCTCATCTAATGCTCAGCAAGGAAGCAAATAAGCATATTTCCCAAAATAGTGAACTATCTTTAAGAGGAATTATAAAAGCTTTTTGTGGCAGTTTTACAATCTGAAACCCCTATGAGGAAAAACACAAAAGTCTGGCTTGGAAATCCACATATTAAATACTTTGGAGTTTAAGGACTACAAGTTTATTTTCCCAATAAATGAAATGAAATGAATCCTGTGTTTTGTATGCTTTGGAAGGTCAGCAGGAGAGAATGATGTAGGTAATTTAATGGGCTAAAACATGTGATCACTGGTAGATTCCTTTAACCTTACCTTTGACAGAAGTCTGTTGCCGTCATTGTCTAGAATGAAAACAGCTTTCACTGTGTAGAGGGAAGGTTCCTGCGACAATAAATAGAGAAAACATCTTAAATATTTTAACTTTGCTGTGTTACCTCAGGGAAACACCTAGGACTCAGAGAAGTATGCTTCATAATGCCACTGCCACAATCAAATCCTCCTGCTTTTCCAGCAACAGCCTGTTCTACATTCACTCTGGTCCACACACGAGCCATCCAGTCCAAACTGTTTCTATATTTCGACCCCAGGCTACATTAACTTGTTTTCCCTCTGCAAAGTTTTGCTCATTCGTCATTCATCCAGTTTTGTTTTGCACTTTCTTTTCCAGATGTGGAAATGTCTATTCTCCATCACTCCGTCACTCATCCATCCATCCATCCATCCATTCGTCCCTGCGAAGAGTTTTCAGACCCGGGACAAAGTTCTGTTATGCACTGACTAGCATAGATTCACAGTCAGAGTGTATCACAGAACTTGGACCAGGAACTCACAGCATCCACTGTCCAATTTTGCCAGCTCGCAGCAGGATGGAGATGATGATGAAGAGGAAGATGTATGTATGAAATGCAATGAGCCTTCGTTCCATAAAACATACTATCTCAGCCAATAAACTGGTCTAATATTGGCTGAACTTGAAAGGATGATTTGGAACTGTGACGTCACAGTGAAGGAAGGGAAACGGCTGGACTTCAATGAGCTGTTTTCAGGCAGTTCAGAGCAGAGCTTTCTGTGGGAGATGGGAACTCCCTTTGGGCTGGACTTTGGCCTTTTTCACTTTGCAAACCAAATGCACAAAAAAGGTACATAACTCAAATAAAGGAGAGGGAAAAAGCCAAAATACATAATACTTTAAAACACTTCCAAGGGAAAAACAAGAGGACTGGAGACACTAATTTGATCTGCAACATTTAACTGTGCAAACATTGTGTGTTTAATAGGTAAAATCTTTGCCATGGTTACTAACATTTTTAATTAGCACTAAGCACAACATATACAGTAGCACGTGGGAAAGTCATTAGTTTTGCAAGTATTTTGTCTTAAACAGGAGAATGTATCAGACAAATTTCTAATTCTGACCTGATTATGGGTCAAAAGTTACAGGTTCACCAAAAACATTAGGATTCATCTGGGATGATCGTCTGAAAACTAAATGAATGAAGCAAATGCCTGCAAATCCATCTAGCACATGTTGAGTGCTTCAGTGGGTATTTAAAACATTTAACTGCTGATGGTGCTAGATGAAAAGTCAGAGGATCAACATAGTCATTAGGATTTATCTACCAAATGTCAATCACAATCCAGATATTTTAATCTGGACGGAAGTGGTGTACTGACCAGCAGACCAACATTGAGGAGCCTAGAGCTGTGTCACTTGGCGGCTAAAAATGTGCTTCTCAGAATGAGAAATCCACTATTGATATTGATTTTGACTTATTAATTATGATTATAATTGCTGTTAGCTCCTGACTGGCTCCAGGTGGTGGATTCAACGTGCCAGCAAAGGATGTGAAGAAAAGACTAAAAGCTAGCAAACATGGATGTAAACAATATTAAACAATGCTTTGCAAGTGATGTATGAGCATAGAAATACAGTTTGTCAGGCATCAAGGATTGGCGATGCATTTTAGTGAGAAACGCTGAAAGTAAACATAACTTATGTGCACTTTAAAGGGAGAGTAAGTGATTCTGCAGAAAGATTGTTGACATTTGAACTCAACTGCCAAACGAATGCACCCCAACCCCCCCCCCCCCCCCTCTCTGAGGTTTCTCCGCCGTTTAAACGCCCTCGCCCTTGTCTGGTCATATAACTTTCTTCTCTGTTTATGCTCTTCAGACTTCCTCTTTGGCTGTTTCTCGGCCATCTCTCCTTCTTCACTGAAGGCCAGCACAAATGTGAACTGTCTCTCCCACTGCCCCCTCCGCCCATCCCTCCTTTGCAGGAGCACCTGTTGCCGATTGGCTGGAACAATGTTGTGGGGAAGGTACACACTGTTTTCTTTGTGTTCCATTTACAGAGCCGGGACTGTGTAGGAAAGATTTTTTTTAGAGCGCACACAAACACGGAGAGCTAGTGAACCGTGAGGAAATATTAACTGAATTTAACAAAAAATGTATTGGATTACAATTACTTACTATGCCTTTAAGGTTACAATTGACACCTATTGTTCTTCTTTGAGAGAGGGGCCAACATACATTAACTTTTTTACAGTAACATTTTACATTATTAAACATAACTTAAATCAAGTGTCAGATCATATATCAAATCAGATCAAACATATCCCTCATACCCTGTTTTACTCTTCACTCTAAATTGTTTGTATAATATCTAGTTTTGTCAGTTTGTTGATACTGTTGTGCAACAGTTATACCTAACAGTTAGTAGTAGCAGTAATAGTACAATTAATCTGTATAGAAGAACTAGTTATTGAGGTACAACATGTTTTAATTTAGTGATGTGTAAATCCCAACTTAGTAAACACACTTTAACTAGACTAAGTTTGAATTTACTCTGTCCTCGGGGGAGCAGCTCTTTACATAACATGATGGGTGGTGAACAACACACCTAATCACTAAAATAACTTACTAATATATACTGTAAACATTAGATAATTGGGGGAAAGGGGGGGATTATCCATTGTTTAGGTATGTGTTCTCTGCAATAGACAATTAATACGAACTGATAATCATTTAATCAAATGAAATATAGACCATATACCCAACAAAAGCCTCAGTTTGAGTTAAAGTCTGAATGTCAAATTTAACTGTAAAAAGAGAACGCTTTTTTGGCTCACTGCACTGGATCAGCTAAATGCCTAAAATAAAATTAAAAATGGCTGTTTTGTTTACACATAATGATTTTCTGTAGCCTGCATGTTTATAAGTAGGATTCTGACAAAACCAGAAGACCAATTTAGTTGTTTGGAGACAGCTCACTAAAAACAATATGAAAGCTTCTTGCAATTTGGACATTCCAGTTTTTTAAACTGCAATGATTTCTACCACATAATGGGCATAATATACAAACAAGGCATTTTAGGCATTTAGTTGCTATAATAAAGAACTTTCTCTAACAAACAATTCTCTAACAAACAATTCTAACATGTTTTGCTTCCATCTGCTTTTCTAAACAGAACCAGATCACTGACAGCTATTCTATTCAAAAAGCCTATTTACTGGATGAAAACTTTACTTTGAGAGTTTTGATACCACTTTCATATCTGTTTGGTAAATATGTAGCTGGAGCAAGGAGTCGATTAGCTTAGCTAAGCTAATGTCAGTTTTACACTTCGATTTTTGAACAGATTAAACAAACAAGATACAACATGTTAATTAGTGAGCTTTAGAAGAGCTGGTATGTGGATTTTGTTCCCCTGAAAAGAGCCAGGAGAACTATTTCCCCTGTTCCCAGTCTTTGTGCTAACCTAACCAGCTGTAGCCACATATTTATTGGACAAATAGAATAGTGATATCAAACCTTCTATCTATCTCTTGGCAAAAATCACTTTTTCCCAAAATGGCAAACCATTTCTTTAATTTTGACAAACACTAACTATGCCACTTGTTGCAAAATTTATATTATAATGGAAAATACAAGAACTAAAGGTGATTCATGCCATGACACAACATTTTTGTTTGTTTGTCTGATATTTGTCAGCTGGGATGGATCATCTAATGTTGGTGATTTATGAATTGGGAGCTTTTTTCTTCTGTTTGAGTGAATTGCGGCAGATATATAGATGAATTCATTGCTCATAATAATAAGCACTATACGTGATGTGAGAATAAAGTCTTTAAAATAAACATTGTGGACACATTTTGTGACGGATGGACTTCTATAAACTGATCAAATCATTATACAGCAACAAAAACCAGTCTGTGAATTCAACTAGTTTATGTCACTTGTGGAACCTTTTTTAACAGAACAAAAACAACTGACTGATATCTGCTCATTTTCAAATGTGTAGATAATGTGGGTTTTTGTTCAATTGATTTTTTTTTTCTTTTACAGTTGTTGTTGTTGTTGTTGTACTAGATAATACTTATTTTAATCCAAACCACGATCTTCTCCTAAACCTAACCAAGTAGTATTGTTGACTCAACCTAGTTATGTGTCTTAAGTTATGTACTTCAGGCCTGTCCCTACTTTTCAGCGGCCAACATGACGTTTTGGGGAACGGTCATATACTGTTTGTCATTTTGGGAATCACTGGCAATCGTCCTATTCTGTTGGTTGGAGATGAGGACATGTTTTTCTTCCTCGTCACCCATGATAACATAATTAACCCCTTGTGATGTCATCAGGATACACTCGGCATGGATTTGGAATCTATAAATGTATAACAGAAAGCCTACATTACTAACTCAGGGTACCGGGGGAAAAAAGATGCTACTGAGTTGCATTATGGGAAATACAGGATTCAGTTTTGTTTTATCTTGATTCTAGGGTCTAAAAGTCAGGAGATATTAGCCTCTGCAACACAGATTATACCATTCTTTTTTAATCACTTGAGAGTAATACACAATAGGAAATCGCTGTACTCCATGCATTACTTTTACTTGTAATGGAATACTTTTAAGTGACAAAAAGCTATTGTAGACTATTTCCCACAGTGATGTAAATGACACCTGCAGAGACACACAGAAAGAGAAGAAAGGTGGGAAGGAGAAAGAAGAAAGAACAGAGACAGACTGGGGAGGAAAGCAGAACAAGGGGAGAGAATAAAGAGAGACAGAATCTGAGAAAGGTACTTTCGCCAGAAAGCTCCAAAGAAGTGAGAGTGCAAGCAAGAGACTGAGAAGGAGCAGTGGTGGAACAAGTCCTCAGATTATTTACTTAACTACAAAGAAGTAATACAGCAATGTAAAAATATGCACCTGAATTACACAGTCGATGTCAGTCAGTTTAAAAGCTAATTTTGTCCATCAGGAAAGTAGCAGTTTGTCATAAAACAGTAAAGTAATATTTAGTTCTGTGTAAAACCGCTCAATGAGCTACATCTCTCGTCTCGCACATTAGCCTGAAACATCACCACATACTGTAATGCTTGCTAATGTTCATTGCTTGGTTGCTCCTAGGCTACCTTAGCCGTGTTACACTCAAAAATGTATCTCACCTGATGTGTTTAATCCAATGGCTCATGGTCCTTTCATCACCTCATCTACAGCGCTTTGACGTAAGCGTCAGTAACAGTAGTCTTTGTAATCATGTATTTTCACAGTCGAGTGAAACAAAGTGCAACTTTCTTGACTTTCAAATTTATATTTTAAATTGACAAAAATCATATGTGCAGTTCAGAGCACAATTCAAATGGAAGGGAGGGACTTGGGCTCTCTATTTCACTGAGAAAAGGTGTTTTTTAGAGAAAGAATGTGTTATTTCTTCTTTCAAAAGTTAAATGGTGTCACTTTAAAGTATTAAAAGTAAATACAGTGTTAAATTATTATATTATGTTACTCTTATGTTACTCTCAATGTAGAGCTAGTTTTAACCACCGTTAAGAACAGTTACAGTAATAGTTTAATTCATAACGTAATATTTATCATATTTAAGATCATCATAGATTTGTATATAAAATATTCATTTGTAAAATAATTAGTAACTTCAGTTCAGAAATGTAGTGGAGTAAAAACTAAAATATTTCCCTAGTAGTAGGTAATTAGCATTACATGAAAGTACTCAAGTATGATATTAAGCATAGGCTTCTTGTGTGCTAGGTCGCTTTCCAATACTGAGTGAAAACGAAAGAATGAGGTAGAGGAATGGAGTTAATGTGAGAAAAGATTAAAGCGTAAGGGAGTGAGGGAGAGGCTGAACAAATGGTGCGCAAGGCAAACGAGCGGAGAGAGAGGGAGAGAGAGAGAGAGAGAGAGAGAGAGAGAGAGAGAACAGTGGACGTGGCACCTACTCTGCTCTACACGTCAACCGATCTGTGCACATATGCTCCCCACAAGCAGACATTTAAACACAGAGACCTGCTGTAACTACACTAGGCGCTCACACAGCGCTTGTGTGATGTGTAATATAAACAGGATTATGTCTCTTCACAAGTGATCCCTGCAGGAACTGAAGCTTTGGCTTATACAGCGGTAGCGTACTGTCCTGTTGCGCTTTGCACCCTTAACTATGCATAAGTGGGTAACAGCTGAGTTATTATTGACTTATATTAACACCATAAGTTGTCGCACTATAACCAGCACCGACAACCTGTAGCCTAGTATTTTTACACGCACAGAAGAAAAAAAAAAACTGTGGCTTTTAAAGGCGATGGCTGCATGTGAGACATCGTGATCAGATCAGGCCTGCGCGTCCACAATCACATAACAAGACGGCCACAGTCAGGATCGCACTCACACTGATACATTCAGGAATAAATTGTGGCAAACCTGTTTCTTATTTATGAACAATCTGCTGCCAAGCCGCCCCCCTGCCCCTCACCCCCTCCCTTCCTCCCTCCCCTCCTGTCCGGTATTGCTCACCATCGAAACTGCCATAATGCAACAAATGTCCCGCATGCTAATAATAACAGTACAAACACGATACATAAACTGCCGAGCACATAACACCCCTCCACCCCCAAATTAAAGGTGTCGGCTCCGGAGCCCGGTGAAACGGCGGAGAGGCTCACCAGAGACGAGGAGTCCATCGCTGCCGCCGCCGCCGTGCTCGCTCGGTGTGTTGACGTGGACAGCTCTGAGCTGTCACACCGAGATCAGCGCTTCTGTTTTTTTCCCTTTTTTCACGGAGCCGCCCGGGCGCGCTCCCGCAGAGTCTACAGCAGAGCGCGCTCCCGACACTCTTCCGCCTGTCGCTCTCTGGCCTTTCACAATAAAAGTATGAGCGCCACAGTCTGTTCGTGATGTTAAAGCTGTGATATTTTTAATTTTTTCAACAAATGCCACAAAAACACAACACTTGCTATAACTAATTATTATAAGCCAATTATTAAAAACACATCAGTGGGCCTGAGTGACATGTTCCTTCTTTACAGTGAACATGGGAACTGGTTTTGTTTTATGCATAGACCTGCCATTAAAACACAGGGTTTCCACTGATGTGGAAAATTTTATATTTGCGTTGCTTTACTCACGCAAGTTTGACCGCTGGACATTTTGAGTGTTCACACACAAGACGTTTTAAATGAATAAACACAGCCCGATACTACAGCTATATGAACCCAAAGTAAACCCTTTGCTGTGATTTAATTGCAATAAACGGATCAAACGGATGCCGAAATAACTCCAATATGATGCCGTTTTGTTAGACATATGAATTCATGCTTTGTCAGGTCTTTCAGCAAGTCAGTTTGTTTTCTGAATGGAGTTTGGATCCATCAGGGCTATGCTATGCTATGTTAACCTGTTCACATTAAAGTACAACGATAGCTGGAAAAAAGTTACAGACTCATATTTTCTGAACTCACCAGGAAGTTCAACTTCCTCGCTTTCTTTTCTCCCAGCAATGTACAGTTTTGTCAGGTTTTTATATAAATATGAAGTAGTAATCCAGCAGAACTGGTACCATCCGAAGCTAACAACAACGTGAACGGAAGCTTGTTGCAGAGAAGCGCGAGCGAAGATTAATTAAAGTTTTAATTCCAAAAACTAAAGTAAAAAGCTAATTTAATAAAAGCAGTTAACTCTGAGCTCCTCCCGCAAATAAACGGTGTAGTTGTCAGAGCAGAATCCAGATCGACTATGGATGTTTATTTGTCCAAAAGCTGCAGCGCTGCTCCCCGTACACTTCCCCCTTCTTTAGCAGCTCTCCATCAGCCAGCAGATTGTCATGACACCGCTCAACTGGTCCTCTCCAAACAACGCTTGGAAGCCGCCGGTGACATTTGGACAATCTCACCGCTGATAGGCTTTCGCAACATCACGTCAAGCGAATTTCACGCCCAAGTTGAAAAATTTTAACTAGCACGAACCAGCGAATTTCGTGACAAACGCCTCTTTCGCACCGCCCAGAGTGAATTCCAGTCTTTGCATTGACTTTGTATGTAATAAAGCCGCCTAAAACACTGGATTCGCTTTCAGTGTGAACATACCTTTAAGTGCAGCTTTTAGTCCACCTCTGAAAATAGTCCCCAACAAATGTAAGCTAGTATTTGTTTCTGCTGGAGTTGTGTTTGCTAAAAATTACAGATAACAGCAATTTTAGGAAATTACTGAGGAAAAAAAAAAAGTACTGTGCAAAAGTTTTACAGGGTGTAACAAAGGCAAATGAGGGCAATGGAAAGGGTGGTCATCCCAAATTATTTGATTTAGATTTGTCTTCTGTTCACTCACTTTGCATTTATTAATGATAGGCTACATATAATATTTTAACATGTCTATTTTTGAAAGAATTCTTACCTTACAGCATTTCCCCCCACCTGCTCAAAGAGGTGGTACTATGCTTTTTGCCTCCCCCCCCCCCAGATCTTACCTATTAAACACACCATGTTTGCACAGTTAAATGTTGCAGATCAAATTAGTGTCCTCCAGTCCTCTTGTTTGGTGGTGGTATTATGTATTTTGGCTTTTTTCCTCTCCTGTATATACCTTTTATGTGCATGTAATATATTTGCAAAGTGAAAAAGCCCAAAGTCCAGCCCAAAGGGAGTTCCCATCTCCCACAGAAAACTCTGCTCTGAACTGCTTGAAAACAGCTCGTCTGTAGCCCATCCGCTCATCTCTTCTCATTGGCCTGCCCTTCTCTGCTTCTGATTGACTAGTAGTCCTGAACTGCGCATGTGCAGCTCCCAACAAACATCATTTAGAGACAAGATGTATCGCTCCATAGCTAAAAAGAAGTCTTCACACACAGGGTGAAAAGAGGAGCTGCAGCAATGTGCAGTATGACAAAAGCTATGCTGTTTTTTGAAAATGAAACCATGTAAACCTGTTCTGGTACAACCCCTAAATAGGATTTTGAACCTGAAAATGAGCAGAATACCACCTCTTTAAAACTCTATATGTATAATATTACATTGTTCCCCTTTTTGCGTTGGAACCCTTGAAACCACCTCAATGTCCGCTTGGGGTCCCCGGACCTTACTTTGAGAACTACTACCGTCCAAAGACTCTCTGTGGAATGGGGGCCACCTCTATCATGTTAAGGGTTCAGGTTTTGTTTAAGTCTAGGGCAGTGCTTGAACTGCAATACAACACCAACTCTCAGCGGCAGGCACATGTAGCGTCAACACAAGAGGCATTCATTTAAGGGTACAGATCACTCATTTCCAATACAAAAGACTAATAGCATGTATTTGTCTCCTCCAACAGCTGGTTTAAACAGGAAACAGGTTTTACACAATAACTACACCCGTTTCATTAGAAAGTGGCGGTGCTGAGTAATAAGTAATGGTACTGGACGTAAATCCAACAAAGTCTGTCTCCCCCTCGAACAGCGCTCCAAACTTTGGATTAGGACTTTGGTTATGTTATGGCGGTGGTGGAATGTAACCAAGTAGGCTACATTAACTACTAAGTACAAATTTGAGTTACTTGTACTTTACATGAGAATTTCTACTTTATAACAACTTTATACTTCTACTCCCCTCTATTTAAAGGGCAAATATTGTACTTTTTTTGTCTGACAGCTTTAGTTACTCGTTACTTTTCAGATTTCAACTTCTAATAAACTGAAGGATAAAGCGTCCCTTCTTGGCTTGAGAAAATTCTTCTCCTTCTTAAGCTGAATAAAAAATTCAAACCCCACTTGGAACAGTTTTTCTTTACCTCGGACCTTCGGACCGCATGAAAGGTGGACTTTTTAGAGATATGTGGTAACACAAACATTAATTAAACTACAATTAGCTGACACTTTTCCAAAGCGACTTACAATTGCTATGTATGCCTCTGGAGCAACTAGGGGTTAAGTTTCTTGCTCAGGGACACATTGGTGGATGTGTCACAGTGGGGAGTTGAACCCGGGTTTCTCATACGAAAGTCACGTGTCTTATCCAATGAACCATCACCACCCCAAACATATGATGATCTTATAGAATATGATGCATTGTTACCCCAGTAGTTAAAGTGAGCTCAACCTTAAACATCTACAGTAAAATGCAACACATTAATGCAGCAGTGACATTAATCCAGAAACATCAGATAAACACTGACAGGGAACATTTTAAGTTTTGTTTCTCTGCTTTCACTCTCTTGCTTGCTTTAACACCACTGCTTGCTCTCTCAGTTCAGTGGAGCGTCATTACGAAACGAACGTTGACATTGCCAAAGCAAGTATGAAATCAAAACATGTACTGAGCTATTATCATTGTGTATATATATACACACACAGTATATATCGTGTAAAATAAGATACATAAAAACAATTACTGTAGACTTGCAGATAAGAAACACAAATCCTTTTTTTAATGAATTTAACTATTCGGACTCAAAAGGCAGACAGAGAACACACTGTACACACTAATACATAGGATGTAAAGGCAAGTCTTTTATTTACAACCAGTAAAGTAAAGTCCAGGGCTGGTAACTGTGAGCAAGACGCAGGCAGGTGGACTGTTGTGAAGGCTTGGAACAACTAGATTGTGGTAACTGGTGTGGAGATCCTGGCTGCAGGCAGAGATCCCGAAGCACAGAAGAAAAACACGTAAGTACTGGAGGAACAACTCAACATGAAACTCACAAGTCAAACTAGATAAGAAAAAGCTCAAAGCTGACCAAGGTACTGTACCGCTCCTGATAGGAATAATCTGGCAATCAGCATCAGGAAGTAAGATGTGTTTAAGCAGAATGGTTGATTGGAACATGCCGTCAGGTGTGTACCTCCAGGACAAGTTACCGCCCGGACAAAAGGGGGGGGACAAAGTAGAAACAGAAAACTGTCGAGCACCAGTGCAGGCTGTGACACTAACCCCATTGCTGCAAAAATTTGGAACCAGTGAAGGAAACCATTTGCTCTCTGCAACCTCTCAGCCTCTGCTTTGACCATGTTTACCCCTTAAATATCAGACGGAGCCTTTGGCAATTGGTTTAGGAGTGGGATCCCATCATTAAAGGACCTCTACGTAGACAATAATTTAGCAACTACTAGTAAACAAATTTGATATCCCTAGGTCTCAATTTTATAGATATCTGCAATTGTGTAGCCTCACACTCTGATTGCTTCCCTTTATATCACGACACACAGACTCATAGGATGTGTAACCTTCTCAATCTACATAATTTGACAACTTTAGATTATAATAATAATATAAATAAATACTGAGGTAGAGTACCTTGGCCTTAAGATTTACTTCTTCCTGCTCCTTTTCACACATGTACTGTAAATTATGGATTTTTTGTTGTTCATTTCTTTTTTTCTCTTTTACATGTTTGAAATAAAGATATCAACTAATCAATCAATCAGTCAAATGGGAAAAGAATGAACAAATTCCAGATGCAATTTGGCAGAAAATTATTCAAAGCATTTTCTCATTATCCATTTGTCAATGGCATTTGTCCATTTGTCAATTCACAATAGTAGACTGACTTCACTGGTCGAAAGTTACACTGTCTAGAATTAGACCAGATTTGGATCCTACATGTGATAGATGCAAGCAAGGTCCTGCAAGGCTATTAAACATGTTTTGGACATGCCCAAGACTGCATCACTTCTGGCAGTTTATTTTTCTTTAAAATGTTAGAGTTGTATTGTTCCATTTGGTGTTAAACCACATGGTGTGCATCTAAGTAATTACAAGTACCATAGCCTTTTGTACTCTATTAGCCAGGTGACTTATGCTCTTTAGATGGAAAGACCCTCTCCCCCCAAGGCATTCACATTGGATCACAGGATTTTATGCAATATCTCAAGCTAGACAAGATAAGATATACTCTTCAAGGGTGTGCCCTGAGATTCTATGCAATTTGGCCTCAGCCTTTCTAGAGTGTACAGGGACGTCATCTTCTGTATCTGGTCAACAAACAAAGTTGTCTCTGTGTCTGTATTCAGATAGAAGGCCAAAAGTGGGCCTGATTAATACAGGAAGTCACGTTACATCAGGCAAATTTTGTATTTTCTAACATAATATTCATTTTTCATTCATTCATATTGTTTTTCCTTCAAAGCATCAAAGTGATTCAAGTTAAGCTAATTTGAGTAGAAGAAATATCACAGCCTGGGAGAGGAGCCCGAGCGGAGACGAGTTTACAAGGAAAAAGTAACCCTTTGTTTGAAGCAAACAAAACAGAGTAATGTGGGTCAAGCTGCTAAAGAATGGATCCTGTCATGTCCATAATGCAGATTGATAGGATTCTTCAGACCCTTCCCGCCTTTCAGACTTCATGCCACAAAAATTAAACAAACGTTTTAACTAATACCTTTTTCTATTTTTTTTAGATTTGAAGTCTCAAGCCAAATCCAAGATAACCTGATGACATCATCAGGAGTTTTTTCATGGACTTGACATGTAGCCACACAAGACATAATTAAATTAACTGAATAGCACTCCTCATGACAAGTAAATAGAACCTGTAAAATTGAGTGCCCTTTTAAATAAAAGAACAAAGGAAGGACTTAAGCCAACAAAAGAACAAAATAATACCGTGTAGTCCAATGAACATGATAATGGATATTATTAAGAATAATGTCATATAAAAGAAAACTACACAACATGTAATATTTTAATATAATTCTAAAAATGTATTACATTCAATTAATATATTCTTAGGGAAGAACGCGGCCATGGCTGCAGTAACTTTTTTGTCGCTTATCCCACAATTATCCCCTGACAGGTCACAGTATAGGAATTCCTTTTATGTGTTTTGCATTGCCTCTTCCATAAAAAAGGCTGAGTGTATTATGATATAATATTTTGAATTATGCAGTTAGATAGATAACTAGTGGTGTAGAATAGAGCCATACCATTCTGCCTACTTCCATGGCATGGACCCGCCTACCTGATCTCACTCACTCTTATGCCCCACCCATCCACTTTGTTCTGGCTGGTAGCAACACACACCACATGTGAGGGCCCTCTGTTTCTTTTAAGTCAGATATGTTTGTGCGTGATAAAGTCAGTTTACTGCCTTTTCATACTTGCTGTATCTGATTGAATGCTTGACCAGGACATATTGGTAGATGCTATAATCTTCGCCTTGATTGTTTGCCTTGTGACTACAGATATGATATTGTGTGTAAGTGCACAGTGCACATGGTTCTTAATTGTAGTTCTTAAGGAAATGCAGGAAACCATATAACCTAACTTAAAATTTCTTGGTGAATTATTATATATCTGATATTATGTAATTGTTAAAAGGAGTGTACGCCTGCCCCGTCACCCCATTGGTTAGGGTACTAAAGTTTATTGTTTGTTAGGCACCTAGTTGTTAAGGGCTATGTTATATATTGGTATTAACTAATTATCATTAAGTGTGTTTTTCTGTTTTTTTGTAGAAAACCATAACCGTCAAGCCTCATCATCTCATTAGTGATGGTATCTTTTTACTGACTCTAATCTTTAAATCTTGTTAATTGAAATGAACTAATCTTTTTTTGGAGTCATTTCTTTCATTTCTAGATATCAACTAATCAATCTAGGCTGGTTAATGCGGCACTGCAGCCCTCTAGAGGGCGATTAAAAAACAGTGCAGTTCTCAAACAGGGAAGTCTGGCTGGTTTGCTTTAATTGACAAAGTATAATGCACAAATTCAACTCTTGATCTTTCTTTATTCTATAAAGCCCCATGGGGCCACAAACAAATTCAAACCCTGTAAAAACCACAGAAATATGTTGTCAGTATTCAATTGCCACTACTCCGGCCAAATCTGTCCATTTTCACAGTACAACCAGACCAGACATCTATATGTATATAATTATAATTACCATCATTATATCTCTAAAGTGCTCATTCATACAGAAGTCTAACGTCCCTATCCATGGGTAACATCTGTATATTAACATCAGATTTGCTGGGAATATAATGAAGTAATAACACACTATATGAATAAAACACACTATTAATAAATTTGAACAACTTTAATAATAATCTGGATCAAGCCACCAAGTTCTTAAAAGAACTCCAGCACAGAGAGAGGAACTAAGAAATATTAACACATAATATAAATGTAGCAGTTTGGCAGGTCTGGACGCAGAATGGGCCACATCAAGTCTGCATTCTGCAGACAGAGAGAAACAAACATGAGCACATCGCTCTCAAACACAAACCAGTCAAGAGCTGTGAATCAACAGCACAGCCCTGTCCCCTGACACCCACAGTTGAGAGTCGTGAACTAATTATTCCTGTGCTGCCTAATCAATTCTGTTTCCTGTGCTGACGGAGCCCATGAAGCTGCCGTGTGACGAGTGAACATAAGAGTACAAGACTATTCACGTATGTGTGAAAATGAACGGATTACTTCCTCAGACTACTCATTCCTCCTGAGTCATATTTAAGATTAGGTCAAATGAACGAAACGTTCTTTGAACGACGCAACACTACATCTCATATGTGTGCATGGTGGCAATAAATGTCTTAAACAGAAACATTTGTCCCTTTACAATCTTGTCAACTTACCATGGTGATGATCGATCTCCTGTGCACCAATCCTATAGAGAGATTTTACAAGTGGAGCTACTTAACCTACCTCTCTCACTGACTACTGCTGAGGCTGATAGAGACAGACTGTAGCTGTCATTATTACTAGCCATGGGATGATAGCTTTGGCCGTGGGTGGCTGTTGCTGTGATTGTGGTTGGAAAATCTAACCCAAGAAAAAGGGTTAAATAAATTCAAAGAAATTGGCGGCAAGACAGCAAACTGCACTATAAACTGCAAACACTGGCCACACTTGTGATAATTCGGTTTTCACAAAGACACAAAGACCTACCTTTGCTATTACTATGGAAATGGTGGACTGGCTATCATTAGCTATGTGGAGACAGCTACATTTGTGTAGGCCTATTTGTATCAATAGGGCACTCTTGTGCAAATTACCAAATTACATTAGTAGCCTACTTAGCTTTGCAGACATTGTACCCAGTCCACCAGGCTACTGCTTTTAAAAGTTCCCAAGGGAAACAGCCTTCTCTTGCTGTGCCCCATCTACTTGGAACTCTTTGCAAACGACCCCCCAGTTGGAGGCGCTGGTGCCTTTTTGCGAAGTTCAAATCCTTGATTACAGGTTTTTTTTAATGTAATGTTTTAAAAGAGCAGGCATTCCAATAGTGTATTTTATCTGTATGAAGGTATGTTGACACTGTCTAACATTAACTGGGCACCGTACATCACAATGGTACAAATGTCATACCAAATGAAAGAAGGATATTTTGTATTCATCACATCTTCATATCTTATCTCATTATGGAGTTGTAGACTGTTGAAAAGAGAGTGTGCACTTATGACAATTTATCTGATGATGGGGCAAATTGTCACAAGTGCACACTCTCTATGAACAGTGTGACAACTTACCCAGCTATAGATTTTTATAGCGTGTTGTTGCTGTTGCATGGTAAATGGTAGATGTTTTTAATTGTATAATTTTATGTCTGTACTGTCCTTCTGCCTTTCTTGGCCGGGGCGCCCTTGAAAAAGAGATGGATGGCACTTTTTGGTATGAAATTTGAAAGAGTTGCAATCACAGCCGCTCTTGCTTTCATTTATTAAAGACTAAATGTGTATTGTGTGTGTTTGTATAAAAGTACATTGAAAAGAGCGGAATAGGCTCATGGCCATAACCAGCTATGTGGTCACCGAGGTACGGACCTCTGTAATTATATGTAGGCCTATTAATAAAAAAAATTCGAATAAAAACCACTGATAATAAGCTACATTTAAATGAGGACTTTAGGACCATGCGGACGCAGCTGATTACACTGACGCAAGGCTTATTTCAAGTTGAAAAACTGTTTCTCCATCAGTGTCCAGACCTGGGAGAACACATGAAGCACATGAAAAAGTGACGCTGTCTGGAGCGAAGCAGCCGCTCTCCTGATCAATCCTGAGCTCCATCAGGGCATCCAAACATTTCACAGGCTAAAAGTTGAATTCCGTTTCCTCTGCAGAGTGTCCTCTGTCTGTCCTGTCAAGTTTTTAGCTACATTTTTGTTTTGTTTTGCTGCATAAATGTCCCCCGAAATTTGCTGTGACATTTGGCTACTGTGCGCATGGAAACGTTTAAATTGACTGACAGCAGCGTCTCTAATCATAAAAGTAAACCGTTAAAGAAAACATCAATACAACCCAATAACAAAACCACCTGGAAAGCTACAAGGACCGGTAGAGGTGGGGTAAATCTGAGAAAACAATTGGATGGGTGGAGGGTGGGTGGATGATTTATGCGTACATGATTATTCAGATAGTGTCAGAGCCGATCCGCGCATCACACCAGTGTAGCTCCTGTAATCGTGACAAAACAGTGCAAACAGCTGCATCCTCTGAATTCAGCACTAACCTGCTGTATTTTTGTTGTCATATAGGCCTAATAACAATAGTGCTCATTGTAGCCTACACTTCATTCCAACAGTATAGTCCTCTGATGACAGTGGAAGGTTACATTTCAGATACATTTAGCCTAATGCATGTTGTGAAGATTAGCCTATACCAAGATTTCCCTGTTTGCACTACCAGATCATAGCTTGTGTATCTGTATCTCTAATTTTATGCAATTTAGTGAGCGAATCAGTGGGGAGAAAGACAATGTCTGTAGTGTGATCTTCAACCAAACCAAGTGCTTTGCCCATTGCAGGGTTTAAACCTTCACTGCACACTCACACACACACACACAGAAGAAGAGAGCAAAATTCAGCTAAATAAAAGTATGTTTGCCAACAGCTTACTTTTGTATGAATTTCACACAACCAGTAGTTCGTATGACTGTGGTTTATAACTTTGGTTGTGTTTATCTGTATGAATTATTGTAAATAGGAATAGAATGAAAAAATTACAATCTGGATCTCACTCATTTCTAAACCCTGGTTATGGCCCTGAATAGGCGATATGTCAAAAGGTCAACTGTCGGGCTATAGGCCTACCTCTGTCATGAGTCAAGTCAGAAGACTAGACTAAACGAAATATCTAGGTTATACTCTAGGCTATCCTATGGGCCTACGTAAAACTCCGTGAATGTCACCCAACACGCTATAAAGTAATATTAAGAGATAGGCCTAGTTTTACAAATATTTTATTTGAATATATTCCCCCTATTACTGCGGGACCGAAAGCGCATTCTCGATGCTCCGACACGCGTTTTCGGCATTGCATTCTGGGAAATCGAGTTTACTGCCGTTTGGGTAAGATGGCAGGCGTGCAGCCGCCACCCCTCCGGAGCCTGGATGATTTTCTCCTCAGCTCGGCCCGGTTCGCCGTGCCCGATGTGCGCGACTTGGACCGCTGGAACAACCGCATCATCAACAACCTGCTGTACTACCAGAGCAATTATTTCCTGTCCGCGCTGGTCCTCCTGCTCATAGTGGGGTAAGTTTCATTATACTGACGTGGTCAACACCCCCCTCCCTTTCTCCTGCTTCGGTCTGGTAGCAGAAAGGCTGTATTGCATATTGTGAGTCTGTAGAAAACACTGGCGTTATGTCATTTATATTCTGTTTTGCCGCTTCACAGTGTCTTTGCATTTCTAACAGCAGCGAGAGAGAGAGTCGTCCCGTCAACACGACACAGTTTTACAGATGGCAAGAGAGGAGGCTGCCAGTCAGTTAAAGGGAACGCCACACAATTTAAGAATTTACATAGTTTTTTTTATTTCTGTTATATCCTAAAACTCAGATGTGACTATGATGTAAAATCAGAGAGAGAGAGAGAATAAAATGTACATGGTACCACTACATCATCTTCTAGAGTCAGACACCTGAGCCTGGGTTTTGCATCAGACATCTAAAAACTGCACTTATGCTACCCTAAGGCAAACTGATGAATCATGGACTACATGTCAGACATTTCAAATTACTCCCCAATTAGCGTAAACTGTCTGTTACATGGACAGTAGAGAATGAGTGACTGCCAAAAAAATTCCCTACCGTGTTTGTGGCAGTCAGATTTCACTGGTTGTAGTTTATTTTTTGTTAATACTTTGGCTACAATTACATTCATGCTTGATAACACAACAGAATGTTCTTAGTCCTTATTTTCATCTGGTCACTTTTAATTTACCGCTAAGAAAATCATTTTCGCCAGGTGAACATGAGCATGAGATGGGCCATAAAAAACAGAACATGTGATAACACATTGATTCATTTGCCACATATATAGGAATCATTTATATGCAAATTATCTTGAAAAACGGCCATAGTATACAAAACCGTTACTGTTATAAACAGGACGGAAGAGAGAACTCTAAATGTGTATGGCTATATTGTTCCCTTTTGAAGCATATAAGAAAATGACTATCCAGTAAAGCATCAGGTACGGTCACATGGCCATTTAGCTTATTCACAAAAGTCTCACTGACATCTCCTCTTTTTTCCTTTTTATTTTGCTTTTGGGTGGAAAGGGACAGTGTTGATGATGAATCGGTGATTAGATGAACTTTAGCTGATCACCTGAATGTGTTGGCAGGTGCTTGTAGAAATGGCAAATGTTGAACACAGGAAGAATAAACGTTGCTGTCTATCTGAAATGCTTTTTGTCTGAAAGTTCCAATAAATTCCCATCTGGTTCTTTTTCATCTTAGCTGTGTATGTGAGTTAAATTGTGTTGTCAGTAGGATTCACTGATCGCACTTTGAAAAGATCAGCAGCATGTGGGATTCCATACCATTCCTGTCAGAAAAAGAGCTATGGGTTAGAGCATTTAGTTTCTTCTGTTGTGATTTTGACTTTTGGTATTTCCTGTTTTGGCTGAGTTTTTCTCATTCTTTGTCCTTGATTTTGTTTTTGGTTTTGTCAGTTATTCATTCATCTTGGGCTTCCTGTTTTATTTTGAAGTTGTCTGCCACTGGTGTCCTTGTTTAGCTTTGCTTCCTGTCTGTGTCAACTGTCTAAGGACCTTTCCAGAACTAGACTCCCCCCTGACTTGTTTCCATGTCAGAAGTGTGGCTTTTTGACCATGAAGGCCACTTCTGATCAGACTTCTCCAGACAGTAGATGGGTGAACCATTGTCCCACTGTTTTCTGCAGCTCTGTGCTGATGGCACTGCTGGACATCTTCAGATTGCAAAAAGAAGTAAGCACAACGTGTCTTTCATCTGCTGCAGTAAGTTTCGTTGGTCGACCACTGTGTCCACGTTCCTCAGCGTTGCCTTTTTCTTTGTGCTTCCTCCAATGAGCTTGGACAGCACATCTGGAAACCCCTGTCTGCCTTGAAATGTCTGCCTGGGAGAGACCTTGCTGATGCACTATAACTACCTTGTGTCTTGTTGCTGTGCTCATCCTTGCCATGGTGTAGGACTTTTGACAGTAAACTGTCTTCAGCAACCTCACCTTTTCAGCTGAGGCAGCGAGGCCCTATGCTACACCAGCTACAACAAGCTAACTCTTGAGGTGGCTAACACGATTAGCTAGCTACTGCTCAATAAAAATAAAAAAACTAAACAAATCTGAAAAGGAAATTTGGACTGTGTTGAAAAGGCCTAAATAAAATGTAATTTTTAAGAGATGTTTAAAAGTGGTTAACAATTTTTTTCTAATATGCTGCTACTGAACAGTACTGTTGGCACGTGGCAGCGCTTGATGCAGCAGCCGGTAGCTCCTTCAAACTTTGCTACTCTTTTGTTTTTCATCCGTTTTTTTTGCTTTATTGCTGAAACACGTGTTACCTGTGGCAGAAAAACAGTCATTTGAAAATAAGACGGGGTTTTACGATTAAAGAGCAGCGGACCAGAATCCACATGGACCGATCAACCAGACCAGGTACCATGGCAGGTGCAGCGATCGCTCAGAGGAGTAGACAGAGAGCTGGGAGAAGCCATGTTGGCCCAGTTTTAACTTAATGGCTACTGAAGGTCCTGTCTGGGAAAAAATGGGACTCATGTTGGCCAAGCAATGGAACTCAGAGACTGTTGTGCCCACATTTTTACAGAAACCTGCTCGATCAATGGCCCGCATCGAGAACTCGGCAGGCGGTCCGTTTCTCCGAGCTGTCAGCACAAGACTCCAGCAAGATGAGAGGAGGTGTTGTACATTGATGATGCTTGGTGGTCAGCACAGCCAGGATGGACAGTTTCCCAAATGTCAAACTTTTTTATGTGAAGATGAAACCATATTAACATCTTGTTGCTGCTGTGTACGTTCACCCCAGGCACAAATTTAAAAAATGCACTGCCGGATTGTCGGGGTGTATACGTTTATGTATATTCTGTATGTATATAGATAACAGTATATATTGTTTTATTTTATATGTTACCATATTTTAATATACACTTAAATATATGTTACGTTCTGTGTGTGTGGCATGGACTACAAACTATCTTTACTTTCTTTACTATCTTTTATCTATTGTGACTCTGTCTATGGCTTTACCAGCAGTTCATCTTGTACAATACAGTGGTAGAGAATTTGAAGATGAGATTATTATTAGACCAACTCGACTGTATTCTGATTGTCCATGGGTAAGGGAGGACGCCCTCCACTGGGGGCATCATTTTACATCTTTTGACAAATGACAAATGAGTAGCATGAAAAAGACTAGTACATTGAATTGAAATGAGATCCCTGTAGTCCTCTGCCCTCGCCACCACTTCACACAGCCTACACTTTCCCCTCTTGCCTGTCCTGCAGGTGAATTTTAATAATGGATTTATTCCGAAGAAGAGAGAAATTATTTTATAAATGATACTGAGATTTGATGATGGTTTATTTCAACCATTTACTGTTTGTTATATTTTGATCTTCTTCCCTCTCAAAAAATATGGACTAGCCTCCTCTGGTTCTCTCATGTCTGATTACTGAATATCACTGCTGGCATTTTTATTTAATTAAGTGTAAGCTTCTGAAACAATTGATTTGGAGGGTTATATGTGTTTAAAAAACAAAACAAAAAACTTTGTCCTCTGTTATCTAAGCCTTGTCTCTACAACTGTATTTTTTATGTCTCTGGGTATTTCAAACACTTACTGTATGTTGGTAAATGTCTCTTTTCTCTCAGGTATTTCCAGCCCTTCCAGTTGTTTGTCGGGGCGATGGTTGTCACATTGTTGTTCCTGGGTTTTGTCTGGGCAGCTGAGAACCAAGCTCCCATTCGCCGTTTCCGTAGAAACCACCCGTCGGTCGCTGTATTGGCCATTCTTTTGGGCAGTTACCTCTTCATATCGGTGCTGGGAGGCGTGGCCGTGTTCCTGTTTGGGATAGCCTTCCCTATACTGAGTGAGAGAGCAACACACACACTTGCATATTCCACCAAAGCATGAAATTAACCTGCCCACTTGCATGATGACGCTTAATTGGACAGAATTTGGCATGCTGCAAAATGCATATTGTTTTGCAAATTTTATGGCAATGCATGAAATGCATTTTGTCACATCTCATGCATTAAATCTTATCACTAAAACAGAAATGCTAGAAATTCATCTGGTGTAATTAATGTTATTCCAGCTTGACTTTCTTTATTTTAAGCCACATTTTGTGTTTCCATTTATTGTCTTCCTTTTATGATAAGACATCTTATGTGGCTTGAAAAGTTGCAGTGCTCTATAGTGCATACAATAAAATTCTCAATGATAGCCAGAGTAGCACAAACAAATCAAGACCCGTCACTGATGGATTTACCTCTACGATAGGCTTACATAGTCAGCTTAATTTACATTTACACAGTACTAAAGCCGTCAGTACAACCACAGCATAGTTTTCACTCGCTAATTATCATTTTTACATTCCCCAACCTCACCCCCCGCCCGTCACTGTTAAGCTACAGAAAATTGAAACTCAACACTTCCTGCTGGTATTTTGCATCAAAAGCCTGCTGGACTGGGAGGGATTATGCCATTTGTGCCAATGGAAAGCTTTTATTGTGACACACCTGTGCAAGAAATGTTGAGTTTAATTGACAGTGTTTTGAAAAAAACACAACATGGAAACAATTCGATTTTATTACTGAATGGAAACAGTGTTTCTGTTAGAGAAGAGAAAATGAGAGCAGCAGAGTGGCGAGTATGACTTGACTGTTGGAATTGGTGCTTTGGAAATGTACATCATTCAGAATTTATCAAAACCACAAGTAAAACTGTAGCAGGTCACAAACAATAAATTAATAAAATATGAGGAAAATATGTTGAAATAAAGGTCTGTCTTTTGTATAAACTTAGGTAAAGCCCTGGTTCTCTCTACAGTTGAGGTAAATCCAGGCCCAGCCAGTACTGAGAAAAGGATTTACGGTTTGAGACAGAGTAAACTGTGTCGGCTCAGTTAACCTTAGTGAAGTGTTAGCTAGCTAACTAGCCAGCATTTTATCCCTCCATCCTTCTGTGTCTCTCGCTCCTTCACAGTGGTTCTGCTCCATGCCTCGGTGAGGCTGCGCAGCCTGAAGAACAAGCTGGAGAACAAACTGGAGAGCATCGGTCTGAAGAGGACACCCATGGGACTCCTGTTAGAGGCCCTGGGACAGGAACAGGAGGCTGGATCCTAGAGAGAAAGAGGAGGTGGCGTTCAGGGATGGGGGATAGTTTGGGTACCATCTGAGGGAAATGGCAAGAGAAATACATGTGAAGTTATTGGGATATGGGAAGAGGAGAGGAAAAACAGAATTATTGCAGGACAAGAGGAAGTATTAAAATAAAAATAAAGAATCAGGGACAAAAAGGGTGGTTTGGTTTGTTGTAAGAATGAACTAATCTGAAGTTAGCAGTGAAGGAAGAGACCCATCATCATCACAAACAAATGATCGAATCATCCCTGATTTCTTTTTGACAGACCTTGCACTGGTTTAGTTTGGGGCATATTCACATTGAGCCTTGATACGTTACGGTGATACGCTTTTCACCCTTGATTTATTGTGTACATACGCATTCACTTGTGCTCCATTTGGTGCCTCAGTGATTGATAATCTATCTACTCACTCATAACTAAACATTGCAAAGCCTACGGAGCTATAATATCAAAGTTATGTGAGAAAAAGTCATAATATTTAAAAAAAAATTATTTGAAAAGGTTTAAGATTTAGTTGAAGGTGTAATGTTGCTGCACTCAAGCTGATGCTTCAAAGTGCATTCAGTTATGGACTTAAACATCTTGTAATTAGTTTCATTTCAGTATGCTTCCAATAAGCACTATTCACAGCTCTCATTTGACACATTAAAGCTGACTGACCGGTTTTAAATTTAATAACTTGATACTAAAATGGAGTATTAAAATCTTCTAATTTTCCAACTTTGTTCTTGAAATGGTATGACTTAACGTTTTTAATTAACTTTCCTTCTTGAAAGATTCTGAATATCTGATGAAATTTAAACTTTTTCTTGTAAAGTTATCACTTTACTTTTTAAATATTGAGTTTTTCTGGGATTATAATGTTAGTACTTAAGTACTTATTTAATATAATAATATAATATTGTAAAATGTAAAATTACAGCTGTATTTTAAAAATATTATGACTTTTTCTCATAAAATTATGAACATCTATCTATCTATCTATCTATCTATATCTCTCATCAAACAGAAATAAATAATTTCCATCAGTATCTTCTCTCTGCTACGCAAAGCCCTCCAGCTTCTTAGTCAAGACATTCTCACTCCCAGCTCGTCACATATGGACGATTTGGTTTTACCCTGCTTTTTAACACCCTGGGTACCCCTTTAGGGCCGCTGTCAAGTTAGCAACAATACATATGCAACATCCGGTTACACTTTCAAAATAAAAGTACTTAACAGTTAACGTAGCAATTTTGAAACGGCATGCTGTTAACATTGCGATTTGGTTAGGTTTACATTTACTCATTTGGCTTTTATCCAAAGCGACAACATACAGGCATCAACATAGCATCAAATACAGATCTACAATTGTCAATACATACTAGTAAGAGCAGCAATAAATACTAGTAAGAGCTCATAGTACATATCACATCAATGGGTTAAATACCTAGGGAAGGAAGTAAGAGTTCGTTGGGGGAGCGTAGCGGCCGAGAAGGAACGTAAGTTTGTATTATGGAGTTTAGGTAGATGGGTGCAGACCCAGTAGTCACTGTGTACCCAGTAGTCACTCTGAATGCAAGCATTAGTGACTTGAATTTGATTCTGGAGGTCACAGGGAGCCAGTGGAGATCACTGAGTAATGGAGTGACATGAGTCCTTTTGGGCTGATCAAAAACCAGACGCACTGCTGCGTTCTGAACCATTTGTAAGGGTTTCACCACACAAGCTGGAAGACCTGCTAGAAGACCATTGCAATAGTTGAGCCGAGAGATAACCATGGCCTGTACCAGAAGCTGGGTGGACTGACTACTGACTGAATTTTCCTTATGTTGTATAGAGCAAAGCGGCATGACCGAGAGACAGCAGCAACATTGTCTGAAAAGGACAGCTGGTCATCAATCATGACACCCAAGTTTCTCACCACCCTGGTTGGAGTGATGGTTGAGGATTCAATTTGTAGTGTGATGTTATGGTGGATAGATTGCTTGGCTGGAATGACCAAGATTTCAGTCTTAGAGAGGTTTGATCCGCGCCGAGAAGGTGGGATCGCCTGGCGGGAAGGATAGGTAGAGTTGCGTATCGTCTGCGTAGCAGTGGTAAGAGAAGCCGTGCGAGCGAATGATCGGCCCCAGGGAGGTGGTGTAAATTGAGAAGAGAAGGGGCCCTAGCACTGAGCCTTGGGGCACCCCTGTGGATGTGTTTAACACGGGAAACAAACACTGGTCTCCTGGGTGAAAGTCTGGTGTCTGACCCTCCACCCAACCACCTACTTACTCCAAATTTTCTGTTAAATATCCTACACCTACGCTTAGACTTCAAAAGTGACACACAGGCCTTTCCACAGTGTGTTGAACTATGACGGCAACGGGTCTTGACCATGCGTCCATATGTGACAACTTGGGAGTGAGAATGGGTTGTCTGAGTACGCATATGCAGTGTATATGCAACAGTGGGAAACCAAAGTATTGATACTGTGCCATAGTTGTGGTAGTTGTAGTACTAATTCTCTCACCATAGCAAGTGTAAAGAGAAAATCTTATTCATGTGGAACAACAGTGTAACATGCAAGTAAATATGTTCATACTGTAAATACAGAGCAAAATGTACAAAAAAGTACCACTGTACCGACCAAAGTTTCTAACAGGTCCATAATTGTTGAAATCTTGAATTGTTTGTCGGTGAAGCAGTCTTCCTTTTATCAAGATTTTGCCACCAAAATCTCCAAACAGCCTTGGAAAGAACGTATATTTCTCATCCTACTGGAGGATCTTAATTTGATTTGATGAAAAATCATGTTGGAAATTTCAGTGATCCAATGACCAATTACATATATAGCAGAGCAGATGGAGGTGATACAGTACAGGCAGGACCACAATCATGACACACGTGATGTGCATTAACTTTTTTTTTCATTTATTGTTTACATTACTTTGTGCTACATTGAAAAGTGACTTACATGTTTAAATGAGGTGAAGTAAGTCCTATATGAAGAAAACAAATCCAGTGTTTTAAAATAATCATTTCACTTAGCACAATTCTAAGACTGTATTTATGTAGAATGAAAGGCTTCACTCACAGAGCTGCCCATCATAGTCCCCACTGCTCGTCACTGGGAGTTGCCTAATCTTCCAGTGCTGGCAACTGGGAGTATCTCTACTGAACCAAGTGAATAAGTCTACTGACTTTAGTGTTCTTCTATCTTCTATTATGTCAAGTTTTCAATAATCCAAATAAATATATCAACATCTACCAGATGGATTGGCACACCATTTCTAGCAAGATCATCAGGTCAACATTTCCATTTGTCCAATATTTTGGTTTATGGCTAAATAGACGGAGGCATTAAGGTTTTCTTTCAGCATTCTTTCTGAAAACTGCACTAGCTTTTAAAAAATTAAATCACAAATATAGCTCCCATTAAAATTTACCAGCACAGCTTTGCAGGTAATTATTTCAGGCCATATTCACAATATCTACTCGTGCATTCTTCTAATATCTTTTTTCATGTAATAGTACTTTTTTTTTGTTTACCCTTACCCATATTCAGACATATGGGGTGAACAGAGCTAAGGGGTGTTTTGTAATTTGCATTTTCTCTAACAGAACCTGGAAGTTCCAGTTTCAGGGTCTCTATGCCTGCAAAATGAATGACATGTAATGCTATCAAATGTTAGCTTACTAACATGCTAAACTAAGATGGTGAACATGCTGAACAGTAGCTTCCAAATATCAGCTTGTTAGCATTGCCACCGTGAGCATGGAAATGTTTTGACATTGGCATTTAGCTCAAAGCACTGCTGTGCCTGTATACAGCCTCACAGAGCTGTAAGCGTTTCTGTAGACTCTTACTCTTGTTAATTATTGTTTATCAATAATAAAGATTTTCTGACAAGTCAACAATCACCACCAACTAAACCAATATTGAAAATGGGATATAAAACCTTGCTTATGTTCCATAAACCTTAACACATCAGTCCACTTCAGACACCAGTGGTGGTTGTCCAGCCCTGTAATTTACAGTACATGATTGGTTCCCTGTTCTGTAGACCTAATGCAGGACCGCTGTTCTTTGGAGAAATGTAAAAAAGACCTGTGTTGTTCTTAGAAGGAAAATTTGGGAAACACTACTATGAAGGAAGAAGTTTTATAGCAATTAATTTTGTACTGAGCTGAGTGAAGGTATTTGACTAATTGAAAGCTATTTTATTGTATACTAGCTGCCTGTTTTGGGGACTGTGCATTGTATTTCATTGTTTAAACCTAACATAAAGACATGGGGAAACCTGTTTTAAACATTTGTATGTGGGAACATAGCCCTGCATTCCGTGTTCATGAAAGTCGGTTTTCTCTGTGTTATTTTCATTCCTTGGATGTTCCACAGACAGATTTATAAAACGCCGAGGATGCAAGCTTTTGCTTTTATGTGTGCATTTTTGATTATCATATAGTTATAGTTGACTGTGTTAGCTTCAGTGCCCTGAAGAAACAAATAACCTTGTTAAGTGGTTTGATTTGTGCCATAGTAGTTTTGATAATTAGCCAGTACAATGATGTTTTAGACATTTCGTTCATGTACTTATCCACAACCACATGACAGTGGGCAGTGGAAGCAGGGAACATGGCTTTAATGGGCCTCGGACATGTGACCCTTCTGTTACGTGTTTCTCTAGCTGCTAGAGCAGCCTGCCCTATTTGTGGTTTCTCTTGGGCCTGCATCACTAAAGACAAGTCAGGAAAAACACTTTTTGAAAGAAAAGCTTTTTGTTAAACTTTGTAAGTCTTAAGCGTTTGCTGAATGTTCAGTGAGAGGAGAACATTTCTGAATGACATAAGTTTTACAAGTGATGACTGAATGTTCAATGTTGCCTTCTATTCAGCTAAATGTTAAAATTTTGATTAACCAACACCATGTCTTTAACTGTTTTGCCAAAAGCTGGTAGTTACATTATTTATAACACGTTTTCTAAATAAAAAATGAATGCTGTACTGCAGTGTGTATGGACTTTCTATGTATCTAGCTGCTAGCTAAAGTCACAGCACACAACACATTTAACCAAAATTGAGTTCAGATCAAAATCTTATGTTTTGAATTCCTAGCATTTAAAAAAAAAAAAGTGCAGTTATTCTGTCACACAAAAACAGCCAACTAGAGAGCTAAAGCAGCAGAGCTTTATCAAGTAAAAGCCGGCTGGTGAGAGAGCCACGGCTAGCCTTATCAAAAGCTAAAACTAAATTTATAATTATAATTTATCTATCAGTAAATAAAATTTAAAAATATCTTTTTAATGAACATCTTCAAAATTCATTGTTTCATTCCACATAACTGAGACAGTGGGTAAATCCAATCGTGATGGAGACAAACACCAGCTGCACTAAGCGAGTTTATTAACAGAGTAATCCAACGAAAGTTAAAATCAAGGGCAACTGGACTTGGTTGAAGATACTGGAAGACGTTTCGTCCCTCATCCAAAGGACTTCTTCAGTTCTGACTGACTGGCAGGGAAACTCAGCTATTTAACCTCAGTGGGGTCGTTGGCCCGGGTCATCGATACCGCTGGTTCGTTAGTGTTCCTTGTTGCTGTGACGACAGTCGTTACAGTCGTTAAGACTACCTGTGGCCAAGACTGAACAACCATCGTTGGTATCTTCACCTGAGGCCAATAGGTTACGTTTGTTGAGTTTCCTGGGAAGTGATGAAAGGACAGCATTGTAAGTGGGGGATAAGTGGTGGCGTAGACCCCCTCCCCCTGTTCAATGACGGCTTCTCAACCCGGGTGTAGATGCTTCCTTGACACCTCTTTCAAACCATCCATCTTCTCTGTCTAAAATGTGCACCTGGTGGTCCTCAAACGAGTGTCCTCTGTCCTTCAGATGTAAGTAGACTGCAGAGTCTTGACCTGAGGAGTTGGCCCTTCTGTGTTGAGCCATGCGTTTGTGTAGTGGTTGTTTAGTCTCTCCAATATACAGGTCTGTGCATTCCTCACTGCATTGGACCGCATACACTAGATTGCTTTTCTTGTGTTTGGGTGTGCGGTCTTTGGGGTAGACCAGCATCTGTCTTAGTGTGTTCTTGGGTTTAAAAAACACAGGGATGTTGTGTTTGTAACACATGGCTCAACACAGAAGGGCCAACTCCTCAGCTCAAGACTCTGCAGTCTACTTACAGACCTTGTCTGGAGTTTGCATGTCCTCTCCAGATTCTCCAGAGCACATCCAAAGACATGCAGCTAAATAGATAAATTGGTGACAATTAATTATCCTATGGTGTGACTGTGTTTAAACTGTAGATCAAATTGATTTCAATATAAACAACAATAGTGGATGAACAGACACATAGAAAAACAATTTCTTTTGGTCAGTTTTTTGAGGGCACAATGGCCAAATGCCAACGCAGCAAGCCCATCAGATAAAACAATGATTATAAGTCCATGGAAATATGAATTTATCATGAGGGTTATGGATGATTTTTTTTATTCTATTTGGTCTCTTGTCTTATTTGCTTGCTAATTTATCAAAAATTCTTACCTCAGCTCTGTTGACTTCTTCTCAGAAGTTCTCCTGGCTGGCTGGAGCTCCATTTGCCATGTCTCCACAATCACGTGCAGACCACAAAGCAATTACATTTCATTATTATCTTTTACATCACTGTCACTTTGATATACTGCATCATAAATTCAAAATAAGGGAGGGGAGTAGAGATGCGCCAAGTACCATAGCAATAATTGTAAAATGCCTTTATTTATTTATCCCTTTATTATAAAACTTCAACAAGAACATTTTTTTTTCACTTTCCACTCCAGTGGATGTTCTGCACTAAAGGCTATATTCTGCCTTATTTTGTATGTTTTATTTAAAATGATGTAATTTGTACTTAAATAATTGTTTTTGAAAAGTGCTCTACAAATAAGGATTATTATTATTATTATTATAATTGTATGTGTATTTAAACTAAAAATTAAATATATTGGGAAACACCTTTACAGGCAAAGTTTTTCACTGATTTGAAAGTAAAATCAAACATACCTTGTGATTTAATAATTCATGCATGCAAGGGTTAAAGACACTGGTGTCTAAAAAACATATTGAAAAACTCTAAAATGCACACAAATCTCTTTGTATAGTTCTTCAACAACGGGTATCAATAGTTATCTTCTCTCCTTTTTCAATTAAAACAAATAAAACTTTGATATACTAATTCAGATTTCTTGAATACTTTTATTTTGAAACAGCAAATCATACCTGTGGGACAATTGATTGAAGATTTTTACATACGACTACATTAAAATGATGGTTAAAATAGTCTACTACTCAACTACAAATCAAAATTGACAAAATTATGAAATATTTTATCATATTTAATAAGTAAGAAAATCACAAAGCTGGGACATGGTATGGTAAGTCATAATTTTGAATTACTATCTAATTAATTTAACTCAGGAAATTGAAATTCTGATTATCTCATACTTCTGACTTGATTTAGTGTCATGTAATTTTGACTGATTTTTGAATGATTAGACTACTATTATTTTTGTCTTTTCTAACATTCAGTCAATATTTTTCTTTTCCTGGCAGTAATGGGCTTTCATGTCTTTGGTATCGTTGTTCCGTTTAGTGAGGTACTCTGTTGAGGTCAGCTTGGAAGAGCAGGTAAGGAGTGGTGTAACAGCCAATTATGGGGTTTTTTGTGTTGGCGGCAGTACTGAAGTGGGCCAGTAGGTGGTTCCTGTCTGTTTTGGGTCAAATGTAATTTAAGTAGGAACCTTTGCACAGGTGACAGGTGTTGCTGGATGGAGGTGAACACTTATAGTTTTTTGACAGCTTCGCTTTGGCACGCTACGCTGGGCAAGCTGTACAAGTGTAGTATGGAAAAGTGTAAGATTCAGTGGATTGCATTATGGATTATTGTATTTACCTGAAAACCGTCATCATTGAATAATGAATTCAAACAAAACGGCAAGTGCAAACAACTTTGTTTCGTATGACACTAGTAGCGTATGGCGGCTGGGCGAGCGTGTCAATTAGAGACTTGTCTATGCAACCCTCAGTGGCTTTAAGTGTGGCCACTACAACAGCTAAGATGGACATATGGATACACAGGAAAGTCAAAGTATGTAATGTGGGTTGTGTGGTCAGTCCCTTAACATCACCACAGACACCAGATTGAAAAACATTGTTGCAAATACAAAGAGCTAAACCTGGCGCTAAGAGGCTTAATCAGCATTGTGTGAACTAAGCAAGAGCTTGAATGTAACATTCAACGTTTTTTTTTTATATGAAAAGTCCCACACTCTGGCTTTAAGCACAAATTTGAGGTATGCAATTCACAGGCAAACACTGTATTCTCTACTTCACAACATTTATTTAATAGTGACTATGACCTCTTACTAATTGTAGTTGAGGTCTGTTGTCATGTTTCATCATATCTATAGCCCTGGATTTACTTACTTTTGCCTACGATGTCGGGTACACAAGATGGCTGCCACGCCTATCCTGCGTTCCTTTTGAGCATAGGTTGTGTGCGCCTCCAGAAATTAACGCTACGCATCCGCAAGATGCAATTCAGCTCATGAACGTAGGGGCAGTATGTCGACCTGACAGGCAGGTCAGCCAGTATTATATAGCTGCAGTACTGGGGGCTACAGTTTCCAATAGTATGAAGCTGTAGTACCGGAGGCTGCAGTTTCAGGACCCCTGCAATCCTGGGACCGCAGTTCTAGTTCTTTTGCGACAGCGCCATCTAGTGGACTGGTGGTGGTAATGCACAGCAACCCGAAGGAGGTTAGCCCTGTCAGCTAGCACGTTGGCCGTGAGACCGATGTGTGCAGCTGTAGGGTTAACTGGTCAACATGCATATAATCAATAACTTAGGTTTAGGCACACACTTGGTGGTGGTTGTGGTAAGGGTAATTGGCTTCGGGGGCTGTAAAGACTAACATAGCTAGCTAGCTAGCCAGTCAGCTAGCTGGCAGTATCAAAGTAAAAAAGGGTCCTGGAACTGCAGTTCCGGTCCTAGGATTGCGGTCCTGAAACTGCAGCCTCCGGTACTGCAGCTACATGCTACTCAGGTCAGCAGCAATCTACTGTTCCACACACCAGCCCAGGTGGTGGCGGTATGCAGCTGGTTTGCCAACAGCCTGTTTACAATAAAACTCCTGGAGCTAGTCCGCAATTACCGAGATTGCTATAATGTCTCAATAAAATCATAACCTCCGTGAGTGTTGCTATGTTTGGTTTGTTTGCGATGTGCAAATTCAGAGGTTGTCAAGGACAGCAATCTGGTGTCTGCGAGGGATGATCCGGCCCTGATCTGCCCCCTGGTGGATTAACGTTTAAAGCTCCAGGTACACGCAAAGTACGCAGGCAAGTATGTGAACAATGCTGTTTGCGTCGCAGACGCTTGTCTACGCTAGTTCATTGTTAAAAGGCAAGTATATTGGGGTTCTATGAGTTGTTAGCAGTTCCACCAAAGAGACTTTTCCCATCTACACTTCTCACATGGTTTAATTAAAAAAAAATTCAAATATCCTATCCATTATTTCACAAACAAATAAAAGATTTTTTTAAAAGTCAAAAAACTGAAAACAGATGTGTGTATTTGTTATTCTTTCCTCTCCCTTTAGTCATCTCACAACACCTCAGACTATCTTGAGAGCATTTGAGGGTTCTGACCCCTAGGTTGGGAACCACTGGACTAAACTAGTTAATTGAATACAAAAGTAGTTCAAACTACTTCCACCTCAACCAGCTTATACTTGATGCATCAGTATTAATAATCTAATGTCAGATATCATAATGGCCTACTGCTGACACTACATGAAGCATCATGTACTTTTACCTAAGTAGGATTTTGAATGCAGGACTTTTACTTGTAAGAGTCGGTCTCACACACACACACACACACACACACACACACACACACACACACACACACACACACACACACACACACACAAATATTAAAACTGCCTCACAACACACAGAGTCCTCCTGACATGAGCAAAACACACCATATCCACGCTTGTTTTTTTTGTTCCATGGGAGGAGTTATTATACGTCAGCACACACACGGGTGTCGCTTTTAAAAAGGTCCCACCCTCACGGTCTGCCAGAACAGCAACTGAAACCGGGACAGTGTGACAGAAACTGAGACCCTGACACGCGGCTCAACACTCAGCAAGGTGAGACACATTCTTATTACATTCTTATGGTATTCTTAAAAACTCACATCAACTCAGATGGCTTTCTAAAAGTTTACAATCGCCCGCGGGAGCGCGATAATATTCCTGTTGTAGCCTATCTTTGATTTCCTGCGAGTGGACAGTCTAGGTTTTAAAGGATTTTACTGTCAGCGGTGTGGCAGTGATTTCTGCATTGAGTCAAAACGTTGCGTGATATTTCTGGAGCTTCCCTGTCATAAATGTGTTACAGCTGTCAGTTCAGTGGGCTATCTGCAAGAAAACCTTGTGTAACCTGTTGTTCTGGCTGATGTACAGATAGAATCTCACGCAGAGAGCAAAACACGACAACAGTGTTACTTTTACTTTTGATTTTTTACTACTAACTACAACTTTAACACTTTGAGCATATTCAATAGTAGTATGGTATTGCTACGTTTATGATTAAAGTATATGAATACTTAATTCACTTACACATCAGTTGCAGCCTATTATACCATATCCTGCTAGTTTATATGACATTAGTGTTAGGCCAGAGTACACAAGACTTTTACTCTAAATGAATACAATAGAATAAAACTTTTATTTTTCACTAAGATGGAAAATTGTCACTTTTCATCTGATAGTTCAATAAAACAAACAGCATGTAACACTGACGGGAATAAAATAAAATCCATAAAATGTAAACAGATGAAAAACAACAAAATAAAATAAAGTATACAGTACAGCAGTACAACTACAATACAGTATAGTTTGTTGCCATGTAGCAATACTTAGACCCTTATGTCCTCTAGACCACACAGTACAAAATTATACTTGAGTAGACCATGTAGTAGAAGATACCATACACTACACTGAACTATAAAAATTAGTAGTCTATGTAGTTATTTATATCCCTGGGTCTTAAGATGGTGCTGAAAAGTTTTCAAACTCCAGTTCTAGTCAGCTGTTCCACTGCAGCTTCTGTAAACAGGTTACCATAGCATGAAAAGTAAACCCACTGTTTGGGAGGAGGGAGGAGACAGGGAGAGGGTTTTGCCAAGCAAACACTGGCAATTACATCATGTGGCTGCAGTGAGGCAGTGCGGGGCAGGCTGGTGGTTACCAAACCCTTTCTAGAATGAGGTCGAAGTTACTGAGAGTGGTAATACAGACCGGCTCTGCCCTATCTGTGTGTCTGTCTGCCTTATCTCCTCACATAAACTGTCAAACCTCTCAACTGCTGCCTCCATAGTCTGTAGGTCAGGCCACACTGACAGTGGAAGATTAGTGTTGAACTGTAGTGCCGTTCTTCTTGTCATTAGTACAGTGGTGGCAATGTTATTGTGCTGTAGTGTTATATTAGCAATATCTATAGGTATATATCTATATTAGTAGTGAGAGCAGTAGTTCAAGCTTCATGAACAGTTATGTGATCGTTAACTTAATATCGTTGGGTTTTGGATTGTTGATTATATTCAGGAATTTTATAAATCAAATGATGATTCAGATTAATCGATAAAGAAAATTGTAGTTAGCAGCTCTAAGAGGAAAGTACACTTAGTTCAAAACATTACGCATATTAAAATCCCAAATTATATTTGCAATAACTTGTTTAATATTTGGTAATATTAATATTATTTGTGTAGTCAGTCTTCTCCTCTAAAGCAAGCTGTTCTCTTCGTTCACAGGAAGAAACGTTTCCATGAAGACCAACAGGCTTTGGATGAGTCTGTAAGAACGGGAAAGTTTCACAGTCAGTCTTTGTTTCTAGATATTTATATCAGCGCCGATAAAAAACGTTTACACAGACACAAGATGCCATAGCAGTTATTAAGTCTTTCCTACAAGAGCAAGTAAAGAATTTCCCATCCGGGTTATTTTTTACCCAGGACAGTTTTGAGAATTGTTTTGTTGTTGGAGAGGAAGGGGGGATTTGTGTTTTTTTTCCCCTCCCCTTCCCTGGGGAGGTCTAACAGATCTTCTAGGGACTTCTTTGCCCAAGCACGCTACGACAGAATAGACCCTCATTGTGTTGGTGACTGAGCTGAGCCCTGGACCCTTTGCACGTCTTCTGACTTAAAGACCATGCTGCACCTAAAGAAATACTTTACGGAGGGCCTCATCCAGATGGCCATCCTGCTCAGCCTATGTGGAGTGAGGGTTGATGTGGGACTGGAGCCCTACCTGCCTCCCTCTTGGCACGAGATGATCCTGGGTCCGACCTCTGCGCTGACCCAGACGCAGTTCCACAACCTTCGCAACCGCATGGAGGAAGCCCACGGCCTGCACCCCAAGAATGTGGACCTGGATGGGTTCTTCACGACACGGAGGCTGCTGGGCTGGGTCCGCTCTCTGGACAGACTACAGGTAGGAAAACATGTCTGTGTCTTTATCTATATGGTCCTATTCAGACGGAATTAAGATATTTTTAAATTATACCTTTATTTTACCAGGAAAAACAGTTTCTTATTTACAATAATGGCCTGGCAGGAGACAAAGGCTTCCTGTGGGAAAGGTACAAACAGTACCTATGTATGTAAAGTATCTATTTAAAAGAGGCTCTTAAAAATGTAATTTTTGGAATTAATGGAATCGTTTTTATTTAAGTAAAAATGCCTATTCATTTTCTTTAGCGTGAGATGAGAAGATTAATACCACTGTCGTATCGGGACTGTAAATATAGAGCTAGAGCCGGCAGCTGGTTGTCTTAGCTTAGCATGAAGACAGGGGGGACACGGCTCACCTGCCTCTGGCCAAAGGTACCAATAAAGGTACAAAATTCCGCCTCAAAGCATCAGGAGCCAGACAACCAGTGGAGACTCCAGGAAGTCACTGCTCCTGGCCAAGAAATAGTCCTGCCCATAACTACGTACAAGGTGGTTTATTTATCATTATACTAGACAAGGTTGTATAACAAAAAGAAAGTCTGTAGTCCGTTCATGCTACACACACAGAACTTAACTGATAATTAAATGTAACTCTCGTAAAACCATAAAGTGTCATTCTTACTCTTACTCTCTACGTTAATCAGTGAGCTTAAGATGTGCTGGTAGGTGGATTTAGTTAGCTTTGAGCAGAGCTGTTGAGCTTTATGCTAAGCTAAGCTAACCAGCTGCTGGCTCCAAATGCATATATACAGTACAGATGTAAGAGTGGTATTAATCTTCTCACCTAACGCTTGGCAAAAAAAAAAAAATGAATACACGTCTTTCCCAAAAAGTCTATTCCTGGCTCTATCCAAAGGTAACACAATCTTTGACAGCAGGAAGTCCTGCTTCCCTGTTTCCAGTCTTCATGCTAAGCTAAGCTAACCAGCTGCTGGCTGTAGCTTAATATTCAGCTTATAGACACAAGAGTGGCATTAATTTTCTTAATTAACTCTGGACAAGAAAGTGAATAAATGTATTTCCTAAAATGTCAAACTCTTCTTTTAAGTAGACATTTCTCTTGCCCGCACTATCATTCCTGGAGTTGTAGATGTTTTTTGGGATAAAAGGTGGTCATAAAGATAAGACACTATTATTGGATGTTCTTTTCCCTGATAAAATGTTGTCATAGTTCCAAATTTGTGTTTACCTCCCACAAGCTCCCCTGCTTTATAGATAAGGAGCATGTGAGCTCATGTAGGATCCTTTCTTTGGTAGGAATACCACTTAGTAAACACTGAATTGTGAAATGTTTCATACCTTTCTCCACAGGTTCCTAATGCAGAGCTGGAGACGTGGCTGGTCCAGCGGGAGCCAGATCCTCTCCCTGTGGGATGTCCAGACCAGCCCTCCCTACGGGAGAGAGCACCTGCTGGGGTAGAGAGAGACCGAACCGCCCCACCTGTGGAATCCAGAGCCGGACCTGGTACCCTGCAGGAAGAAGAGGAGGAGGATAAAGAGGTACAGCTGTTTCATTCAATGTGTGTGAACATTTAGAATTTATGTTTTAACTTGTTCTTGAGTGGCATCAGAAGTGGAGACTTAAGTTAGATGTAGCCCCCCTGATTCCAATATCTGAAAGGTGCCACCGAGGGTTTCACAGAGGGCTTCATTAAAAGCACCGACACCTTAACGTGATGGTTCCACACCGGACATTCAGCGTGTAAAGCAAGCGTTAATGGAAACAAGGGAATACATGCCATGGTTTATACCATAGATCAAACCCAACAGACCACTGCACTTTAGATGCTAATTGCTGACTAGCTGGTGAACATGCAGTAGTAGAGCATTTAGCAGCTAATGAGGAGTTGGTGGAGACCAAAAAATGACTCCAAATTAATGTGAATATTGCTCGGTATCTGCAAATCAGGCAAACGCCTGCTAATAACTAAAAGATGATTACATTGTGTTCACAGGTAGGTTCAGCAGGCCCCAAATGACCAACAAAATCAGTTAGGAAGTCCAGGACTTCAAGAAAAACAGCTAGATTACTGCCTTAGAAACCAGACTGAAGAGCTTTTTACAAGAGCTCGTGAGCAGTCTGATTAAACCAGAACTGATACTTAAATGTAAAATCATTTCTTTAAGAGGCCAAAATTGTCTGGTTTCCACAGCCCTTTCAGCAGTCGATAAAATTCAGACACTTGCAAAGATTTAAAAGCAGAACCGAAGACACAGCTATTTAATTATATATAAATGAGTCATGTGCAGAGGAGTGCCGTTTTTGTTTTTGACTGTCACTTAAACTGAGTGTAATGTCATGTAAGATAATGAGTCAGAGTTAGCTGACTCACCAGGAACCATAGATGACCTCGCCAGGAAAATGAAGCAATGTGATCAGCAGAGTTGAAATACAGTAGAAACACCCTGCTGAAGAGAACACACCTTTTAAATAAACACGCACAAAGTCGCCTGGGAGTCACAGACTTTTTTTTAATGATTGTGTTTACACCTCAGTAAACCGGTTACTGCTTGTTGTATGCAAAATCCAAAATGTCTAGGTTTGAAGAAAGGATTCCACAGCTGAACAGTACCCTGCTTGTAGTGAGAAAAAATGTGTGCTCTCTTACTGTGCCGTAAGACCATCATTGACCATTAATAATGGGTCAAATGAATGTATTGTGAAAGGACTTGCTCATAGTGATGAACCCACAGAAAATGATCATACAGCTCTGCAGTTTGCCTCAGCTATATGCAGCATTTTAGCATCTCTCGGTATGAAGTTTTGACTCTCTATGCTCTCATTATGTCATGACAACTGTTTGCTTACACTTTTAGCACAACAACTTTATATGGATAACATGCAGGTGTTGTTTTTCCAGCATTTTCGGCTGCCCACTGATGCTGATCATCTGATCTGGGTGGCACCACTGCCTTCATGTTCTTGCCTGTATGAACTTACACTGTGAGCTCCATTTATTAATGGCAGCACCTCAGACATGCCTGGTCAAGCTTTGGACTGTAAGACAGACTCCAGCATATACATCACCTGGCAGTCAGATCCTTCACTCAGACATGTTGAAACTGAAAAGCCTTTAGAATTGCAGTTCACAGCGGAGAGTTAAGTGGAAGTCTTTTCTTCAGACTGTAGTAGGATTTAGACTAAGCTAGCAAGCTTTTATGATTTATGATTCTCAGCAGATTCTAGATGCAAAGAAGTGGGCAGAGCTGACAAAAAAACAAGTTCCATCGCTATATGTAGGATCACGCAAACCACACTGTGACACAACATAACACCCACTCAGACACAACACATAGGCCGGTGCTGCTAACAAACAGACTGTACAAGATATAAATAGCCCACATACTGGCCTACATGTCCAGTCTGGACCTGTCCACACATTTACCAGCAACAGGTGTTTGTCATCCCTTAAACGTTCTTTCTGGTAGTATTTATATAGATACACCATCAAATGTGTGGTAATAAAGACAACTTTATTGAGCTCTCTAAGGCAGGGGTCGGCAAATAAGCCCATTTTCTTTCAAGACGTTATATGGCGAGCCACTGACAAAGTCAAATTATTTCAAATCATATGCACGTTTAGCTCAGTGGGTACTGTGCGGGGCTCCTGTTAATTAGGTTGTAAGAACGACTCCAACTTCCTGCAGGCATTTTTTTCTCCCTTTTTAAACAAATTGAATAAAAGGACACCTTTGCACATGCTCACAATAAAGCATGTGCTGCAGTGCGTGTGCGTCCCAGCGTTTGATCGGCATTCATAAACCTATGGACACTTATTTTCATTTCCCTGAGAAAATTCAGGGGAATCACATCACACGTTTACTGACGGCTTTTTCAGAGGTGTGTCAAGCCAGAGCCTCTTTTGAATTGTCCTTCAGAACTCTTCAAAGTAAAAGCTCTCAATGAACTCGACATAAAGCATAGCTGCAAAAGACCTTCTTGCGCTTTTATTTTAGAGGCACAATCACTTAAGAGGAAGTGATTATGTGAGTAACTGTTGCTGTCATGACTGAGATCTATTTCAGCACCAGCCGTTATCAATTTATTTATTTTTTATTTTTCTGCTATCAGAGCAATCTGGCCACTGTGGTTATTATTATACACACACAGGTCCGAAATACACAGACACACACAAACATGACCTATACACATGCATTAAAGTACGGAGAGATGTCGGAGCGAGTGGGATGCCATGTAGCTGGAGCCATGAGCAATTAAGGGTGTAGGGCCTTGTACTGCACCTTCGGCAGTGTCCAGGAGGTGAACTGGCACGTCCCCAAGTACCAGACCACACTCCATATGACTCACTGGTTCCTAAGCCAAGTCCCTATTGTCTGAGCTACTGCCGCCCAAAATCAGGTTCCACTGAGATTTGAACTCAGATCGCTGGATTCAGAGTTCAGAGTGCTAACCATTACACCATGGAACCACTACAGTGAAACGATGATCATAGTGGGATAGTAGTATCAATATATCTGAGGATAGAGGTATTTCAATTTGTTGTTAGGAGATACAGATGAAGATCAGTCATTTTACAACAGTTTGGATGCCTACACAGTACATCTGCATGGCAGCCACACACACACACACACACACACACACACACACACACACACACACACACACACACACACACACACGGAAAAAACGCATTACTAGCTTCCTCCTGGCCTCGTGACTGACGGGCTTGTTTTGAAACCTGATCACTGGCTTAATGCGTCCTGACACACATTCACATCCCTGAGTTTTGCAATGACCCCTGTTTACTGCATCAACACACACACACACACTCATGCAAAGAGCCAAAGGAGCAGGCATGTAAACAAATGTACACCAATGCCTGCTGTGCTAATTTGTATTTGCGTTTTCAGCTGTGTTGCAGGAGGAAAACAGGAAATCCTGCTTGTGCCAAGTGGCATCAGCTGTTTAGATTAAAGGGGATCTATTATGCTTTTTAAGGTTACAATGTCAGATGCTCGTACTAAATGTGTCCAAAGTAATAAAAAATGAGGTATATGTATGTAAAATGAATCCCTGTGACCACAAAGCTCAGGCTTCAGACTGCTCTGAATATTAGGTTTCCAACATTTTTTTCACTCTGTTCGCTTTCTCGATGCTAGTCTCCTGGTCCTCAGGGTCAGTCTGTTGGATCACATATTCATTCTGAAGAACAGGGTTTGATTAGCATCTTCACGTGGCCAACCGAAGTCTCCCACTACGCTCACGGCATAATTTTCTCATTGAATAATAAATGCAACACACCTTTTTACTCATGGTGGTGTACTTAAGTACCGCAGTACTCAGCTCCTTCATTGTCTATGTGCTTGCTGCCACACCTTTCACCTTAAAGCTATTCTGTCAGTAGCTGCTGTTCATGTAGCATTTCAAAAGGCCCACCTCCACCTCCACCCTTAGGCACAGAGTCCGCCATGATGCACCGTCATGTTTGGGGGGTGCACATTGGGAGTGCCCAACAGTTGTAACTGCACCTTAATTACCAAGAACCTCATCTCCACTCCACCATACCACACTTCACAAACCAAACCTGAAGTTGGCTGCCTGTCTTGCTTTTTAACCACCTCGTAGACAACTGGCTACGTTGTGAACAGAATTGTTCATAACTATTAACTATTTGTTTCTGTTAAATCTGTCTTTCATTCACATGGTCACCATAAAGGAGAATATAATGGAGAAATATTTTTTCTGTTGTAACTTTGCATGCCTGCTTTTATTGTTCTATTAACTAATAACATATGCTAAATACATGTCCAAAAGATACCAGCCCCTACAATGTGATCATAGGTTTTGGTGGTTGAACAAGCCTAACCTGTCTCAATAAATTCCCACACGTGTCCCATGTGGCCTCCCCACTGACATGTTGTCAAAGCCTCATGGGATCTGTGGTTGTTGAATATGAATTTTATCATATGTTGCTGTATATTAGAGTTGAATATTTATTACAGTAAAGTAGTAATCATCAAACTCTGGAGTTTTTCTTTGCATTTTAGAAAGCAGTCCACGTAGCTGGAGATGTGGTTGCTTTTTAACCACACATTCTTGTAGACAACTGGTTGTGTTGTGAACACATTTGTTCACATACTTGCCTAAGTACTATGGGTGTAAGATTCCATCACAGGGCACACCAGAGAACTCAGACCGTATGGATTTGCATGATGTAAACAATAACGACCATTGATTACTTTTTTGTTAATTCTGAGATCACAGCGTTTACCACAGTGCACGGATGTAACAGTCTCGGACTTGTCAATCTAAGCACTAATCTGTCGCCTGTTATTTTGCCAAGCATATTTGTCGCTGACACATCTTACAGATGCGGGTAACTGCGGTCTTGATCTATTAGCTTGTCTTCAAAACTTTCCGGCATTGTTGTCACTGCCGACGTACCTACTGACCCCCGACCCTGTCACGTCCCCATACTGCCCAGTTACTGTTAATGTGCATAATGCATTTTGCAGATGCTAGCATTAATGTCTGAGGATTTGCACAACCAACACTCCAAATGGACACAAAATACGCAGCTGTAGCTACAGTATAGCTCTGGCTTAACAGGTTTCATATTGTAGTGGTTATTGCTTTACCTTTGTTTACCTTTATCTTGTTTGTTTAATCAAGAACAAATACTGTAGTATAAAAATTAAAATTTGACATTTTATGCAGTGGTTGTAAGCTGGACTGTTTTTTGGCCAAGACAAAAGACCCGAAGTTACTGGTGATCAAGACCCTGCAGCATAATGGCTGCTCTGACGAGATCATTCTTTATTTTTGTCTCTGCAACCAGGAAGCAGTGCATCATGTACTTAATCCAAGTGGTGCTCTGGATGAGAGAGTGGAGGATGAGGAGGACAACGAGGAAGACCTGGTCAGGATGCATAGGCATTACAGGAGAACAGAGGAAGGAGGAAGACCAGGTGGTTCCCACGGCCGTGCTAACAACAGAGAGCTAACTCAGAATGAAATAGACCAGGTAAGACATCATTCATTGTGATAATAACATGCTACAGTACTGAATGTGTTTTCTCCATTGAAGATAATACTGTACAATTCCTGGAGACACAGAATATTTGAGTCTCTTATGGTTGTAAAGAGCGTTCTATCATCTGTTACATGCCACCCGGTCAGCTTAGAACACTGCTTTTGAATATCTAAGGAATTCAAAGCATGTAGTTTCTTATCATGACTCCTTTATCTATTAGCATACAGCATTAGCACTGATGAGTTGTTTGGTATATGATCACTTTAAACACACTATGCAATGCAATATAAAAAAAACAAACAATGAAAGTTTACCAAGGCATATATAAAGGGCCCTCTCCACATTGTTCAATCAGCAAATTTAGCAAAGCTAAAGTACAGGGTTGGAGAATAACAATAATAATAATAATAATATCCAACTAACGTTACGTATTTTACATGTGGTCCGCCGCCAGATTATGGTACTTTGATAATGGCAAAAAATAATAATAAATGAATACTTTAGGGGTGTTGAAATATACTTTAGTCATGACAGCAACAGTTACTCACATAATCACTTCCTCTTTAGTGGTTTTGCCTACAAAATAAAAACGTAGCAATTAATTTTTTTGAGTTAAATTGAGAGCTTTTACTTTGAAGAATTCTGAACGACATTAAGAGTCTTTTGCCTGCTTGACTCACCTTTGAAATAGCCTCAGAAAACGTGATTCCCCTAAATGTCCTCTGCCTGGAGATACTGGGGAAATGCAATCGCTTCCGTAGGTTGATGGATGCAGATCAAACACCGGAATGCACCCTCTGCAGCACGTGCTTTGTGAAACATGATATGTAAATAAACTTGAGTTTCAATTTCACACTTCTCTCCATATCTCTCCATATCTCTCATGCTTGCTCACACCACTTAGAAAGCTCTTCTTCAGACATGTTTTAAAACATAAAAATAATAGGTTTTGATGATTTTGTTTTCACATCCATCAGCTGAACGGGGAACGCTTCTCTGTGCTCACCTTAAATCTGTAATTAGGTGTCATGTGAAAACTTAAGAATGGACTTCTCAGAGAAGTAGGAGACATCTTGTCTCCAATACATTTGCATATTCATAGATTCTGGAATTTTGAATGGCAGACCGTGTTATTCAAAACAGATCTGGAGAGGATCTTTTAAAGTAGACTGGTCACAGGACCACCAAGGTCAGTAGGATTCATCCTCTTTGGATCACAAATGTCTGCCCAAAATTTCATGGCAATCCATGTGATTGTTGAGATATTTCTGTCAGGACCAAAGTGGTGCACCGACTAAGTGGCTAACATGGCTAATAAAAAAAGATATGGATATCAGTGGGAAAGTCACCCAGCTGGTGAAAAGTGGCTTTAAGTCAAACGCAACGCAACTTCCTTGTTTTCATTTCTCTCTTAAACTCTATCCCTCTGTCCTTCTCTTTCTCTCTCTCTCTATTTGCAGACTTCTGTCTCCCTACAGGATTGTTTAAGACTGTTGGAGGAAACCTTTCCCTTTACAGAAGAACAGGTAGGGCAAACGTCCCTATTAAGCACATGTACCATATAGGCCATTGCAACTTCTGTGTCAAATAAAACAAAAACGACATCATTTTTTGCTGCATTTCTTCCAATGAAGCTCCTCGTTACATAAATTACACTTTTTATTGTAAGCCAATCAGATTTCTCAATTTTGAGAAATGCTGCTGAACCCAGAGGAAGTTTCAAATAACTTTTTGGTACCCTCGGAAGATAAGATTTTTGCACATTTCTACTCCTGTCTTTGTGTAGTATTCATTTGTTATTATGTTTCGTGTTTTGAATAAAACGTTACTTGATATTACTTGAATTAGAAATATAGTTTTCTTTGAAAGAAAAACACGAGTTTTAGCAAGCTAGTAAACTGACCACACACATGCATCAATACAGTAGCTGCATAGTATGGCTCATTGCAATGACTAAAACCGAACCTGCATGTCAGAGTGTCCTTGGGCTAGATTCTGAACCCCAGATGTCTTCCGAAAGGCTGTGAGAGTGTGTGAGAATGATTACTTTCTTTCTGATGATCGGCTGGCAGCCACTGCCAGTGTATGAATGGGGTAAATGTGACATGGTCGGAGGACTAGAAGTCTATTTACCATTTAAAATAGACATTTAGGCTAATTTCAATGGTTAACAACACACCACAGAATTGAGATATAGACAAAATTACAACACATATAAAGATATAAAGAAGTATTGGATAGTAATTTCCACTATAGTTTTGATTTTGTTAGCAAATAATGTTTTAGGCTACAATTTATGTACTTTATTGTCTCTCAGTTATGTGATGTTGGCGGGGGAGATCTGGAGCATCAACCCCAGCCCATGCTGCCCCCAGTTATCCCCAATGGAAACCCTTCATTGGACCTGGAGCTCCACTGGCAGGACTTGGTGGCTATCATGGAGCCGGAGGTGACTGGGCGAATGAAAATAGATAAAATGACATTTGGCAAAAAAGTAAAGAAGGGAATGATTAGATGAGTAAGCCGAGATTCAATAAATTGAGATCAATGTTTTTTCCTTCCTCTCTAGAACAGGGGTGTTGACATGATGACTTCATTTGATGATACCCAAAATTTGCGAGCAACTGGGGCCCTTCATGGTGTTCCACAGCAAAACTGCAACAACCATGATGATGAGATAGCAGAGGCTGATCAGGAGGTCCTTCAAATAGAGACTCCCCGGCAGCATGGTAATTCCATTCAGCAGCTGACATTTGTTTAAGAATTTGTGGACAGTATTCTTACACTTCAACAACTCCTCAAAAATTTGGCTTGAAGGTTCCTTGCATGTGTAAATTAACTTGGCAATAAAGCTGATTCTGAACACAAGGTGCAGTTACTTGTTTCCAATGCTTTAACCCACACGAATCTTTGTCTCTAGGTTTGTTGGGGCCACCAAGACTGTCAGAGGTAGAGCCAACCCAGCTTCCACTCATCCCCAGTGCAGAGTTGGATGACTACAGTTCAGCCTTGAACATAAGGGACACTTTGAAAAACTCTAATGTGAATCCCTTGCACAGTCCTCCAGACCACATGGATCTGCTTGCAGAAGATCCTTCAGAAGACTTCTGCCTGGGACTAAATATAGAAGATAATTCGAATACCTTTGACGTAAATCTGCTAACACAAGGTCTTGAAGATCCCATGGAACGCAGTCCACATTCACAGTATGCTCCCTACCCTGAAAACCCTTTCACCCCATCTCCGGAGGGAAATGATATGACCCAAGACCTTCTGATGTCATCCTCCAGTGTCTTTTTGGTTGATGAGGAGGATGTCGAGGATGAGGATGATCTCTTTAGCCCACTGAATGACCTCTTAGAGGATGAGATTAGATTTTTGGACCTGGCTCTGGAGGAAGGATTCAGTCCTGTGATGGCAGCCAGGCTGGAGGAGGAGGGCTACCTTGACTGTAAAACAGCTCAACAGGAAACTGGCAGAGACACAGACTCTAGAATGGCAATCACAGATGATCAGGGTCAACCAAGAAGACATCAGCAAGGTAAATATACAGGGAGGAAACAGACCTTCTATAGTAACACTTTTTCACAAAATGTGCAACTATGTACCTTGATTTTAAGAGTGCTAAATTCAAGTACTTCATACATAAAACTATAGAACTTTAACTTTCCTTGTTCCCTCCACCTAGATGGTGAGAATGAAGCAGACTCCGACTCTGGTCTTTCTCTGGATTTCAGCCACAGCCCTGCTTCTCCATGTGCTTCAGAGGCCTCCTCTTATTCCTCTTCCTCTTCCTCTTGTGTGTCAGCTGTGGACAGTCCCTTCTATGAAGACGAGGATGCTGATGAAAGCTTTGTTGGTTCAGATATGGAAGTGGAGGTGAAAATAAAGCAGGAGGAGCTGGAAGAGGAGGAGATGGGGGCAGTAGGAGGAGAGTACCCCGAAGATGTCACGAAACCCTTTCCTCCCAACTATGGGGATCACAAGATATTTAACGGCTTTCCTTGGCTGGAGCATATTGGCCACGATCACACATACAACCAGCCCTGGTCATCTGCCTCCTCTCCATCCCTGGGCAAGCTGCCCACCAAACACACCAAATCCTCCCTGCGACATGACACCGCCAAGCCTTACCACCATTCGTCTTCCAGACACATCACCGAGACTAAAATGTGGAGCCGAGATCAACGCCGTGCACAAGCCCTGAAAGTCCCTTTCTCCAATGAGCTGATTGTTAACCTCCCAGTGGAGGAGTTTAATGACCTACTGGCCAATTACCAACTCAATGAGGAGCAGCTTACCCTCATCAGGGACATAAGACGGCGCGGTAAGAACAAGATAGCCGCCCAGAACTGCAGGAAGAGGAAACTAGACATGCTGCTGGGACTTAAAGATAACGTGTCCAGTTTAAAGCGCTACCGTTCACGGCTGCTCCGAGAGAAACAGGAAGCCCTGAGGAATCTGCTGGAAATGAAGCGGCAACTGGGCACGTTGTACGAGGAAGTCTTTTCCAGGCTGAGGGATGAGGAAGGGAGGCCGCTGGATGCTATGGAATACCTGCTTCATTTTGAGTCTGATGGTAGTGTCACGGTGGCTTCACACCAACAAGGGGCAGCGCTGCCAAAACGCAGCAAGAAACAGAGGGACAAGAAGAAGTGAAGAGGCGGACAAGCCATTACAAAATGTAAGGAGCGTAAAGAGAACCCTTAACAGGAGTGTGATCAAAAGCACAAAAGATGCAGGAAATACTATTGCAGTGGGGAATAAAGGAACACAGAAATTTGTTATCTGCTGATCTGGTAAAAGGTACCATGAACAGATATCCCTGACAGTGATGTTTTTATTTAAAGATGTGGTGAATGCTTGAATGGACGGAAGAAACTTACCTTTACTCCAGGATGTGTTGCTCTCCATTCTTCATTATTACATGTTCTACACTGGAAAAGGACAGGAGACAACTCATGTGAAGCTCCAACAACTTGGGTTCTCAAGCTCAAACCACAATGGTACTACACAGTGGAATGAGGATCTGAGGACCTGGGACCAGCGTTTTGATATGCTGTACCAATGCTTATGCACACTCCTGCTCCTCTTACATCAGCACCTCAGAGACTTGGAAATATTGAGTTGGACAAGCCAGCAGGCTGGATCCTGGCTGGCTGCTAATATATCCAAACAATTACAGACACTAGAATGACTGAGCCAAGGAAGGGTTGCTGCTACACAGGAAGGGAAGTTGTGATCATGCTGCCTTGAGCTGGTAGAGGTGCAGCATCTCACACTTTAGCTGGCTAAAGACTTGGGGATCAAACCTGGGTATGTTCAGATGATTCCCAGATGATGTCACCCTGCTGCCAAATGAATCATGCTATTCACCAAAACACCAAGAAGTGGAGTAGTAGTGCCTATTTTTTTCTTCGGAACTGAAGCATGATAGCAATGGATTTTACCTGTGCCTCTCTGTGGAAATCTTGTTTATTTAAAACAAGATAGTGGGAATCTGTGTTCCAAATGTGGCTAGGGTAGCCACATCCATGACATAAATTCAAAACCCAGTATTAGAAACTGTCATCAGATACTTAATACATGGGCTAAAACAAAACAGCAATTGACTTGACAATTGACATTGTAATGCTGTTAATGTTTTAAGATTGATAGGTAATAATATATGTCAAATGCCCAAAATACAAACAAATCTACCTTTAATTAATACAGTAAAAATGACAGCCTTTGGTAAATCTGAATACCAGCATTTCTAGCTGAGTAGGATAGAACTCCAGAGATACTAATCCAAGTAGGAGTACAAGAAATTAAACATGGCAGCAGTTTGACTTCTTGATGCTTAATTACATATCAACACATTTGACCTATATTTACAGTATTCTAGATAATAGTTGATAAAGCCATGCAATTAATTATTAATGATTTTATTGGCAAAGTCAATTTAGAATTTCTCAGGAATGAGCACAGCCATGACATATTTACTTTGTAATGTTGTTGGATTCTTTTTAGACAAGATACTAACAGATGTTAGTGTTTCTATAGTGAAGAAATGCAGTGGAATGGTAAACGGAGTTACTTGTAACGTTCGTTTCTGGTCTTCCGACCAACACAAAGCACTTTACACTACATGCCACATTCACCCATTCACACACATACCATACAAGGCGCCAACTGCACCGAATGCACATTTTAATTTATTATTTCATTTATGCAATGGTAAAAAAAGGCAAAATAAATGGAAACATTGTGAATGTACTTGTTGGGTGTTAGGAATTTTTTTTTTCATTATATTGGATTTCGGACAAGAATTTTCACTTCTGTTCATCCCTACCCACTGCTCATCAGAAAGAAACTAATCATTCACACTCACACAATTTGCCCAAACACACTGTGACATGCGGACTGGGGATCGAACCACTGCTCCAATTAGTGGGGGACCTGTTGCTCCATCCATCATCAACCGCTTATCCTGCGCACAGGGTCACGGGGGGCTGGAGCCAATCCCAGCTGACATCGGGCAAAAGGCGGGGTACACCCTGGACAGGTCGCCAGTACAGCTGCTCCAATGGCCTCCATATATTTGAAAGATAAACAGGATTTTGGTGAAGACCTAATATGAACTATTTACCGTGTAATAACCTGCATGCCAACACTACCATTGACGGAAAGAGCTTTTATTAGTTGTTAAGTGTCTACATGTTGTGATTACCCAATGTGCTTGCTGGTATTCAAGGACTTGGGACCTTGTCTTCTCTGTACTTCGGAAAAAAAATAAAAAGACAATGAATATGGACTATTTTTGCCTCTATGGTGTACACACAGTTACTGACGTTCATTTTAATTCAGTGGCTTTGTCTCATACTCCCCATTTCTGGAATGAAATAGGTCATTGTAGCTGAGAAATGGACGCATACATGTGATCTTTGTTAAGTTGGGAAACACCATCTGGCGATGATTTTGTGATTAGGCACACATCAGCTCCTCTCTCCTCTACTTTCTCTCCCTCTGTATGCAACCTCATCCCATTATTGCATGTTACTAACACAACTTCTCCCCTTTCTGGTAGTCTTGTGCTTTCTCGTCTCTCTCCTCTCTCCTATCACTTCCTGCAGGTTTTCTGGCTCTGGAGCTGTGGAGTCTGGATCTGTGGCTGCGGGTCACCTGCTGCCCCCGTGTTCCTGCTCGACACCCTCTGCTACAACGACTATTGTTGCTAGTCTTATTGTTATTATTGTTATTATAATCATTAACATTACGATGGTTACCATTAACACTATTATAAATATCTGTACCATTTTTCATTTAGTCTATAGCAACATTACCTTCACTGTCTGTACCTCTGTGTGTATATTGTGTAGGCTGCCTCCCTCCCCTCTCTCTCTCCTTACATCTCTCTCTCTCTCTCTCACCCCAACCGGTCGAGGCAGATGGCCGCCCACCCTGAGCCATGGTTCTGCTCGAGGTTTCTGCCTCTTAAAAGGAAGTTTTTCCTTGCCTCTGTCTCCTAGTGCTGCTCTTGGTGGGAACTGTTGGGCTTCTGTAAATAACATCATAGAGTACGGTCTAGACCTGCTCTTTTATGAAAAGCGCTGTGAGATAACTGTTGTTGTGATTTGGCGCTATATAAATAAAATTTAATTGAATTGAATTGAACATCAGCTACTGGTACATACGCATGAACACATGAGCTGGGCTAGTCAGAATTGATTTTCTCAATGTTAGTCAAATGAAGTTATTGTTAAGTAATTAAGTATTTAAGCACATTAGATTTTCTTTTTAGACAAACAAAATGCTCCATGTAGATCTTACAATGCGGCCTTGGCAGTGAATTCTAGGTATTGTAGGAAGTGCAGTCAAATGTTGGCTGTAAAATGTAAAAGCAAGGTAAAGGCAGCGGAGCAACATACGTAGATTTACTCATGTACAATTTTGACATACTTCCACTTTACCTGAGTATCTCCAGTTTTTGCTACATTATACTTCTACTGCACTACATTTATGGGACAGCTATTCTTGTTTTTTAACGTAATTAAAAAAAATAACTACACAAGCTTAAATTGTTCAAGATGAAATGAATGACTAACTTTTGGCTTGTGACCCCTACCAAAATATGTCTAGTTGGGGCCTCTTGTCACATTTCAGTTGTCTGAGTTGGTAGCAGTTCCACTAGGACACTTCCCCTCTAAACTTCTCACATATTTTCATTTAAATAACTAACTGTCTGTGGCCTAAAGAAGTCAAATTATTAATTATTATTTTTACTTAAGTAGGACTCTGAAATCAAGACTTTTAAGTTGTGGTATTACTGGATACTTCTTTCACAACTGGAAAAATCAATGCTCACAGGCATCACCGGGTGTTTTTTAGGCTTCTAAACATTCACGACTAATACCATGTATTTAATAATTGGGAGTTGTCAATGTGGTATACATGTGAAAATGCTGTACTGGCACAAAGAACCCACTGGTAGCACAAAATAAGATTTTAGCAATCACACAACTTTCTAAATGTTCACATAACTGTGGTAGTTAGTTGTTTATGTTGTCATTACAATAATAAAAAGACTAATTGAGACACCAGTACAAATAGCTACGAAAACGAAAAACCTTTATTGCCTAAAACAGACAATTAAAAGTAGATGGGCCACAACAGTGACACTGCAAGGGTAACCAATAAACATGCAACAGGACAACACTAGCTAATCTGCTAAATACAGAGAAAGGTTTCAGAGACAAGATAGAGAAGCTAAGTAGCAAACCCAGGTCTAGCTGATCCAATCCCTTCCCATCAAAGGTAACGTGTAACAGAAGGCAGTCATAGTGCAGGACATTTTACTTACAATACTAATGTACATGAAAATATAAGTCCCAACAGCCAGAAGTTCTAAAAAAAAAAATAAAAGATCTTCAGGAAAAGTACTGAATATATTTAATTGAAAACAGACAAAGTAGAAAGGTTAGGCCCAACATACAGATACTAACATGCAGAGTATCACAGAAATTTTAGAGTCAGAGGTTTGACTTTAAATGCTATAAACTCTTTAAACTGACTCAACTTACTTTGAAAAAGAATAAGATAAATCCCACACACAAACTCAACTCAGTTCAGCCTCTTAAGGAAACAAAGTAGAGGTCAAAAACATCAGAGAGCTGATCTTGGTCAAGTGTGTAATGAGCATCTTCCCATTTCATCATCTGGCCTTGTTGTATGAAGTACATAGGCAGAAATATTGGGACTGTGTTTTTATGTAGCTTGCTGCTTTGTACATGTCTTCCATAGAATGTCACTGAGGGTTAAGGCTCATTAAAGTCTTTCTGGAACAAAAAGTAAACATTTAAAAATAGCTGCTGTTTCAAATGTGACACATGGCAGCGCAAGGCGAAGCAGAAGAATGTCCACTGAAAATTAATTTGCATTACAGTAAGGAAAACATTTTCAGAATTAAATGTCTTTAAAGGTGAGCGCTCTCATTAATCTCCAGCCGCAGCAGGCCACTGAAAACCAACAGTTCAGAGATCAGGGATTGTAACTAGCTAAGCCGGGTCTGCTAACAGAGGAAGCTACTATGCTAACTTTAATACAGTATACATAGAAATAAGCACAGCCGGGCTACATTCGACACATTAAACGCAGCAGAGAGAACACCACTGAAAGACCTCTCATATGAAGCAGTCATGTTAATCATGCTGAATTCAAAAGTTTTATTTAATATCAAAATGTGTTTTAACATAGGACCAGTCTGCACGCAAGCAAGATGAACCAAGAAATACTCTAAATGTGCTGAAACATCATGTCTTGAGTGTTGCCCGGCCAGTGCAAGCTAAAATAATACAGCATAAAAAAAAACCACACGTAGCTGAGTGTCTGTGATGGTTCGGAGAGGAGTGGAAATGAAGATTTTAAACATACTTTCAATCGTTCCTCCATTAGCAATAAAAGCTAGTTGTGTTTGTTACAGAGCCGCAGTCTCACATCCACCTACCAGCCACGGTCATAGGAATTAACAAGCAGAAACTTTCACCATAAGCCAGATGTGATGAATGTGCAGATCACATCTGATAAATCACTGACATATGGCTGGTCAGGTGTCCCACTGATGGTTGTCTTGTCCAACACTATTCACTTCTGGTTCAAACTGGGGCACGTTTAGACAGAGAAACTTTAAGTTTCAGCAGAGAGAGATTATATATATTTTAATACTACTCGTTTTCCTATTCTTACATTTTGGTTTCAAACAATAGCTGTACCTTGCAAATAAACATGATTTTTAGTCCAGCTTGCTTTTAATAAAACACTATCAGGGTTCCTGAAGAAATGCAATTGGAGCGCAGTGCGCTGAGAGGTTACCATCAGAGTTTGGCTGAAGTGGAAACCTGCCGATTCTGAGCCTAGCACTTCGTCCATTCCAGTTTTATGATGCGTTTGTCGGAGCGATCATCAGTTGGATCCATCTAATCTACGGCTTTAAGAGCATCTCACTTTGTTTAGACTGGAGTCCTTGGTTTGACATATGAGAGGCAACTCTTCAAGTCAGTGTGCTCGTCAATCTAGCAGTGGAAAATGAAAACCTGCCAGATGCTGATTTTGCTGCCGTTTGTACACTATCAGCCACTCTGGCAGGTAACCAACCAGCCTTAGTTCTATTAAAAATTAACTGAATAAAATTGATAAACTGGCACGAGAAGTCTGGGAACTAAAGTCTGTACACTTATGGTTATACTTATAGTTCACTACTTCTGTAAGTGGTCATTTTACTTCTTGTCCTAGGGGCGACAATTTGGCTTCCTACTAAACAAATACTGTGACCTAGTCTTGAAAATGGCTGGTGAATTGACAGTATTACCACATGACTGACTTTCCCTGACCATGTTCAAGAAAATACCAAGACTAACTCAAACTGCAACATCATAATATATACCTTAATTTCTATAACACATATGATTGTGTCACACAAAATACAGCAGATGGACAGTTTTACATTCACAGAAAAGCTACACGTTTGCCTCTAAACCGCCACCAAATTAGCACAAATACTTCAACTAATGGTTTGATAAAACAGACTTTCATTCATTTTAATACAAACAATTTAACAGGCAGTACAGGGTTTGGCCAGTAGCATCACCCATGGCTGGAATGACTGCACTGTTTCAGCTTTTTAAACTGTTTTGGCAGACAACTGCAGGACATTTGAACACTGGCTGGTTGGCTGCCACATTGGCTGGTAGGACATGTAAGGCCAAAGCCAACAACTGGTGGTCTTTTCATGTAGACTGTACATTTCACACTAACATGGACAGATTAACAAAGACGGGTTTCTGTGTCAACCTGTCCGTGTTAGATGAAATGTAGAATAGCTTCGATCAAGAACAGTGTTAAGTCAGCAATAATGAGAACCCAGGTGGCACGAAAAGAACAGATACTTAAAGACATGAATGGTTTGTCCGTTCTTTCATTCCTCCATAATACCTTGCCACTTCACTCCCCTCCAAAAGACGTTCCCTCCGAAGTATCCTAACAAAGCAGGAAGGGAAGCTTGTGCTCTCTGATCCGCTATAATTTGAGCCACTTTCATCAGCTGGAAAACATTTCTTAAAAACAGGAATTCTAAATGAAGAGTGGCGTACGGGGGGAGAGAAACATTCAGCTTGCTTCTCACGTGGATGGACACGTTAAAGAGGTAGCTTGACAGCTTGCATTGTAGTCCTGTATTTCCAACACCAGGCACCTGTCACCAAATCGAGCAGACAAACACTTTAAGTAATTTCACTGTATTCAGTTCAATATTCATCTTGTGACGCCAAGGAGGAATGCTAGCAGAATAAAGGCCCCGGTGCCCATCAAGCGACACGTCCCTGGTGACAGAAAGACATTAAAATAAGACTAAGTGTCAACATACCTCTTTAAAATATTTTTACATTTTCAGTCAAGATACAGGCGGGAGCATCTTTTGAGGAAAGGACACCAGTCTCCTTTCAGGGCAAGAAAACAAACTTCTTTCCTTTCAGCTACATTGGCAGTTCACTCCCAACAATCTGGGATTTTCTCCACTTTCCCTGCCAAAGTGGCTGCTAGAATCAATTACTTGAACAGTTCACCAGCATATAGTTGCTTTCCCGCCCTGGAACTTCCATACTTTCTTTTCCTCTTTGCACCTCTGCCCCCTCCTCCACTCATCTAGTCTTTTTTCTCCTCCTCTTTCTTCTCCTCCTCCTCCGTGGGGTAAGAGTGCCAGGTGAGGCGCTCCTCATAGAAAGAGATGACCACCTGGGGACATTTGATGTTGGCCTCCTTGGCTGGGACGAGGTCGGCCTCGTCTGAGTTCTTCCTGTTAATTTTAATTCAGGAGAAAAGAGAGGAGGGAGGAGTAGAAGGGGAGAATCAACATGCAAGAGAGACGGGACAGAAAGGAGGAGTAAAGAGCAAGGGAAAGACAAAAAAAACAACAGATAGGACAAACAAATGAGAGGGAGATAAAGAGAGAGCGCAAAAGAGAACAGTGTTTGACAATCGGCTCTTGGCCATTTCTTTCCTCCAACTATAAACACAAAGTAAAGGTTTTAGTCTGGTAATTAACAAGGATAACCACCCAAAGTTGTTCTCTGGGACAGTGGTTCCCAACTGGTGAGTGAAATCTGAGTGGGTCGTGAACATGTGGTTTACTTTCAACTTTACTGTGAATTTCTACAACAGTGCTTTTATTTTAAAAGACTGTTTTCCACTTCCTAATGGGCCTCAGTGCTGCGACCTGCAACTTCACAACTGACCTTCATTCTTGAACATCTGTTCACTGTAATGGACTTTCCTCCTCAGTCTGAGGGGAAGCTTGCTTCACTACTGAACAAACAGTCAACAACAATAGACTTTGTAAAATAAAGAATTTACGGCAGAGCTTTTATTTTGAACTGGCATAAAAAGCAGGTAGGCCAGCCAATGAATGAAATTTCATTTTTTTTCATTTATGATAATTTAATATACAAAATAGCTCATATTTTAATTGACATCTGTCCAGTTCTATTCATTTGTTGCACTGATGTGTACATATAGGAGGACTCCTAGTGGTAAGATAAGATCCATTGTGAACACGGCCCCTTGTGGTGAAAAACTGGACCGTTGAGGCTATACCAGTTACTGTCACCACTGCTCTAGGAGCTATAAATGTGGGTTTCCAAATTACAATCCATAACCTGTCTCAGTTTTTTTGTTTGTTAAACATACTGTTGAATCCCAAATCACCTTTAAAAATAAATCTACCACAAAGCCATCTCTGGACCTTTATAAAATGACAGTGAAGACCCACCACTTCATGAGGAACATCAGCTCTCCACTGGAGTCTGTTGCTCCAATAATCCTTTCCGGCTGCAAACCTCTGCCAAAACCTCTGGCCTTCTCACCCTGGAGACAGGAAGTATAAAAACAAGAAGCCACATGACCAAAAAAGAAAAAACAGACGGGTAACAGATAATGCTGCTACAAATATTAAAGCACGTGAGTGTAGACGTTGTATATAATTAGTTAAATTGTAAATTTATTTGTGGTCTAGCTAACTGCTGGGAGTCTTTAGTTTGAAGCATGAAGTCTCCTTCACTCACCTCCTCCTTCTTCCTCTTGCTCCCTCGCTCCTCTGAGTCTCCCGAGGCCTCGCTGGTGACTTTCCTCTTGCCCTCCTTCTTTTTCTCCTCCTTCTCTTTGTGTTTCTGCATGTACTCTGCAATAAGGTCGGGGCAGTCCAGGTTCTCTTCTGGCTCCCATGTGTTATCCTCACTAGAAAGGTGGGTGCAGACAGCACACATGAATGGAACATGTTCAGTCAGCATTTGTTCGGAACACATTCTCACTCTTAATTAAGGCATGAAACATGCGAGGACCCTATTGAAAGAGAAGGAATTATTCTTTTCCCCCCCCAAATGAATCCCATTTTTGGCAGCCTAAACAGGCTTGAAAACTCAAGAAACTTTTCACAAAATTCAAGCTTGGGGAAAATTTTCATGTAATATGGTTTTGGCGCAGGTAGTGGCAAAATGGCAGATGCATCATGTCCAGGCCTACGAAAAAGCCTCTGGGAGTGATGCCCGAACCCCAACAAGAAGTCAGCCATTTTGAATTTAATGGCCATTTTTGGCGATTCCCAGGCTCCATACTTTAACAAACTCCTCCGATCGACTTCAAATTTTGGCTGTGCAATCTAAAGGCATTGACAATCAAAAATTGTGCCAACTGTGAGTTTTCGCCGAAAGGGGTGTCCATGGCGTGGCCTCGAATATCGATGATTCGCCATGAAACAGGAAGTTTTTCCAGTGTACATGCTCAGACCTGCACCAAACTTTACATTTTTGACAAGTGTCCTGCCCTGAGCACATCTACATGCTAATATTCACTTAATGCCATAGCCTTAACTATTGGCAACAGGAAGCAAGCCATTTCTGATAATCATCTGATTTACAAGGCATTTTCATAGCGTGGTCCACACTTTATGTACACAACAGAATTACCGGGTGTTCTCTAGCGCCACATAGGGGACACAGGAACCGACGATTAACTCCTTCATGACTGCTCCAAACTACGCAATAATTCAGAGCTGTCTCCCTGTCCAATGCCGCTTGTAGCTTTGATTCCTAATACTTTCTTTGTTTAATAAAAATGCAATGTTTAAGGTAATTTGCAGGCCGGTAATTTTATAGCAAAATTCTAAACTTTCAATTTTGTGGGCATGATGCAATGCTGATCCTTTATGCTGTCATTTATTTGCAATTTTTAAACAAAAAAACTTATTTGCTACCAGAAACAAATCCTTAAAATACCAAAGGGCCTAGAACACCAACAGAGTGTTACCTTAGTGGAAACTCATACTCACTCAGAGAACCCCTTCCATTTCAGCAGAAACTCCGCTTTGCCCTTCACCACTCTGCGGTCCAAAACCTTCTCCACCACATATTCCTCCTCTTCCTCCTCCTCCTCCGGCGCTGCTGCTGCTGGTGCTGCAGCTACTGGCGCTGCTGCAGGTGCGGCGGCAGGTGCCGCTGCAGGTGCGGCAGGCTGCTCCTCCTCATCAGCCTTCTTGCCCTTCTTTCCTGCAACAGTCGCCAGCTTGAAGTCTGCTGAGGGCGCCTCTGGTGGGCCGACAAGGAAACATGTGGATAATGATAAGGATTATAATAATGAAGTGATAAATGAATTATAGTTCATTTATAGCATGTTTTAATACTATAACTTTCTGTTTGAATAGTGAAAACACACTGGCATATGAGCTGCCCAGTCCTGAACACTTACGAGGCCAAAGCATCTCCTGCATTAAAACTGACATGACATGTAGGGACTGAAAGATAACTGAAAAGTGGTGATCTACAAGCTACATGTACAGCAACATGCAGCCGTCTTGTCTTTTACTATAGTTATATGGCTATACTCACAGGCAGGGGTGGAAATGAACACCTGCCAAGCACCAAATGCAGGTAGATTTTGCATTTGGTGGCCAAATGTTGGAAGGCTACCTGCCACATTGGCGGGTAAATTATTCAGTACGATATTGCCATAATAGCTTTTTGATGGTACACAACAGCATTTCTTTTTGTCATGTGTCGCACTTAATTTTGTCCCCACTGTACCCATTGATCTAAAATCGTGTAACACGGATTAGGGGCGTTCATTGGTGTTTTTTATGTTCATTTCAGGTTACTTGTGTCTGATTGGCGCATATATATATATATATATATAAGGGGGTGGACGTTAGGAGATTGAAGTTGGGGTCGGGAGCCGTCAAGTCGTGCTTGGAGTACCTGGAGTGTTTTTAGCATTTAACTAGCTAGTTACCACTATAACGTGCATACCTGTCTACCCTTCCGTCTCCCCCGGGCTTCTCCCATATTTTACCGTTCTCTCCAGGTATCCCCCCATTAAAATATCTCCCCGTAAATCTCCCGTTTATTTATACCTGCTGTTTGCTACGTTCCCCTCCGTTAAAGCCAGTGAAGCAGAGCATAAAATAAAAATTAATTAATGAGGAGGTTTAAGTTGAATGATTAATAAGCATCTTGTAAGTCTGTTATGTCTTAAGTACATTTTATAGCAATACATTTATTTTGCTTCAAATTTCAATCTGGTGTCGTCTTTAAGTTTGTATTAACCAGAATGTGTGAGTGTGTGTGTGAGTGTGAGAGAGAGAGAGAGACACCCCCATGTATTTGTCTGTTACAGTGTGACAGCTTCTCAAGACCAAGAAAAGTCCATCACATTTTCCAAACAGCTGGAAAAGTGAAGTCGGTTAGCGCTAGCCAGTTTAGTCCTTAGCTTTATGGTTCTTTATATAATCTGCTTTATCTTTTCCAACTATGATATGGTAAAAATTAGGGCTGCATGATTAATCTAATCGCAACTACAATCGTGATGATGTCACATGCGAAAACATAACAGCTGTAACTGGATTTATTATTCAACTAGTGGTTAAATAGTATATCAAAAATTATAATGAATGTAGTAATTAATATATTATTGTTATTCTAACAGTATACCATCTGACCATGGTACTCTATTCATTGTTTTAATATTATACACTCTTGTATACTAGTTCCTCCTCCAGGTTGTGATTAGAGCCTCTGCTAATGTACATTTAGCCAGAGCCAGTATACCAACATGTTCATTTGTGGCTCATTTGTGTTTAGATAGGTTAAACCTCTGTTGTTCGTCATTGTCCGAGCTATATTGTCCAAAACTGTATTGATATATGGACTGACAGTTTGGCTTGTGTATGTATGTGCGCGTTGTTGTTGATATTGACCAATTGTTCTTGTCACAAACATTTATTTTTGTATTATTAGTGTGCACTGTCCCTTGATCGGTAACAGGGTGAAACTACACGAGCTGACAGCGGCTGTGTCACCCGACGCTGGTCTCCAAACACACGAAACAGCTGTTTGTTATTCTAAAGATAGAAATTATAAAGACAAAGAATGTGGGTGAAACGATGGATGAGCACACGCAGGTACCAGGGATCGTCTGAGCTACAGAGAGAGCTGGAGGGGAGTAAAAAGGTGCAGCTCCCCACACCACCGCTTACTTTGGCTTGCCTTCAACCCACCAATCAATCATGATTTCAGTTAAATGCTAAAGTTGCTGTTACCTTGTCCGTGGTCCGCTGGCAGAACACCGGCTGCTTTTTGATCAGATGCCGTCGTGCTGTTGCGGACGCGACATAAGTTTTTTTTACGGTGGACTGATGGTAACATTAACTGTTTACTTTTAGCTTGAAATAATCCCATACTGTGGACACTTCTTCTTTGTCCCTTGCTATTTTCTCTTTCTACCTCCACTTTGCAAACAGTGCCATTATAATAACCTCGTGTTCACAGAGTAAACGCGATGTGCGACAGTTATAAATGTCCGTGCTAAACAGTGTGCTGGATAGTTACATGGATGAAACAAAGCATCGACGCAAATTCATTGCAAATTCATCGAAATTCTTCGATTTAATCGATGAATCGTTTCAGCCCAAGATGTGTCACAGTAGGAATCTAACCTGGTTCTTTCACACCAAAGTCATGTCTATTATCCACTGCACCATCACCACCCCACAATCTTTAAACATCCTACTTTATTACTCATATTTGCATTCTTTCGTTGGGGCAGCTCAGTTTTAATGAATGCCTTTTTGCAACACATGAGTGCACTGTACTCCCTGTCCCCTCAAAAACAATGGTAGGGGAAACAATGCAATATATTTACCTCAAATAGGGATGAAATGGTTACCGCTAAGTTTTGTGTAAGGATGCACCGAAATGAAATTTCTTGGTCAAAGCCGAAAACAAATACAATGAAAAAATGTCCTTTTCACTCAGTGTTTCCCACAGGATTTGGAGAGACTATGGTGGGTGGGTCCGAGGCCCAAGAGGTAAAGTCCGGTAAAGTAAATTACATGTGTCTATTTACTTCTAATGTACACATGTAATATATTTTATACTTTCTGTGAATAGAGTTCAATTAATCTTATTTCCATATTGTATAGACAAACACATTTTCAAAATGGGTCAGACCGTTTGTTGCCTTTTCTAAGAAGTCAGCCACAGATGGAGTGGATGTGCTAGGGGACAATTCAGCAGAACAAAGTCTGCAAACGGGCATTTTTGCGTCTTTCTCTGACACTTTAAAATTCTTCCACACTGCTGATATGTCAACGTAATTGGTCGGTAAAATTTTATCTGACTTTGACCGAACACAGAAAGTGCTATTTTTACTATTTTTGGACAATTAATTTCGGTGGCTGAACATTCGGTGCATCCTTAGTTTTGTATTTGATTTGATTCTGGGAGTGATGGCCTATCACAAGACCTGTCTTAAAAAGAATGTATGTATGTCCTTTAATTTATAATCTGACAAAAAGGAAAGACCCAGACTCCCCATCCAACCCAGATCAAAAGCCACAGGGATTCCATGTTAGGCCAGGCAAGAGAGAAAAGAAGCTGAAACCTGAGTAGAGAAAGACAGGAGGAGGGGTCACCAGATAAAGAGCTGTACCGTTTCAAAGGACTGGCTCAGACAAACACTGTGAAAGCCTTTAACTATTACATCTGGAGTGTGTCTGCTAGTGGTCCCACTCCAGCAGCCATTTTGACAACTAGAGAGCCAAAGTCATGACACCACATCCAGGCTAGCCGCTGTTATTCAATGCCAACTCTATTTCAGCATTCCTACCACCGCCTTGTCTAAAACTATTGTGTTCTTTACTTTACCACTACACCAGTTGGTATTATAAATGTAAACCACTGTGATTTTAAAAGAATCAAAACAATCAGCTTCGTAGTACAGAAAAAAAAAAAATACAAGCCCTTCAGTACTTGGGGTACTTGTCCCATAACTTAGCTTCATCCAAAAATCATCTTCTAAAGTAATTTTTCACTTTTTAGCCGTTACGTCGTATGGTAATACAGCTAGCATGCCGTCCATTTTTTAACTAACTATTAAAAACTCATCACCGTATGACATTGTTGCACCGGGCACATTGCAATGTTTGCTAAAAACTACAGTGACCCAAATCTTTTTTTTTTTTTATACAGTAAATATTGATGGTCCACTTTAAAATATTTACATCAATAGTATGGGGCAATGGGCTTGGAGCTGAGAGGCGCAGACAGGGTAGGGAAGTCAAAGCATTGGCTTCATGAGCAACTGCGACGACAAAGAATATCACCATCCCTTTTACCAGCTACGTCAACTCTATTATAAAATATAAACGATGTTGAGTTAATGAGCTAACCCCTGCTAACCCCCCCACTTCCAGAACGAAAAACAAAACCAGCACACTTAAAAGTAACATTTTATATTTTAAACATTCATCACCGGTTGGGCATTAAACACATCACTACTGCGAATACAGGGAGATTTACCTGGTGGTGAGAGAATTAGACCCTGTCTACACAAACAAGATTTTACAAAACCATGACTATTCTATGAAGATTTTAAGAAACGCTGGTTGCAGTGTTGTCATGTAGACAGACAAACTGGAAGTTTTGCTTTGTAACGTCAGAGTGCGTGCGCGCCACTGCCTTCTTCGTTTACAATTTTATTAGGCTCTGATTGGCCAACATGGCTTTACGGTTAGGGTCATATCCCCGTCTGGTGGTTTGGCATGCTCTTGACAGCGCCTGATAGCATGTCGACAGATTTTTTTTTTTTTAAATGAAGGAGGAAAAACTCTGGTTATAAAAGAAAACACCCGTGTACATGTGGACTAGGCCTAAAATCAGCACTGTGAACTTGTTTAGCATCGGCTTGACGGATGTTTTTTCATATCAGCTTCTTCCACACACAAGATTTTACGTCCGTGGGCTACTCAGGTTTTATTAAAGGAAACCCAAATATATTTGGCGAGCATTTTACAGAGAAACATAGGGAGAGATGCTATCTATTAGGTTATAAGATGCAGACACACAGATTGTTTTACAAGCACAGACCCAGTGAACAGAGGTGTCATTTGGTACAACGTTAATTTTGGTCATTTTGATAAGCTTCGTTATTAACAAATCCACATGTGGCACACCTGGGGCTGAAAACGGTATCGCTGGTGGAAATTGTGCGTTCTATGCCTTTTTGGCAACTTTATAAATGTAGCCCACTGCTGATGGAGAAAGTACACCCAGCAGACACATACAGGGAGTGAGAGACAGGACGAGGTGGGGGTGTTTGCAGTAGAGGCGTGTCAATGTGGGGATGTGGGGAAAAGAGAACTGAAGGGAAAGCAGGCTAGTGAGTAAACACTACAATAAAATACAACCTAAGCTACTAGAAATATAAATATACCTGCTAACCCCAACACCGAGTTTCTCCCCTGTCCCGTCAGGGCCCATCCGGGGGAATATCAAGAATCCTGAAAAAACGTCAGCCTCTAATATGCATTGCTAGGGCTCTATCCTGACCAAACAGGTGGCTGTAGTAACAACTTGTCATCCACAAGGTAGCCATGCCATAATCATAGCCTGCTTTATAGTCTATTTTTACTAAATTAACCTGAAACTAGCAATTGAGACCATAAACTCATTAGCAAAATGTTTTTTTCTGACGTAGGGTCATTTTTTTCATAGACCTCTAAACCGCCCCTTGCGGCCATTATACAGAATGCAGGTTTACGGTATTGGCTGCACTTCTCAGACCCCGAGGCTATCCGCTTTCACTCCTTAACCCCTGGAGTCACGTGGCGTCTAATGTTCATCTTTGTTTGCTAACTTACAACCCCGTTAACAAAAGAGAGTCTACCTGATTATCATTTTGTCATTTGTCATTTTGAAAATCCCAAATGTGCCGGCTAACATGACCAGGACTAATGTGGTGGTTAACATTAAAGAAAAACGCCCCCCTCCATGCCTCTCGAATAACACTGAGCATGATCTGCAGGCTGCATCCACCGAAAGACACACAGCGGGAATCGCAACTCCAATTTACACACCTGGGCAAATTAAGTCACCATGTCATGACTTGAAGGGTTCTTACATTACCTCAACAGTAAAACAAAGCTGTTCTGTCCAGTGTTTCATAAGAGCAGCGTCGAAGCCAGCGTGGTGCAGTTTGTCCACAGCGCCTGCACACGCCGTAGCCTCGCGCACGGCATTAAATAACGCTAGTCGGCGAATGCCAAAGTATGTTCAGATACTCATTTCATTGATTTCGCCACAATACATTGCAATTCAATAAAACCTGAGCAAGTAGACGAGCTGGTCGGCCTGCTCCCTGCAACCAGAGGGCAACATGGCTGGCGTGTTTTCCCTCAACAGCTAACTGTTAGCTAACACATGAGCCTTACCTTTACAGAGAATGCTTCGCAGCGCTTTTAAGGGCTTACGGTAGGCCCGAGTGACAACGCTGTGATTTGACCTGTCTGTTGTAGACGATGAAAAAGCCGACGGCGCGCAAGTGGCGACACACACAACTACCCAGGAGCTGAATGGCGTGCTTTGGAACCACTCTCCCTGTACGTGATTTGCTGCTGTATAACACAATAGCCTGAGCGTCGCTCACAACCAGTACCGATGCCGTTCTGCCCGCCAACAGCTCCACCGGACGTTACGTCAACACAAGGCATAATGGTAGGTGAAGTCTTTGCGGTTTCCGATTCAGACCGGACCAAATCCCAATTAAACCTAAACAAATATTTTCTGCAGCATATAAACAAACCTTTGTTTAAATATAAATAATGTGCACTACTGCCTGCACTGCACTGCACTACACATTCACAGTGTAAACATTCATGTTTAGATGACATTCCTGTGAAATCCCTGATATCATGGGTTTTTTAAGTAGCCTATTAGATGAAGGATGCAATATGAACTTCCGCTCCATCATTGATAAAATTCAATCTGACCAATGAGTATAGAACAGACAATGTATTGAATTGGACTACTTTGGGTGGTCACTGTAAATGTATTGCACTGGTAAACTAATTCATTCAGTAAAACAAAAGCTGAAGGTATCCAGGATAACATACGCTTCACTTGCTTTAAATGCAGAGTCCTCTCTTTGTGAATTTGTTGATAAGATGCTATTTAAAATTGTTTGCAAAACAAAACCCATTAGCCTATAAAAAACTTTGTGACAATAAATACTGTTGACTCTGGCGGCCTTAATTATTTAGATTTAGGATTTTTTTAGGATTTTTTTTTTTTTAATGAGCCCAAACTACACTTTTAAAATCAACTGGATCAAAAATGTCCATGTGGACCTTCACTCCAAATTAGGGAATGCTTCTTATTAATCAGTGGGGCGTGGCTGAGTTGTGACTTCTTTTTTTTATATATCCTGACCCTCCCTGGAGCTACAAATATTTTTACTTGAGCCTCACTAAGTGACTGGGGGAAAATACTCCATATTTGTATTCAAACCAAAAGGTATGGTATTGGAGAAAATAAAAAAGCAGAGGTTGACCTTTTCCAACTACTATGCGTGAATTATACTTTCCGAGTACGCGAGAGTCCGCGTGATGAAAAAAATCGTCATCAGAGGGGGTACATGCAGAGACTCTTTCAGTTGTAGAAAATGTATGGAATATTATAGGTTAGTTCACAATAAGCAAGAGTGTAGGTTTTCCTTTGGAGGAGACACTTATTTAGAGGTGGGGTCTGGGGTCTCAGATTTTTAGCATTAAACAATTAATTTCCTGCATTCTGAATATTATGTCCTCCATATTATGTCCTCCAGGTTTTTATGGTTAATAGAATCAAATTGTCTCATGCTATATGAATTGTTTTTAAGTGGACACAGGGACAAGACATATCCTGTTACTGATATGGAGGCACTGATTGCTTGTCTAATAGTTTGAATTTTGTCTGTGAAGAAGGAAGCAAATTCATTACAGGCCCTGTTGGATAGAAGTTCAGAGGCTACAGACACAGGAGGGTTGGTTAGCCTGTCGACGGTAGCAAACAGGGCACGTGCATTATTAATGTTTTTGGTGATGATGTCAGAGAAGAAGGACCGCCTTGCATTTCTCAGCTCTAAATTATAAATGCGAAGTCTCTCTTTATAGATGTCATAATGAACCTGGAGATTTGTTTTCCGCCACCTGCGTTTAGGGTTTGGTGGACCCCTAGGAAGCCGAGGGGTCGAGATTCAGGGTGGGGGCTCGTCTCAATAAGCGTATTGGTCTTATGAACCCCCAAAAGAATTACAGATTGAACGGAAATTGGTTCGAAGAACGTCGGTATGGTTATTGCGGATGTAGCTATGGTAGGCATGGGAAGAGCGACGGCTGAGAAATCGGCAGTGTGGTCTAGTGCCCGATGCGGATGGCTGGACCTCGTGCCCCCAAAGAATGGTAGCGGTGGTAATCTGGTGCAGTTTGAAAGGGCAGAAGAAGGAGGAGGGTGAGGACTGTTCTGGCGGCTGCTCGGGTGCAAGCATTGCCTCCGCGGCCGCTGAAACTGGTGAGGGTTCTGCCTTGATGTAATGTGATGTTTTCAGGTTGGGCTATGTGGTTTTCATAGAGAAAGGAATGCCTTTCCAAGGAGAAAGGAACTCGCGTCACAAGGCTACAGTGCCGTTGGGTACCGTGTGATTGTGGACGGATTGTTTAGCACTCACAGTTCTTTCCATCTTTTAGTGACTGCTGTTCAATCTCATAGTTGTTCTAAAGTTTTGGTAGCTGACGCTACAGTACTTTAGCTTAGCCGTTAGCGACTTTAGCTTAGCAGCTAGCGATGGCTTCTCCTTCTCCCTCTCTCTCTCCTACTTTCTCCTGCTCGGCGTGTCAGATGTTCAGTTACTCCTCTGCCTCCTTTAGCGGTAATGGTACATGTAATAAGTGTAGTTTATTTATAGACATGGAGGCGAGGCTCAGTGATTTAGAAGTCCGGCTCCGCACCTTGGTAGATCAGTCTTTAGCTACTGTAGCTAGCCAGTCCCCGGTAGTCGGTGCAGAACGGCCTGAGTTAGCCTCTGGTAGCCGTCCCCGGCATCCCCTGTGCAGCCAGGAAAGGGGGGGGGGGTGGCTGGGTGACTGTCCGAAGGAGGAATAGTCGTAAGCATTCAAAGTCCACGGGTCACCATCAACCTGTTCACGTTTCTAACAGATTTTCCCCACTCAGCGACACACCTGCTGAGAAACCAACTCTGATCATTGGCAGCTCCATTTTCAGAAACGTGAAGTTAGCGAAGCCAGCGGCCATAGTTAAGTGCATCCCTGGGGCCAGGGCGACAATGAGTCTTATTTGTAACTGCTGGCTACAGTAAGATTGTTATTCACGTCGGCGGTAATGACTCCCGGTTACACCAATCGGAGGTCACTAAGATTAATGTTGAGTCGGTGTGTACATATGCAAAAACAATGTCGGACACCGTAGTTTTCTCTGGACCCCTGCCAAATCTGACATGTATAGCCACATGTCATCATTCCGCCGCTGGTTGTCGAGGTGGTGTCCAGCAAACGATGTGGGCTTTGTAGATCATTGGCAGACTTTCTGGGGAAGACCTGGTCTGATCCGGAGAGACGGCATCCATCCCACTTGGGAAGGAGCAGCTCTCATTTCTAGAAATCTGGCCAAGTTTATTAGATTAGACCAAATCCATGACAACCCAGAGTTGAGACCAGGAGGCAGTCTAACACACTTCTCTGCCCTTCTTTTTCAGCAGTTACCCACCCAAAACCCTACGCAGAGTCGCAGTCTAACACACGTCTCTGCTCCTCCATTTCAGGAGTTACTTAGTGAAAATCCTATAGTGACGGTGTCTGCCCCCCGACCATCGAAATTATTTAAATCAAAGGTAAACAGAAGAGGAGCTGTGCATAAAAACCTCATAAAAATTCAAACCACAAGAGCAATGGTGCAAACGAATAGGAGAGTTAAATGTGGACTCTTAAACATCAGATCTCTCTCTTCTAAAGGTGTACCGGTAAATGAACTAATATCAGATTATGATATTGATTTATTTGGTCTTACTGAAACCTGGCTGGATGATGGATAATATGTTAGCCTAAATGAATCCACCCCTCCCAGTCATATTAATACTCACATTCTTCGAGGCACAGGCCGAGGAGGTGGAGTTGCAGCTATCTTCGACTCTAGCCTACTAATCAGCTCTAAACCTAAACCAAACTATAACTCATTTGAAAGTCTTGTTCTTAGTCTTTCGCACCCAAGTTGGAAATCACTGCAACCAATTCTCTTCGTTATAGTGTACCTGGCCCGTATTCTGAATTCTTATCTGAATTTGCAGAGTTTTTGTCAACTTTAGTCCTTAAAACGGTTAAGTTATTATTGTAGGGGATTTTAATTTTCATGTTGAGAATGACAGCTTTAGTACTGCATTTATCTATCTGTTAGATTCCATTGGCTTCTCTCAGAGTGTTCATGAACCGACTCACTGTTTTAACCACACCCTCGACCTTGTTTTGGTGTATGGTATTGAAATTGAACATTTAGTGGTGTTCCCACAGAATCCCTCTTTGTCCGACCACTGTTTGATAACTTTTGAGTTTGTATTGCTGAACTACACGCCATTGGGCAAAAATTTCTATACAAGATGTCTGTCTGAAAGTGCTGTAGCTAAATTTAAGGATGCGATTCCATCAGCTCTAAATACATTATCTAGTCACAAAGTAATGGAGGACTCCTATGCTAGTTTCAGTCACTCCCAAATCGATCATCTTGTTGATAGTGCTGCAGGCTCGCTGCGAATGACACTGGACTCTGTAGCCCCTCTAAAAAAGAAAATACTAAAACAAAGACGGTTAGCTCCATGGTATAATACTGAAACTCGCAAATTAAAGCAAATATCGCGGAAACTTGGCATTCCACCAAACTGGAAAATTCTCGTTTAATTTGGCAAGATAGTCTTAAAACTTATAGGAAGACCCTCCGTAATGCCAGAGCAGCGTACTACTCGTCATTAATAGAGGAAAATAGGAACAACAGGTTTCTTTTCAGCACTGTAGCCTGGCTGACAGAGAGTCGCAGCTCTATTGAGCCAAGTATTCCCATAGCTCTCAGTAGTTACGACTTCTTGAGCTTCTTTAATGATAAAATTCTAACTATTAGAGACAAAATTCACCAAGACCTGCCCACAACTGGCACCAACTTATCTCTTAACTCAGGAACCTTAGAAACAGCTGTAGAACCAGATATATGTTTAGACTGTTTTGCTTCACTCAGTCTTTACCAAATAACTTCAATAATTTCTTCATCTAAACCATCAACCTGCCTCTTAGACCCCATCCCGACTAGGTTGCTTAAAGATGTTTTACCCTTAGTCAGCACCTCTATACTAGATATGATCAATCTGTCTTTATCAACAGGCTATGTAGCACAGTACTTTAAAGTAGCTGTAATTAAACCTCTTCTGAAAAAGCCCAAACTTGATCCGGATGTTTTAGCCAACTATAGAGCTATATCTTCCATTTCTCTCTAAGGTTCTGGAGAAAGCAGTTGCTAAACAGCTGTGTGACTTTCTACAGAGCAATAGTTTATTTGAGGATTTTCAGTCAGGATTTAGAGCTCATCATAGCACAGAGACAGCACTGGTGAAAATTACTAACGACCTCCTTATTGCATCAGACAAAGGACTTGTCTCTGTACTGGTTTTATTAGATCTTAGTGCTGCATTTGATACCATTGACCATCTGATCCTATTGCAGAGACTGGAACATTTCATTGGCATTAAAGGAACCGCTCTAAGCTGGTTTAAGTCCTATTTATCAGATCGATTTCAGTTTGTACATGTTAACGATGAGTCCATGCATGCCAAAGTTAGTCATGGAGTTCCTCAAGGATTGTCCTCGGACCAATCCTCTTCACTTTATATATGCTTCCTTTAGGCAATATTATCAGGAAATATTCCATAAGCTTTCATTGTTATGCAGATGATACTCAGTTATATCTATCGATCAAACCAGATGAAACTCATCAGTTAGCTAAACTTCAAATGTGCCTTCAGGATGTTAAAACCTGGATGACCTGTAATTTTCTAATGTTAAACTCCGATAAAACTGAAGTTATTGTTCTGGGGCCTAAGCACCTCCGTGACACATTATCTAAAGATATAGTTTCCCTTGATGGCATCGCCCTGGCCTCCAGCACCACTGTGAGGAATCTTGGAGTTATCTTTGATCAGGACATGTCGTTTAAGTCTCACATTAAGCAAATTTCAAGGACCGCCTTTTTTCACCTACGTAATATTACGAATATCAGGAACATCCTGTCTAAAAATGATGCAGAAAAACTAGTCCATGCATTTGTTACTTCTAGGCTGGATTACTGCAATTCCTTATTATCAGGCTGCTCGAAAAAGTCCGGTAAGACTCTTCAGCTGATCCAGAATGCTGCAGCACGTGTTCTGACAGGAACCAGGAAAAGAGATCATATTTCTCCTATCTTAGCTTCTCTGCATTGGCTTCCAGTAAAATCCAGAATAGAATTTAAAATCATTCTTCTTACCTACAAAGCTCTTAATGGTCAGGCGCCATCTTATCTTAAAGAGCTCATAGTACCTTACTACCCCACCAGAGCACTGCGCTCCCAGAATGCAGGGTTACTTGTGGTTCCTAGAGTCTCCAAAAGTAGACTAGGAGCCAGAGCGTTCAGCTATCAAGCTCCTCTCCTGTGGAACCAGGTTCCAGTTTGGGTTCAGGAGGCAGACACCATCTCCACATTTAAGAGTAGGCTTAAGACTTTCCTCTTTGATAAAGCTTATAGTTAGGGCTGGCTCAGGTAGTCCTGAACCATCCCTTAGTTATGCTGCTATAGGCCTAGACTGTCGGGGGATTTCCTATGATGCACTGAGCTCCTCTCTCCTCTTTTCTCTCCCTCTGTATGCAACCTCATCCCATTATTGCATGTTACTAACACAACTTCTCCCCTTTCTGGTAGTCCTGTGCTTTCTCGTCCCTCTCCACCCTGCAGGTGTTTCTGGCTCTGGAGCTGTGGAGCCTGGATCTGTGGCTGCGGGTCACCTGCTGCCCCCGTGTTCCTGCTCGACACCCTCTGCTGCAACGACTATTGTTATTAGTCTTATTGTTATTATTGTTATTATAATCATTAACATTACGATGGTTACCATTAACACTACTATAAATATCTGTACCATTTTTCATTTAGTCTATAGCAACATTACCTTCACTGTCTGTACCTCTGTGTGTGTATATTGTGTAGGCTGCCTCCCTCCCCTCTCTCTCTCCTTCCATCCCTCTCTTTTTCTCTCTGTTCCTCTCCTGCCCTCTCTCTCTCTCTCTCGCTCTCTCTCTCCCTCTCTCTCCTTCACCCCAACCGGTCAAGGCAGATGGCCGCCCACCCTGAGCCATGGTTCTGCTGGAGGTTTCTGCCTCTTAAAAGGAAGTTTTTCCTTGCCTCTGTCTCCTAGTGCTGCTCTTGGTGGGAACTGTTGGGCTTCTGTAAATAGCATCATAGAGTACGGTCTAGACCTGCTCTTTTATGAAAAGTGCTGTGAGATAACTGTTGTTGTGATTTGGCGCTATATAAATAAAATTGAATTGAATTGAACTGAATGTGGGTGGGTTGCATGGTGCTGGATAGTGATGTGCAGATCGAGTATCGATTTTTCTGATACCAAAGTTTCCTGTTCTAGGATCGATTTCTAAACTCAGCTTCTTTAAAGTGAGCGCTGCAGCCCTTTACATTTCCTGCGATTGAATACTGACTCTGGCCGACTGTAGAAACAGTCACGTCTGGCTGTATTTTAGCTCTGAAGGTAATAATGATGCTGTGTGTGATGAGTGTGCAAAGACAGTGAAATACTTTGACAACACTTCCCTAAACATCTGAGATTAAGTCTGTCACAATAATAGGATGATGTTATGAAGCGGCAATTCTGAGCAGGATATTTTTATTATAATTAAAGAATATGACAGTAGTTTGATGTGTTGTCATTATGCAGCTATTATTTTGAATTGGTAAGGGCACAGCCTACTCCTTATTTCTCTCATAAATACATAAATGGGAGGTCACATTAAACTAGAAATAAAATATGTAAAAAGTATTACTAAGTAAGTACCAGCCTGGGTATTACTTGGTATTGGATCATATAGGAATTAAGTGGTATCGCACATCAGTAGTGCTGGAATATGGGAATGAGGATGGGGCTATTGGTGCTTGGCATAGTGGTGCCATGGGGGAAGACAGATGAGTCTATGTCGTGGTAAGTCCTGGTGGTGATGCTGATGGCTGGTGCGGTGGATTGGGAAAGATGCGGTGCAGCGCCTTAGCTAGCTGTAGCCGTGGCTGAATGGACAGCAACACTAGTGGCAGTAGCTACACAAGAAGAGATTAAGCCTCCTATTCAGGAAGAATGGCTCTGTTGGTAGTAGCTGAAGGAAGTGAAGAGGAAAGGAAGAGGCATGGTCCTGTTCCTGAACCTCAGTTTACATAACTCTCCATGAGTGGACTTTGGCCCAATCCCAGTGTCCACCCTCACAGACTTACAGACTGAGGCGCATTCCCGGGAAGTCCGTGAGGGTTTAGGGCTGTCCCACTGTCAAATCGGCAAGTGCGTGAGGGCTCTTTCGCGGACTTTTTGAGCCCTTTTTAGACCCTTTTCGTAAGTCCGCATTTCTGCAGACTTTGCCTGAGGGAATTGCCCACAGTTTATAGCGGTATGACATGAAACCATAGACTGTATATAAGAAATGGACGTAGTCATCGTGACGTCACCCGTTGGTTTGTGGCCTCCCGTTTTGAAGCCTCGAGTTTGGCCGATAGGTCGCCGCCATGTTGAGTTTTTGCAACCAGGAAGTGCCCGGAAGTGACGATACGGTGGAGCCAACGGCCGTGTGCAGCGCTAGCCAGCATGCTTAGTTGAGTGCAACTGAAACTCACGTTAACTCATTTTAACAGGGCTGATAACTTTGTCTAGCGAACAACAGTCTTAAAACTAAATGTACTCACCAGAGAAAGTGAACAGCCAACTCCTAACAAGCTTTTTCAATGGTGCTGGTTAAATTTACACAGTGCCAAGGGTACGAGTCGGCTCTAGCCTGATTGACCGGTTGCCATGGTAACGACTTGTAAATCATAGATAATCCCGCCCTGAAACATACTCTGCTTTGTGGTCTATTTTAAAATAAATGGGACCATAATTTACTAAATGATCATTTTGTATTGAAGAAGACTTGCCACTGAGACCATAAACTCATCATTTCCCATTATTTCTAATGGAGCCGGACTTCTTTTTGCAACCAGAAGAGTCGCCCCCTGCTGGATTTTCAATAGAATGCAGGTTTCAGGGACTTCCGCATCGGCTTCATATTGCTTCATATATTCATAAGCTTCCGGCTTGCGTGAAACACAGGGTTACCAGGGGAAGCCCGGAAGCGAGAGAAAAATCCCAGCAAATCTGCGGTATAAGAGAAGAAGAAGAAAAACAGTAAACAAACAAGCATCGACGCCAACGCTGACGTTAACATTGTTAGAATTTTTCTTAACTTAAGATGGTACATAGAACACATGAAATCGGAGGAAAGCAACCACCTTTACACACTTAATTTATTCAACTATTTATTTTAGTTTTTACTTAATGATGCTGTTTTGACCAACAATAGTGTATTGATTATTGACAAATATATACTGACATTTACCTCTCCTCCACTCTGTAGGGCAAGAGCATGCAGGACTTAAAAATCAGGCAAAAACATAAAATAAGTGTGCAACATGTTTCAGCGTCGTCAAGGTAACGTGATAAAGTGGCAAAGTGCTTTCCCGTTCCTGTTTACAGCATTTTGAGCCCTTGAAGCCTCTTCCACTCAATCACTTTCCAAGTGACGTCAGTAAAGTCTGTGACGGTTCAGGGCTTAGGGTTTAAGGGGGACATTGGGATTGGGCCTTCATCTGCAGTCCACGGTCAGATGACACACCCAAGAGTTTTTCCTGATAACTGACAGGAAGTTTTATTCTGTTTACTTCGGACAAGAGAAATTGATTTTTCACCCAATCCAGTTGGAAAGATTCTCCTCCATGACAGAGAAGTAAAAATTAAAACCACCAATCATGTTGACTAAATGTCCCTCTGTGACTGAATTCAGCTTTCTCCACATCCTCCCTGGGAAAGAAAGAATCCACCTAATGAAAGCAGGTGAAATCCCCCCCCCCCGCACATGCTCTTTTCCACAGCTCTGCTTTCTTCAGGAAACCAACCACCTTGTCATACAGGTCCAGAATGCTGGTGTTCTTGTCCTGCAGAACACAGATTCAGTTCATTTAGTTTGCTGAATACATCTGCCAGATAGCATAGCTTTGCAAGCCAGTCTGTGTCCTTTAACAATTTGGCATGGGGAGATCCGGCTCTGACCAAAAGTTGCACACTCCAAATAGTAATTACAACAGCCTGTTGAGTATTTTCCCTTGAGAGCGCCAGCGCATTTCTGTGTGTAATAGCAGTTGTCTGTGTTTAGCTCCCATGTTTTCACAAAACAGTCCCGTATTAAATTAAGCCTTCGACTGAATGAAGTTTACGCTGTCGTTCAAAACGTCATGCAAGATAGGACTAATTTTCTTGGACGCCAGTTCTTATCTGCAAATGACACAGTGAGTCCACTGCACTTCAGAGTTTTCATTTCGAATTTGTGCCATGAGCCCTTTCACAAGGCCTGTCATTGATGCGGCTCTGTCAATACAGACACTGGTGCAGGGTTGCAGTTCAGACAGTCTTCACAGAAAATTTTGCCCTCCATGAAAGAAAAGTATATGTTCATAAATGTCACCAGTATCAATTTATCACAAAAGTAATAAGCTGTGCCTTTCCAGTGAGATGTCGATTCATCGAGCTGGAGTGAAAAGAACCAAGTTTTCCCTGAACTTGAACAAAAATGCCGGTTCCCATCCTATCTAACACACAGTGTAGGCACATGTATCTGCTGCTTTTTTGGTCCAGCATAGTCTCGGCCAATACAACTCCGGCTGGAAGTAATAGGTCTTCAGCTACGGTGAATGGCTTTTGTTACGAGCTGTTCTTGAGACTTTTGCATAATTTCTTGGGATGAGCTGAAGTCAGAAAGTTCTCTCTTAAAAAACTCTGGTGGCTTACCAACATGACGTTTGTGTTTTGAGATGTTGTAGGAGTTGCGCTGGCTTTGTGCAACTGTTTGCTAATTTCTCCCCTCAAAAAAGGCACAATGCATTTGAAGGTTTGCAGCTTGTTGAGGTAAATCCCAATAAAACATATTCTTCCTGATAGTGATGGTATTTTGCTGGCTTAGTTTTCACTTTGTGTTTTTAGCTGTATCACTGCCACTGCGTTTCAACCATGAAACCATTTTCTTGATATTTGTCTTCTTGAAACTGGCATAATCAACTAGAACGTGAATGTGTTTGTTGTTCTCTTCTTTGAAGTTTTATAGCAACTGACAGTTTGGCAATTAACGATTGCATTGACCCTGGGAAAATTGGATATAAAATGTTGTTTATCAACATTTTTATTTTCTGTTAAAGTATAGTTTTAGGAAAGATGCAGACTGATATTGTTTTAATTAATTTTTTATTTTTTTAAATCTCACGTAACCCCTGCAGTACTCCAGAGTCCATGAACACAGGAAAAAAACAAAAAACACAACAACAAAAAAAAAGTCCAGGAAAGCAGGGGCAAAAACAGCGAGTGGTCTGGGACAGAGAGGATAACAGGCGGGCGGCCCGAAGGGAGAGCAGGGGGAGTAAAGGGACCAAACAGTTCAGGCGGTCGTCCCGGAAGACGACCCAACAGGCCAGGCAGAACATGAGGAAACAGAGTTCAGGAGGTCGTCCTCCAGGACTCCTGAGGCCGGGGAAATCAGGGGAAAAAAAACAGTTCCGGGGGTCGACCAAGCTGGCCGGCCGGGTCAGGAGGGCAACACAGTTCAGGAGGACGTCCAAAAGAACAAGGGCTCACCTGAGGCCAGACAGGTGACAGATGAAGGCGAGATCTCTCCAGAGGATGCACGGAAGGTCGGCAGCGAGGGCGAGACCTCTCCGGAGGTCGGGCTGGAGGCAGAGCTGCTGGGCTGAGATCTACGGGCGAGAACGCTGGGCTGAGGGCCATGGACCGGACATGAGGAGCTGGAGTCGTTCTGACCACCAACTGGGACACAAAGCGGCTGGACCACCGACGGAGCTGGTGTTGGTCGGACCACCGACTGGACTCGAGGAACAGGAGTCGAACGAATCACTGGCTAGCAGCGCTAGTGGGCCGGGGATCAGGCTGGCTGGTGTCCATTGGCAGCCCCGTTAGCTGGCTCATGGCTAACAGGCTGAGGAACTGGTGTTGACTTGGCTGGGGAATCGGCTGAGGTGCGGAGGAAGTCCAACACCCACTTTGGAAAGGAGTCGGCCGGTCGGCCGCTCCAGGATTTGCAGCCAACTTTGTTCGGGTGAGGGACACGATAGCCTCCTTGTGGCTAACGTGACTGGCCTTGTACCACATGTTTCTCAGCTCCATAAGCTCCCAGCACAGATCGAGCAGTTCATCAGACATGGTGTCCGCTGGGTCCCTTTGTGGTCCGGTCATTCTGTTACAGTAAGTGGTGGTAAGGCAGGTTGGAGGACCCAAACGCAGGACGCAAGGCAGAGGAGGTACAGTTCAACAGGGGTTTGAGGGAAAACAAACAAAAGGCGAGCACACTTACTGACAGAGTGGCTGGTCCAAAAGAAAAAGTCCAAAAAACAAGATAATCCCAACAGAAATCCAAACTCCAAAGGAAACAAGATGACAAGACAAGCAAGGCAGACAACAGACGCTGGAGCGTATCCACACGACAGACAGGGGGTAACTCGAACAATGACCGGACAAGGGCTGAACAGAAAGACCACACATATATACCAGGGCTAACGAGCAGGGCGGGAGCAACACAGGTGACAGACATGAGGCTAATGAGGGAGGCAGAGAAACAGCAGGAAAACAGAGAAGTCACTTAGACAAACAGACATGGGGCAGAGTGAATAACCAAGAATGCACAAGTACGACACAGGGCTGAGATGCAGAGCTAAACAGAACCAGTAAATGAACAAGGGAATACACAAGACTAAACAGGGAACACAAGACCAGGAGTAAACACAAAAGATATTAACTAATGTACAGGATTAGGAACTAACTAAACAAGACTAAACAGAGAAACAGAGAACCAAAAACAGACTTAAACAGGAAAGACATGAACACAAACCACATTCCTAACAACAGGCAGTTCAGCAGCAGGGTTGTGTCACTATGTAGTTGTTTTGCCAACCATCAAAAAACTCAAAAGAAGAAGAAGGTCCGCAACAGACACAAAGGAGAGTAATGGGGGGATGTTTTGAAGAAAACCTCCTGGAATTGTCCACAATTACGACATCTTCATAATGTCTCTATGCCACTGCACAGCGACAAGTATGCTTGTCAAAATAGCTGGTCTGAGACCGCCAACACTGGAAAGCGACATGGAAACCTTCAAAAATAAGTGCAACCGTTGGGTTCGAGCACAGCGGAAAATGCTGGAGAAACGGGGTGGGGACGGTGGAGATACTGTGTTTTGTCTGGCAATCATCCAACGCCTGGGTTGGCTAAGGAATTTTAGCAATCGGTAAGTGCTACATGTAGCTTCAGATTAACAAAATACAGGCTTTATCTAAATGAATGTTTCCTGGCCTAATGTTAATGTCAGCAAGCAACAGTTAATTACCTCATTTTGTGTTAAGGAACTATTTTATAAAATTACACTACAAAAGGCTTCAAATGTACATGTATCAGAAATTCATATTGCGTGCCAGCTGCTAACATGGTGCAGTGGGTCTCGATTCAAAATGAGGAGGACATCATTAGCAGTCCTACTCCAAGCCCAGCATCTGTTCCCTGTTCTTCACCTTCACTGAGCCTGTGTACTCTGTCCACTCCATGACACAGACATAGACATGCACCTTGAGTGCAAAGGAAGTGGAAACGAGGTGGATGTCGTTGACAATCCCCTCCTCCAGAGGCTGACAGAGAGCAGTGAGGAGAGACCTGCAAGTCAAGACATATACGGCAGCTTTGGGAATTACCTGACCATATTCTTTCAGCAGCTTCATCAACTTGATGCCAAGAGACTGGTGAAGGAGATAAAGCAGCTTATGTAGTCATATGAATAGAGAGCGATACCCACATACTTTTAACCAAAGCTTTTACAGAGGAGTAATAGAAAGCATCCTGACTGGAAACATCACCAACTGGCGTGGGATGTGCACGGCCCAGGACCGGAGGGCTCTGCAGCGGGTGATTAGAACTGCTCAGAAGATCATTGGTACCCATCTCCCGAGGATCAGTGATATTGGTGAGGTGAGGTGCCTGCGTAGAGCCTAAAGGATATTAAAGGACAGTACCCACCCAGCCACAGCCTGTTCACCCTGCTGCATTCTGGGAAGAGATATAGAAGTTTGTGCTGTCGCACCACCAGACTGCAGAGCAGCTTTTCCCCCCGAGCTATCAGACACTTAAACTCTAATTCATCCTCAGCACTGCTCCACTGATTCAGTTCACCATTTTTCATAATCGATCCTTTAGTAATGTATATTGTCTGCTGTGTAGCAGAAGGAAGTTACAAACTCTATTTCACTCTATAACTTGCTATATTGTGACAATAAACCTGCCTACCTACATACACACACTCACTCCCACTGACACCACACTGTTTGTGTTCCAACAGTGCAATTCTGTTCTTGAATGGAGTTTTTATATAAAGCAGTTTTACCTTACTGCACGTATTGGTCAGGATGAGTACCTGTACTGTTTATACTAGTTCAAATAAAAATGTACTTTATATATTGTAGAGAAATGTTTATTTTTTATTAGAAATGGTGGTCATTCCAGGACATCCCTTTTAATTCTTAAATTGTTGACATAAAAGAAAACAACACAGTATACACACTCACTGGCAACTTTATATGGTACATTAACATTTACATTTATTCATTTAGCTGACGCTTTTATCCAAAGCGACTTACAATTGCTGTACATGTCAGAGGTCACACGCCTCTGGAGCAACTAGGGGTTAAGTGTCTTGCTCAGGGACACAATGGTGGACAGCAGCTTGCTAGTACTGGGTTGGAGCCCCTTTTTCCTTCAGAGCTGCCTTAATTCTTCATGACATACTTTCAACAAGGTGTTGGAAACATTCCTCAGAGACTTTGGTTCACATTGACATGACAGCATCACACAGTTGCTGCAGATTTGTCGGCTGCACATCCATGATGAGAATCTCCTGTTCCACCACATCCCAAAGGGGCTCTATTGGATTGAGATCTGGTGACTGTGGAGGCCCCTGGAGTGCAGTCAACTCATTGTCATGTTCAAGAAACCAGTTTGAGATGATTTGAGCTTTGTGAACTTCAGCAAGTTGTCCTGACCACGTCATGTACATGCCGAAATGCTATGAGTTGCTGCCATGTGATTGGCTAATCAGCTATTTGTGTTAACAAGCAATTGAACAGGTGTACCAAATAAAGTGTATAAATACAAGTATATATACAAGAAAACTTTTATGAAATCCCCCCAAACAGAAAACTACGATAGGCTCCTTGCTGCATGTTGTCTAGTTTGAGTATTTTTATGTCTTTTGATATTAAGAAGATCTCAAAGTTTGGCTCAACTCCTGGGTTTGATTATGTTTGGTATTTAATCAATATAAAATCCCTAAATTAGTAAAGCTAAATTATAATAATGTTTCATAACCTTGATCACTGATCGGGTACATGATGTACAGAATTTCTTTACTATATGCTATTCTGCTGTAGTTTACATCGCTGAAGGACAGTGTCCTGATAGGCACCCCTCCCTGTGTCCGTCTGAAAATAGTTCCTCAGGACATTTTGCACCTGAGTGCCAAGTCTCGTTGCTCGATCAGCAGTGAGGCATCCTGGATCAAGGATGTTTGTGTCTCCCTCCACCACTTGCCTCCATTATCCAGAGACATGCCCTTCGTCCACCAGGGTGCTATAAGTACCTTGCATTCTTTGACTGGACTTAGCCGATGCACACAAGCCTTTATGCCGTTATGTCTTGGTCTGTCTCAATAGAAGATTCCATGGCCTTGCCAAAGACTCTCCTCCTTGCAGCTAAAATGCCAAAGGCATTTTCAACAATCTGCTTTGCTCTGGAGTGGTGATAGATGTACACTCGCTGTAAAAAAAAAAAAAGAACAGTGATGAGATTCACAGTTTCACATCAAACCTAATAAAATGAAATAGTAAAATGACACAAACATGAATGATGCAAATATGGCACACAGTATAATATTGCCCATTCATTTCATTAAATCTCCTGTACATTTCCTCATCAACCTCAGCAGGTAGTCCGTGTTCCGAGCAAGAATCCATGCAAGACTCTGGCAAAATGAGAGGAGGTGGACTCTGTGTTTTACAGTGATGATGCTTGGTGCTCAAATACAGTCAAAATGGACTTTGTTTCCCAGACAGCAGACTTTTTATTCATTGTTTTCACGTGACGTCACATTCCAAAGAAAATGCTCCCTTGGAGGCCAAAAAGACGTTATTTTCTGCTGCCTGCCAACCAATATGGAAGTGATGGACTGTTACTTTGAGTTTGTTACTTTTTGAATTGACAAATGCTGGATGGTTGTTGTGCTTTCGGATTTACTAATTGAGGAGGAGACAAGCCTGGGCTGTGTGTGAGGTGAGGGATTCCCCAGAAGGTAGAAGTAAACATTACCACAGTCGAGCGGTGGCAGGGACCTGGCGGTTTTTAACAGTAGAAATGCGGCAGAGGATGCTGTAACGTTATATGGATCGGATATTCCCAACACTTGCAGTTTGTGTTCATATCTTTTTTTTTCTTATGTTGAAAGGTGCGGCGTCTTTACGGGGGAGTCGCAGTGTTGGTCTGTTGTTTTGCCCTCCAGGTCACTGCACACGTTGTAGCGGCCCCTTGGATTTATTGATCAAGACGCAGAGAGTTTCAAACGGGTGTCGATTTATTATTCCTCTCAACGTGCACCATGCACCATGAACACCGTGAAAACTACAGAATAAAACAGAAGAAACACAAAAGGCTTCTATGTAGCTTCACAAATAATTTGCACATAACTTGTGTTCACATATTAATCATGTTTACACACAATACAAATCATTTTAACTAACAACCAATATGAATATGAAATGAAATGTTTTTAAGCCTTTTTGACAAATAAATATCACATGCCTTTAAATGAAATACAATATATTATAATTGTTCACAGAAATAATATTGCTTTTATATTGACGACATGTGCAATTAACCCATAAACAAATGAAGTAATGACATTCTCCTTTCCTTAAACAAAATCCCTTCTGATAATAATACACTAGACACATTTTCTTTCATACCTCATTCCGCTCTCCAAGGACGCTAATCAAATGGTTTTCGCCATCGGCTATCACGCTCTCTAGCTCGACACGCTCACAGTTCGTAGGTCTTAGAAATAACATGTACAAACGATACGAAAATAATAAAATCACAATGTAAACTCCTTCTTTACAAGATTCAAATAGATGAACATGATAAATAACGTGTTTACCAGTTTTTTACCGTTCTTCCGACGACGCGTGAGCACCACATTGTGAAGAGAAAAATAGCAGGAAGTTTAGCGTCACAAAAAACATAAGAAGAAAACGACACCTTTCAAAATAAAAGCAGAACAGGCAAGGTGACACTGTAGAACTACAATGTCTTATTAAATATATAAATATAATACTATGTAGGAGAATATTAATGCGATTTATCAGACATTTACACTCCCACCAAATCCTAGTACAATGAATGAACAAATACACAAATTTAAATGAATTGTACAGGATTTCTTGAAATGAATAGCCTTAACTTAAGCTATCAGAGGTGTAACTATATAGCCTCACGCATAATAAAGTGGTGTGCAGTGTTGTCAATTGTTTTCTTCTAATCAGTTCTCAAGGAGGAGCACCAATTTTTTGATTGGTCTCTCAATTACTGAGGGCTTGGTTGGAAAATCTTGTTTTTTATGAGGTTTCCTCTCCCCAACTTGCACTTTAACTCGACGAACTAAGCCATCACTACTTTGAACAGTCTCAATCACCCGTCCAAGTTGCCACTGATTTCTTGGGAGATTATCATCTTTAATAATGACAATATCATTCACTTTGAGGTTGCGCTGAGGTGAGTGCCATTTCTGTCTTATGGACAAGTTCAACAGATACTCCTTTTTCCAGCGGCTCCAAAACTGTTCGATAAGATACTGAACTCGTCTCCACCTCTTTGTCGCATACAGGTCCTCCTTGACAAATACTCCAGGAGGAGGAAGAGCAACTTTAGATTTCATCAGGATGAGGTGATTCGGTGTTATAGGCTCCAGTGCCTGAGGATCATTGATTCCATCCACTGTTAATGGGCGGCTGTTAACAATAGCCATGGCCTCATATAGCAGTGTTCTGAGGGAGGCGTCATCAAGTTGACCTGGGCACTGTGCAAAGGTGGCATTCAGCACGTTTCTAACAGTTCTGATCTGGCGTTCCCAGACACCGCCTGCGTGACTGTCAGAGGGAGCATTGAAGACAAATTCACACTGCTTCTCAGTCAGGAAGATTTCCAGTAGCTTAGTGTCACATTGTTTAAGTGCTTCCTTGAGCTCATTCTTGGCGCCAACAAAATTAGAGCCTTGGTCACAGCGTAGTTGTTGAACAGCTCCTCTCAGGCTGATGAAGCATCTCAATGAGTTGATGAATGAGTCTGTTGACAAATCTTCGAGCATTTCAATATGAACAGCTCTAGAGTACAGACATGTGAAAATCAAGCCGTATCTTTTGTATTCTTTGCGGGCTTTCTTTACAATGAACAGGCCGAAACAGTCCATGCCGCTGTATGTGAAAGGTGCTGAGGCTTCGACGCGTTCTTTGGGAAGTTCGGCCATTTGCTGTGTCTCTGTCGGCCGTCGCAGTTTCCTGCAAAACACACAAGCATGTATCAGCTTAGCAACCAACTTGCTCCCACCAATTACCCAGAATCCGTTGGCCCGAAGTTCCATTAAAGTCTGGCTTCGCCCCTGATGACATGTCTTAGCGTGGAAATGGGACACAATCAGCTTGGTGATGTGGCTGTTACTTGATAAGATGACAGGGTGCTTGACTTTGTGACAGAGCGATGACTGGTTCAATCTCCCACCAACACGGAGGAGTCCTTCAGACCAGATAGGGTGGAGACGGAAAAGAGAGTTTGATTTTGGAAGGTCTCTTTTGCCCTGAAGCATCTTTATCTCCTGGGGGAAGGCTTGCTGCTGTAAGATCTTAATCACTTCGTCTGCAGCCTTCTCACGCTCCTTAACAGTCACATACTCACTGTGTTGTTTCTGTTTAGACCCCAGCCTCTTGATTCTTGCCACAACCTTAAGAATAGCTGTCCAGGAGGAAAACTGACTCAAACGCCTGAGGATGTCATTGTAGTTTTTGACTTCTGTTGCAAGCACCTGAATTGTCTTGACTTCTGGGTCACCCACGAGTAATTCTGATGGAGCGCTGGGTGTTAGAAGTAATTCACGCTCCCAGAGAAACTTCGGTCCTCGCAGCCAGTTTGTTGAATGAATGTCTGAAGCACGAAGACCTCGGGAAGCATGATCTGCCGGGTTTTCTGCGGTGTCTACATAGTGCCACTGACTGGGATCACTGTTATCCCTTATCAGCTGAACACGGTTCGCAACATATATGTGGAACCTGCGGGCATCATTGTTAATGTACCCAAGCACTACTTGTGAATCTGTCCAGAAAACCTCTTCATCAATCTTTATGTCAAGTTCACCTTTTAACATGACACTGACTTTTGTAGAAACCACGGCTGCCGCGAGTTCTAGCCTCGGGATACTTGTGACCTTTGAGGGTGCAACTCTTGCTTTCGCCAACACGAGACTGCAATGGACTTCATCCTTGTCATTTTTATACCTGAGGTAAGAACATGCACCGTATCCCACGCAGCTGGCATCCGAAAAATGGTGCAGCTCTACTCTGACAATGTTGTGGAAGTCATATGGGTGGTAACATCTCGGAATTGAAACCTCTTTCAACCTGTGAAGCCCATTTATCCACTCCTCCCACCGTGGCCTCAGATCTTCTGGGAGTGGATCATCCCATCCGATGCCTCTGTGACACAGCTCTTGAAGTATACGCTTTCCAGTTAGACTGAATGGAGCGATGAATCCAAGTGGGTCATAAAGAGAGGCAATGACAGAAAGGCAACCACGCCGGGTTGAAGGCTGATCTTTTAAGCTGCTGCTAAAGCTGAAAGTGTCCGTTTTAATCGACCATTGAATGCCGAGTGCACGCTCTGATAGGTTGGATCGAGTCCCAGAGGTTCGATGGTTGCTGCTCTTTCTGAGGGATCTAAGGAGGCGAGGGCTGCTTCCTCATTTGAGTTGAATTTATGGAGGCGTAGGCCTCCTCTTTTGCACAACTCCTGTGACTCAGTGATCAGTTTCTTGGCTTCCTCGACCGATGGGACGCTGACTAACCCGTCATCAACATAAAAGTTCTTCTCTACAAATGTTGATGCCAATGGATAGGTAGCTTTGTGTTGCCGTGCCAGATGTTTCAAGCCAAAATTGGCGCATCCTGGGGATGAGGCGGCTCCGAAGAGATGAACTGCCATCCTGAATTCCTGTGGTTCCTTCTCCAAATCTCCACCTTTCCACCAGAGGAATTTCAGATAATTCCGGGATTCAGGAGTAACCGAGAACTGATAAAACATTCTTTCGATATCACAGATAATCGCTACGGCCTCCTTCCTGAAGCGGCAAAGAACTCCTACCAGAGGATTGATAAGATCAGGTCCAGTTAAAAGAGTGTCATTTAGAGAAACCCCATGGAATTTGGCTGAACAGTCAAATACAACCCTCAGCTTGTCTGGTTTTCTGGGGTGATAGATGCCGTGATGCGGAAGGTACCACTCAGTCTCTCCAGCAGATGTTGTAGGGGCAGGCTCTGCATCACCCTTGTTAATTGTTTCTTCCATGAATGTTTTGTATTGATCGTAATATTGTTTGTTGGTCTTTAATTTCTTCTTAAGGAACTGCAGGCGAACTGTGGCTAGTCTCTTGTTGTTTGGTAGGTTGGGTGGACTGTTTCCCTTGAAAGGGAGGGGCATCTCATAATGCCCATCTTTCTTCTGTGTGATGTTGTCACTGAGGAACTGTATGAAATGAACATCGTTCTGGGACACATATTTATCTTCATAAGCTCTCTCTGTGAAGTCTGATTCTAGGGCTTTTAGAACATCTGTCGCCGATGGAATTGGCAGTTCTTTTACTGTGAGCCGATGCACAAAGCTCTGACTTCCTTGTCTGTCTAGGTGAGGGTTTGATGAGCCTATGATACTCCATCCTAGTTTTGATCTCTGTGCAAACGGTTGATTTTCCTCCCCAATGATGACCTCAAGAGGAGCCAGTGCTGATGGACAATCATATCCAATCAGGAGCCCTACATCACATTCTTGAAGGGGTGGTAACTTATCTGCCAAATGTCTGAGATGAGGCCACAGTAATGCGGTTTCCTTCGTTGGGATGTAAGACTTGTCCACCGGGATAAAGTCACGGCTGTAGGCCTGCTGTACTTGGATGTGGTTCTTGGAGTGCAGTCCTCGAACTTGCAGACCATGGACGTTCTTGCTGGATATGATTGTGTCAATAGCCGTCATAGTACTCAGTTTCAGTTTTACTGGCTGGGCATCCACGTTCAGTTTGTCAAGTACATCTTCTAAGACAAACGTGGAGTCACTCTGTGTGTCCAGTATTGCATATGTAAGTACTTCTCTGTGTGGCTCTTGTATTGAAGACACAAGGACTGGGACAATACTTGAGGTAGCGGCAGCACGTTGTGTTGATGTATGGGACATGACCTTGTGCATTTCCAAGCTTGCATGGTTTTCTGTGGAAGTGGAGGTATTCGTTGTTGCTTCCACAGGTCTTTGTTTCCTGTCATCGTGCAAGCAGGTTGGGTGACGACGGCTGCATATGTTGCATGTGTGTCGCCTCTTACAATCTTTGGTCATGTGACCCTTCCTCAGGCACCCAAAGCACAGCCGATTTTCACAGATGAATGCCCTTTTATCTTCAGCACTCTTTGCTGCGAAGGTGGGACACTTTGTGATGTTATGAGCTTCACTTTTACAGACGGAGCAAGGTGATTTTGGTTTACTGCCGTTTGTTTCTTGTTTCTCCTGAGCGAAACTCTTCGTTTGTGCTTTTATATTGAAAGCTTTGGCTCTCTTTAGTGATCTTTCATCTATGGCCTTGAAATTCATCAACAATGGAGAAGCGATAGGGTTACAGGCTATCCGTGCCTCTTTGCTCAGGAACTTTGTGAAGGATGCAAGGTCTGGATAGCTTCCGCATGTGTCCAGTTCCTCAACAACAATTCGACTCCACTTGCGCACTATCCATTCTGGTAGTTTTTTGAGCAACTTGTGGTTTTCCTCACAATCATTAAGGATAGCTAATCCTTTGACGTGTGGGATCGCCTCAGTGCAGCCTTGGAGGAAGTCAGCGAACCCTTGTAGAGCTAATGGGTCGTTAGTGTTGATTTTTGGCCATCTCATGAGCTTATCTCGGAAAGCCTTTTGAATGATGAACGGGTTCCCATATCTGTCTTGTAAGACTTTCCATGCTCCATTGTATGCGCTCTCTGAATCTCGATAAAAGAAACCTTCTACAGCTTTGCGCGCCTCTCCAGCAAGATAATTTTTGAGGTAGAACATCTTCTCACTTGGAGGGAGAGGTTTTCTGTCAATAAGAGCTATGAATGACATCTTCCAATCTGTAAACTGTAAAGGGTCACCACTGAACGTGGTTGGTTCGGGGACCGGCAAGCGATTCATGCTTAATGAGCTGGCGATTGCTTGGGCTAGACTGACAGACTCCTGGGTCATTGTCACTTCATGAGCAGCTTGGTGAGGTTGGAAGGATGCAGCATCAGGATTTAATCGAGGTTCAGTTTCCGTTCTGTAGCAAGCAGAGTTAGTTTTGTCAATCTCCTCATCATGGTTCTCAAAACCTTCAAAATCATCATATGCTCTCACACGAGCTGCTGCTATGGCAACGTCTTTTGCTGCTTGTAACTGCTGCAATTTGGCTCTCTCTTGTTCCAACTGTTGTTGCATTTCCACCTCCTTTTGCTTCATTTCTACTAACATTTTTGCCTCTTTAAGTTTCCATTCATTCTCTAACTTGTGAAGATGTGCTTGCTGTGTTTGGATTTCTTTCATGGCTTTTGATTGTTCCAGCTTAGCCGCAAGCTCTGCTTGTGCATCTACTCTACTGCTGTGGGTACTGGCTGAGCTGGAGTGGTTGCTCAATCTCTCCGGTGACTCCGCTGAGCTTACCGTTTCAGTTTTAGTGTGGCCAAAGACAGACCCATATTCATCTTTGTTTAATGTTTCTCTTACCCTTTCCTTCTCAAGTTGGTCATTACAATCTTGATTAATGGTCTCTAGACGGTTACTTATGAGGTCACAAATGTCTTTTGTTAGCGTAACACAGGCATCCATTTTCTTTACAATCTCTGGTGTGGTGTTACCGTTACGTAGGATAGGTTCATACTGCTGGCCTACGTCATCATGCTTTGCTTGAATGTCTTGCTGTAATTCATTAAGGTCTTCTGATGAACAGAGGGTTTTTAATTTTTTCCTAGTCTCCCTAGCTACCAGCTTCCAAGAGTCATAGGTCTTGTTAAATGCTTTCTCACGTTTTCTGGTGTCTTGGTCATGCATCTCTTGGCCTTTCTCTGTTAGCTTTCTTTCACGTGAGCTGGACCTGCATGGTGTGTCTTTACGTGACATCTTGTTTGTTTGTGCTGCTGCTTTAAGTCGAGTGTAGCCTTTGATTGTCCTACGCCTGAATTTGCACTTGTAAGCTGTAGTTATCTTTTACTACAGAGTAATTTTTATGCCAAGCGTTAGCAGATTATGGACATCTAAAAGGATTTTAGCGTAAAACTGCAGTAACAACAAAATTCACCCTTCAACCTTTTCATAAATAGACATGACACAAGCACATTGGTCTTGAAATAGTCACAATTTTGGAAGCGTTAGGAACTGAGAATTAGCTCACAAGTTATTTTGACCTTATAATACCACGATATTATTTAAGTCACTTCAGTTATGCTGTAAGTTTGCGTGTGAAGAAATTGTCCATTTTTTAGCCTTTTTGCTCCTTGGCATCCAGTGTCTCTTTTTGCATCTCTAGTTGTACCTTAAGCATGCTGTCCATTTCAAGTCTTGCCTGGGTGCAGGAGTTGGATGGAAGCGATGTAAACTGGCTGGTATCAGGTTGGTAGTTGGACCTCGGATGTGATGGCGTCAGCTTCTCACCAGGGATGACAGGGCTGGTGCAGCGATGAGTTTTCACTGTAGCGGCCCCTTGGATTTATTGATCAAGACGCAGAGAGTTTCAAACGGGTGTCGATTTATTATTCCTCTCAACGTGCACCATGCACCATGAACACCGTGAAAACTACAGAATAAAACAGAAGAAACACAAAAGGCTTCTATGTAGCTTCACAAATAATTTGCACATAACTTGTGTTCACATATTAATCATGTTTACACACAATACAAATCATTTTAACTAACAACCAATATGAATATGAAATGAAATGTTTTTAAGCCTTTTTGACAAATAAATATCACATGCCTTTAAATGAAATACAATATATTATAATTGTTCACAGAAATAATATTGCTTTTATATTGACGACATGTGCAATTAACCCATAAACAAATGAAGTAATGACATTCTCCTTTCCTTAAACAAAATCCCTTCTGATAATAATACACTAGACACATTTTCTTTCATACCTCATTCCGCTCTCCAAGGACGCTAATCAAATGGTTTTCGCCATCGGCTATCACGCTCTCTAGCTCGACACGCTCACAGTTCGTAGGTCTTAGAAATAACATGTACAAACGATACGAAAATAATAAAATCACAATGTAAACTCCTTCTTTACAAGATTCAAATAGATGAACATGATAAATAACGTGTTTACCAGTTTTTTACCGTTCTTCCGACGACGCGTGAGCACCACATTGTGAAGAGAAAAATAGCAGGAAGTTTAGCGTCACAAAAAACATAAGAAGAAAACGACACCTTTCAAAATAAAAGCAGAACAGGCAAGGTGACACTGTAGAACTACAATGTCTTATTAAATATAAATATAATACTATGTAGGAGAATATTAATGCGATTTATCAGACATTTACACACGTCACGTGACTGAAAACTATGAATTGTGAGGATGAAACCATATTATCATCTTGTTGCTGCTGTTTACATTCATCCCAGACACAAATTCAAAAAATGCACAGTAGAATGTTGGGGGAGTATACTTATACACATATTTGAATATAAATAACTGTATATTGTTTTATTTTATTTGATATGTTACCATATTTTAATATACAATTAATTATAAATTATGTGTAGCATGAAGGGACTTCAAACTTTGTTTTTTTATACAACCTTGTGCTGTATAAAGACAAATAAGGTTAGCCTTCAGTGGAAAGGCTTCATCTGCTGCAAAGGCTACGTTCAGACTGCAGGCCAAAGTGACCTGAATCCGATTTTTTATATGTGACTCAGATCGGATCTTTTTATAACAGTGTGAACAGGCCAAGTCACATGGAATCTGATCTCTCCCAGTTCAGATTTATGCCACTTTCAGATGTGGTCCATCTTTTTAAATGCGACCTGAGTCTGGACTCTCAGATCAATGGGTACAGCACCAGAAACCGTAATGAAAAGGACAGAAGGTTGTGAACACTTGTCATAATTCGGGACAAATGTGACCCGTGAGAGAACAATGAAATTCGGGAGTCTCCCATGAAAAGCCCAGATATTGAACTGTCAGCTGTGAGTCTGCATCCATACCCTGTGTCCGAGGGAGTTCACGTGCGCCATTGTTGTGGCTGTTTACATCCCACCATCAGGTGATGCTTGCGTGTGGCGTCATCCAGTTACTGCCGGACAAACTCAACACCCGAATGCTTTCATTGCAATTTCTTAAAACATACTTCTCTTTCTGCTACTCTCCCAACTTTTCTGCAGTATGTTAACTGCCCCACCAGAGATCGAACTTTGGATTTACAAATGTCAAGGACTCATACAGCTCCACAGCCCTTCCCCCTCTTGGCAGATCAGATAACAGTCTTGTACTTCTCACCTCCACATACACACCTATTGTTCAGAAGCAGCCTATGACCTCTAGGATTGTGAGGAGATGGTCATAGGAAGCGGATGAGGCTCTGCAGGGGTGCTTTGAATCCACAGACTGGGATGTACTTTGTGATCCCCATGGAGATGACATACAGTGGGGCCAAAAAGTATTTAGTCAGCCACAGAGTGTGCAAGTTCTCCTACTTAGAAAGATGAGGTCGGTAATTATCATAGGTACACTTCAACTATGAGAGACAAACTGAGAAAACAAATCCAGGAAATCACATTGTAGGATTTTTAAAGGATTTATTTGTACATTATGGTGGAAAATAAGTATTTGGTCAATAAGAAAAGTTCAACTCAATACTTTGTAACATAACCTTTGTTGGCAATGACAGAGGTCAAACATTTCCTGTAAGTCTTCACCAGGTTTGCACAAACTGTAGCTGGTATTTTGGCCCATTCCTCCATGCAGATCTCCTCTAGAGCAGTGATGTTTTGGGGCTGTTGCTGGGACACATGGACTTTCAACTCCCTCCACAAATTTTCTATGGGGTTAAGGTCTGGAGACTGGCTAGCCCACTCCAGGACCTTGAAAGGCTTTTTATGGAGCCACTCCTTCGTTGCCCGAGCGGCGTGTTTGGGATCATTGTCATGCTGGAAGACCCAGCCACGTTCCATCTTCAAGGCTCTCTCTGATGGAAGGAGGTTTTGACTTAAAATCTCACGATACATGGCCCTGTTCATTCTTCCCTTAACACGGATCAGTTTTCCTGTCCCCTTTGCAGAACACAGCCCCAAAGCATGATGTTTCCTCCCCCGTGCTTCACAGTAGGTATGGTGTTCTTGGGATGCAACTCTGCATTCTTCTTCCTCCAAACACGACGAGTTGAGTTTTTACCAAAAAGTTCTATTTTGGTTTCATATGACCACATGATATTCTCCCAATCCTCTTCTGGATCATCCATGATCATTTTGACCCCACGGGATGAGATCTTGCGTGGAGCCCCGGATCGAGGGAGATTATCAAAGGTCTTATAGGTCTTCTATTTTCTTACAATTGCTCCCACAGTTGATTTATTCACACCAACCTGCTTGCCTATTGTAGATTCACTCTTCCCAGCCTGGTGCAGGGCTACAATTTTCGTCCTGGTGTCCTTACACAGCTCTTTGGTCTTGGCCATGGTTGAGTTTGGAGTCTGACTGTTTGAGGCTGTGGACAGGTGTCTTTTATACAGATAACGAGTTCAAACAGATGCCATTAAGACAGGTAACGAGTGGAGGACGATACACAATGGATAAGACACATGCCTTTGGTGTGAGAGACCTGGGTTCAGTCCCCCACTGTAACACATCCACCATTGTGTCCCTGAGCAAGACACTTAACCCCTCGTTGCTCCAGAGGAGTGCGACCTCTGACTTACAATTGTAAGTCGCTTTGGATAAAAGCGTCAGCTAAATGAATAAATGTAATGTAATGTAAATGAGGACAGAAGAGCTTCTTGAAGAAGAAGTTACAGGTCTGTGAGAGCCAGAAATTGTGCTTGTTTGTGGGTGACCAAATACTTATTTTCCACCATAATTTACAAATAAATCCTTTAAAAATCCTACAATGTGATTTCCTGGATTGTTTTCTCATTTTGTCTCATAGTTGAAGTGTACCTATGATGAAAATTACAGACCTCTCTCATCTTTCTAAGTAGGAGAACTTGCACAATCAGTGCCTTGTTCTGGTGTCAAAGAAGTCTTCTCCATCTGCCCTCAATGACTACAGACAGGTTGCCTTAACATCTCACATCATGAAGGTTCAGGAGAGACTGGTTCTGGCCCATCTGAGACCACAGGTGACCACTTCCATTGACCCTCTGCAGTTTGCCTACCGCCCTGAGGTTGGTGTGGAGGATTCTATCGTCTACTTGCTTCAGCGACCTCACTCACACCTGCAGGGGCATTTTTAGGATCTTGAAACATTGGGGGCTTAGCCCAGCCCATAAAACTTCATATCTTCGCATAATAATTGACACCCCACCAAGCAGTAAAGCAACAGTAAACGTCCTCTACTTATACGGCACAACAAAACTCACAACAACATGTGTCATGTCTGCTAAATTGTAATGTGTCTAATTATAATAATATAACAACAAAACTGCAACAGGATGAACAGGGGGGTCTGGGGGAGTGTTAAACACCTAATGTCCTGAATTCTGGTGTTTTTCCTGCACCAATTTCTGCCTTTTCTGCGTCAATTTATTGTGGAAATTATTTATGTAAAGGGACACAAAATTCAGGTAGGCCACAGGTGGCTGAATCTTTGTTTCCCTGGTTGCTTCAGATGTTATGACTGATTACTCATTTGATCGTCCTTGTTGCTGAATTGTGGTGAATATTTAAGAACATTTTGATATTTTATGACCTTGTAACTGATTATTTAGTACAATCTTTAGAGACTCTTGAAAAAAAGAGTTTTTCTGGTTTAATAAAGGTATAATAAAACAATTCAAAGTCTAAAACTGTAACAGAATATAATGCAGAGCAGCTCCCAGCTTTCAGATATGTTTCTCCTGTAGATCAACTTTTAATATTATTACTGCTGAATCAACACTCATGCAGACGTGACTGATTGAGGTAACCTTTTAAAATGTGCACGTGGCACCTTTTTACGTCATCAATAATAAATAAAATCATTTTAATTCAGTTATAAACTCCTGGACTTTAATAACTCCTGTGTTTCAGCAGGTTTTCTGCTCATGTTCAAATTTCTGCACATTCAGAATCTAACTGGGTTCTCTGACATTTCCAGAATAAAGGATATTTTGAGAGGTCAAACAGGATAAGTCATCATAAACTTTGCAATCAATCCACCTGCGTGCCGCACGTGGATTCTGCAACCTGTTGCACCACTACTATCCATGGTAGTGTGGGGATTTAATTCTTGCATGTTTTGTTGTACAGGATCACAGCCCCTATGTGTCCACATGAGGAAAGGTCAAGTTAGGCTACCAGAGTAAAAATGGACTGTCTATTGCATTAGACTAGGCAACTTGATGAGTTTATTTTTTTAAGTAGCCCATTAAAATATTCCTGCAAATGCAGTGAAGAAGCTGATTATCTGTAATTTAGCTATTTCTACAACTATTTTCCTTTTTAAATCTCTTTTAGTTTATAAAAGAGATTATAAGATCACAGTTTATAAGATCACTTTAAAGTATCACTTTTGCAGCACAGCCAACTTTTGTTACCTGTGCCTTTTATTCTGGAGATGTAGTCAACCAAACCGCTTGCTTTGCAGTAGCACAGGCTGCCAAAACAATCTGATTATTCCTGAAGCATCTAAATAATCTTCACAACGCAGATAATTATTGTGGCAGTAACACGGGAGCAGCTCGTTGTTGAAGCAGGTAAACCTGCATACAGAGGAAGCTGTGCGTCATGCGTAAAGCCCAAAAGAACCATTTTATTCTCTCTCTCTCTCTCTCTCTCTCTCTCTAAAATAAATAACAGCTGGTAGCTGCTGAGTGAAAGATTACTTTCACCAGCGACATTCTATTTATGGACTCACCGTCAGACATCGCTATAAAACAAATAGTAACCGATGTGTTTTAAAGAAAAGAAACAGGCTGATGTCCAAAGAGATGCTCTGTTCAACAACAGGACACTTTTAATATAACTCAATCAATGCAGTGATCGTCTGACATAGATCTTACAGTGTGTTGTCTTCATTTGCTCTGCAGAGACTAAAGACGCTTTTAATGCGCCGTTAATGTGAAAGTATTTCACTTGCCGGCTTGTTAAAGAGCGACGCAGGCTGCAGTGCGCTCACTGGATTTCAGTTGTATTAGTAGAACAAAAAAGCCTTAAACTTAAAAGATATTTGCCTGATTTTCTAAATGTTTGCATGTGCCCAGCTCTGTGACTGTGGCAAGCACCCGACCAGCGCTTTACTGCGTAACTGCGCGCGCACAGCCTGGATGAGCTCATTTCGGTTAATGAAGCAAAATGCAGATTACAGACTGGTTAAGTTATAAATAGGTATGAATGGAAAATATAGCGAAATTAAGAGTAGGCCTACATTAGTTGTAGGGCCTACCCACCCCTGCTGCAGACATCATCACTGCTGCCTTCAGCTAGAAGTCACAGCAGCACAAAAGAAAAGTCTGTCCTAATATTGAGGCACTTTGCTGCACCGGCCCTATGCACCGGCCTCGAGCAACTTTTTTTCCCCCCTCAACATTTCTGTAGGCTACATTTTGTCCGCGACTGATGTAAAGTGTGTGAGTGATGGTCACTTAGTAAACCGCCTCCTATATGAGCCAGCTCCGAAATCGCCCGAGCCAGGAAGGCAATAGGCCTACGAAATAAAACTTTACATTAGGAAAAAGGGGGGCCAAATGTAGATTTTGAAATGAAACATGTAGGCTATAATGCCTCCTATGTCTATCAGGTGATTAACCTCACCACAAATCCACACAAGTTCATTTCAGCGCCTCTGATAAAGTGCAGCTCACAGCCGCTTCAGGTGGAGCAGAGAGGAAAGACACAGAGCTACAGCTGGATCATCTTATTCTCTGCTAATTTGCAGGAGAATGAATAACTGTAATCTCTCTCTCTCTCTCTCTCTCTCTCGCCCCCATGCACATAAAGTTAATTAAGCAAGTAAATTTCAATTCTCCGCTTTTGTTGTTTGTTTTTTAAAAATCCTTCTGAAATCCGGGGCTTTTCAAAAAACATCCGGGGCAATAGTCCCATATGTCCAGGGCTAAGGACGCTGCTGCACACCTGGATAAAGCTAGTGGCATTGTGAGGATCATGTTCTTTGATTTCTCCAGTGGTTTTAACAGGATCCAGCCTATACTGCTGAGGGAGAAGCTCCAGAAGATGCAAGCGGACACCTCCACAACTTCCTGGATTGTTGACTACCTGACACAGATTGTGCGACTGAGGGGTGGTGGTCAGCAGCACAGGAGCACCACAGGGCACTGTACTCTCACCATTTTTCTTCACGCTTTACACTTTGGACTTCCAGCACAACTCAGAGTCCTGTCATCTACAGAAATACTCGGATGATTCTGCAGTTGTTGGGTGTCAGCGGTGGAGATGAGATTGAGTACAGGGATCTGGTTGACCGCTTTGTGTTGTGGTGTGTGAGCAGCCACCTCCTCGTAAATGTGGCAAAGACAAAGGAGATGGTGGTGGACTTTCGGAGGACCAGGACAACAACACTGAACACCATTAATCTTCTGGGAGAGGAGGTGGAGGTGGTGGAGAACTTCAAATACATGGGTGTCACCTTGACAACAGACTGGAGTCCATCTTCAAGATGGGCCAGAGCACTTCTTGAGGAAGCTTAGATTTTTAATGTATGCAGCAGGATGTTCAGTCTGTTCTATCAGTCTGTTGTCGAAGCGCAATTTTTTTTGCAGCCATCTGCTGGGGCAGTAGCATCAGAGCCAGAGACAGCAAGAGACTGAACAAGTTAAAGCTTGATTTATACTCCTGCGTAGGGTCCACGTACATAGCTACGCCATGCGGCCATGTATTTATACTTGTGCGCCAGTGTCTGTCATTCTGCAGTTACTGTCACGCCTTTGCGGTGAAGGCAGGGTTGAGCAGGTTGGAGGACCCAAATGCAGGACTCGGAGCCGGCAGGTACAGTTTAGTGATTTATTTAAACAACTAAAGGCGAGCACACTTACAGGTTGAGTGGCTGATACAGAGTCCAAAACAGAGGTTGTCCAAACCGAAATCCAAATGGTGCAGGGAAACAGGGAGACACGAAAGGGCAGACAACAAGCGATCACACAGCAACTCAGGGAGACAGCATACAATGACCCGACCAAGACAAGCCAGAAACACCAGGTATATATACACAGGGACTAACGAGCAGGGCGGGAGCAACACAGGTGACAGACATGAGACTAACGAGGCACAGGCAGGCAGAGAGAGCAGGGGAAAACAGAGACAGACATGCAGAGGGATCACTGGGGTAATAGACATGACAAAGGTTACTAAACACTAGACGACAGACAAGACAGACCCCCAAAACCCAACAGACCAAAACAACAGATAATAAAACTGAAACCAAACTCTAGTCGGTGGTAGCATCGGCGCTACAGCATCCACTGTGCTGACTTTTGCCTGCCGAGCAGGCTAACTTCTGGTTTAGCCCTCCTCTAATGGGAATGGAGGTAAAATTGCACACGTGCGGCTGTTACAGACTTTTCAAATGTTATCGACCGAATGGATCACATTCCGATAGTGAAACGAGTCATTTCGCTCGGGTTGTGATGGTGAAATATATTGATCCACCGTGTTCCAGCTGCTGCTTTGGCCACCAGTAAAAGTTACTTCAAAGCACGGGGAACTTCCTGTCGGCTCGGCGGCATTGCGAGGCTACCAAGCTGACCAATCACAGTGCTTACAGTCCGCGTTGCCTCGACGTGTAGTTACATTTTTGAGAAGGTGCACGTCAGGCGACAGTGTAGGTGACGCCGTAGGGTAGGGGGCCACGCAGAGGCTGCGCCATCGATTCGATGTGGTCTGCTCTGGAGCCCCTGGCGTTGGTTGTGGAGAGAAGAATGTTACACAAACTGTTTAACATCGTGGACAACACTTCACATCTCCTGCTGTCGCAAGGACCGTTACAGGAAGTCCTCCCTACCCTAACCCACTGCCATTACAGTACACAAGAACTATCATCTGTGCAGGGAGAGGAAGACTGAAGGACACATGAATGTTAAGGACATTACACTACAGTTATTGCAAGTGATGCATCCTGAATATGCGCACAGTTGCACTTGTGTATACGTCTATCATATTCCTGATGAGAACCTGGTCACCCTTGTGTGATATAGAACTCCTCACTTTGCTGTCATAATATGTCTTGCTCCTCTCAGCACATTTTTTTTTTTTTTGCATTTGCCATTGTGATCTCATATGCCTCTTGCATCTGTTCTTTCCACCTAATCCTGTATTCCCAATGATCAGTAGTTCCAGAGGTCAAACCAAACTGCAAGTCCACAGGTAAATTCGGTAATCCAAACAGGAGGTAGAAAGGTGAGAAACCTGTGACGTCACATCGAGTACTGTTGTATGCGCATATGAGCTTAGGCAACGACTCTCGTCAATCTGACTTCCTCTTGGTGAGCGTTCTCAGCATTTGCAGTAGTGTTCTGTTTAGCGGCTCCACCTACCCGTTGCGTCATAGGCGGTACGGTGTTGTTCTTGAGCCCATCACCCCATAGTTCTTCTTCAACTGCGCAAATAACTGGTTTCCCTCCCTGGTCATGATGAATCCTCAGGGGGAACCCAAACTTCAGCGCATAATTATTAAGTATCTTATCAGCTACAGTTTCAGCAGATTTTGATGTGGTGAGGTTGGCTCGTGCAAAGCGTGTGTAATGAACTACTATTACCAATATGATGTATTCAGAGATAGATAGATAGATTATTATTATTATTAGATTATTGTCTGTCCCAAAACAGAGAAAGAAATTCTACTTCGACAAGGCTCATTTAAAACATACATTTAAACAAATACTTCAAACGCACAATCAAAACCTACATTGTTGCGGTGGCAGCCCGGCTGATGGTGAGTGTTATTTCCTCCGTTTCTCGCATTCTGTTTTCCCCTGAGTTTTGCCTCTCTCCCTGTGTCTCCTCCCCTCTCCCTCTGTGTGTGCTCTCCCTCTCTCCGCTCCATCAACCTCCACCTTTGCCTGCCACACCTGCCAGCAATCAGCCTCATTTCTACCAATATTTCAACCCCGGCTCTCCACTCAATCCCCACTTGATCTTCGTTGCTCCAGACTTGGTGCCACCACTATATTCAAGCTTTTGTCCTCGTTGATATCTCGCTCTCCATCTCCTGCTTCCTTGAACTAACCCTGTCTGTTTATCTATTTTCCCCGCCTGGTCCACTCACCTCCGTCTCCCGTTCAGTCAGCTGGGCTCGCCTACCTGCCTTCTCCCCTCGCATCACCTCCACGGCGCTCCCCCTTGCTCCCCCTTGCTCCCCCTTGCTCCCCCTTGCTCCTCGCCTGTTCGCCAGCCACCACATCCCTTCCCACCTCGCCCTCCTGTCCCCCTCGACCCTCTCGCCTGAACCTCTCCAGCCCCTCGACTCCCCTCTTTCCCTTAATAAATCTCTTTAAAATCAGAAGCGTTGTTCAGAGTGGTTATTGCAGACGGTATGAAAGATTTCTTGTAAATGTTTTTCCTGGCCAGTGGAACTTTATATCGTCTGCCTGATGGCAGTAACTGGAAAGAGTGATGGAGAGGGTGAGAGGGGTCCCCTGTGATTAGGGTGGCCTTCCTGATCACAGAGCGGTTGTATAGTTCAGATAAGGGGGTTTGTGGTGAGCCGATTATCTTGCTGCATTGGTTTATGATGTGGGAGAGTTTGGTTTTATGTTTGGCAGTGAGGAGGTTGTACCAGGATGAGATGTTGAAGGTGAGGATGGATTCAATGAGGGAACAGTAAATCAGAGTTAAAATATCCTTGCTGACATGAAAGGTCCTTAGTTTCCTCAGCAGGTGGAGGCGCTGTTGTGCTTTTTTGAACACGGAGTCAGGAGGAAGCTGTGGAGGAAGCCTGAGGGGAGAGGGCAGGAAGATGAGCCCAGCTGACGGGGCGGTGGACGGAGGTGAGTGAACCTTGGAAGGGCAGACAGAGAGACAGGGTTAATCACAGGGAAAACAGAAAACAGAGATTTTGCAGGATCAAGAGCTTGAGTTAAGCAGTGGCACCAGGTCAGGAGCAACAACGATCAAGCGGAGATTGTGTGGAGAACCGGGGTTGATATACTGGCTGAGATGGAGTTGATTGCTGGCAGGTGTGGCAGGCAGAGGAGGCTGCTGATGAGGTGAAGGTGTGGATCGCCAGCTGGGCTCAGGAGTGGAGAGAGAGAGGGAGAACACAAGCAAGGGGAGCAGAGGAGACACAGAGAGGCAGGCAAAACACAGGGGAAAACAGAATGCAGGAAAAAAGGAGAAACAAACGGGACACTCACCGTCAGCCAGGCTGCCACCACAACATCCACCTACCTCAAGTACATAACACCTGCACATAACACTTATTTATTCCAGCATCCTTTGCACCATGCTCCATCGCACTGTGTGTGTGTATGCATGTATGTAAATGTGTACCTGAATATCACTTCCACCTCCGACATATACATAATAATAATAATGATAATAATAATTTACTCCTGCATCCTTTGCACTCTGCTCATTGCTCAATTTGTCAATCTGTCAAAATTATTTTTGTTTTTGTTTATAGTGTGTATATTGGTGTACAATCCTAAGTCAAATTCCTCGTATGTGTACACATACCTGGAAAATAAATCTGATTCTAATTCTGATTCTGATCTTTTTGAGCTTGACAAACGGTTGCTCTCGAAAGGGGCGTAGGTCCTCATCTGTTTCCGCACACCCACTTGCCATTATGGACCACACCCTGTGAATGTGATATTCATTTCTGCAGATTGTACTGTAGTTTGCACAGAAGGGGAGGACATTTCCTCTGAGCATTCTTCAATCATCATCTCTATGTCACAGGGCATTCTGGAAAAGCCATCAGCATCACAGGTCTCTTTGCCCGGGCAATATTTGATTATTAGTTTGAAGTCTGCTAATTCAGCAACCCACCTATGCCCTGTTGCGTTGAGCTTGGCTGCAGTAACATGTACGTAAGTGGGTTGTGGGGTTTGTCTGTATATACAGTGCAAGATGAGCTGATTAGGGAGGATTGAAAGTGCCCGGTAATGGCACTTCAGAAATTCAAGTTTCCCTGAATGAAGGTGGTAGTTAGGCTATTACACGAAGCCTCCCCTCCTGCTCTTGACATAGCACAGCACCTAGACCTTGCTGTTTGTGTGTAGGATGAACGATTTGTTCCAAGTATTGGCGGCTCAACCAGACAGTCAATCAATCTCTCCAATATGTGTTGATGTCCGTGTGATTGGCTGATTGGTTTGTGTGACGGTGTCCCTTTGTACTTTACTTTTACTCTCCTTGTCCTTACGTTACCGTCCATCTGCTTATCTGGGCCAGGGTCTAATTCCATCAGGGAATAAAGAGGGCTGGTGATATGGAAGAAGTCCCAGATTTACTTTCAGTAGTAGCCCCATGACTGCCCTCAATTCTCCCACAGTGTGTGGCCTCTTCTCCTTTAAGGCCCTGACAGTATCAGCAAGGTCCATTTTACTGCTCTATGCAGACACTATGTGCCCCAATTAGCGGACCTCACGTTTCAACACTTCACACTTACTTGGTGTTAATGTTGGCGTAGCAGCTGTAGCACTGTCCTCACATTCTTAACATCCTTTAAGGTTCTACTGAAGACCAGAGTGTCATCTAAAAATGGTATACAGATCTCAGCCTGTCCAAGCATCCTTCCATATATCCCTGAAAGGTGGCAGGAGGGTTCATCAGGCCGAAAGGGATTCTGATCCACTCGTAGAGACCCCATGGTGCGACAAAAGCGGTTATGGGTCTGCTCTCCTTTACCATGAAACCCTGATGGTACACTTTCCCCTGATCCAAAATAAAGAACCATGAGTTTTTCTCCAAGGCCATCCATTATATCTTGCACTCTGGGGATAGGCTGGCGGTTCACTTCACAGAAATCTATATACAGTCAGAGACTCCCATCTTTTTGAATACACACAGCTAGTGATGCATACGGTGACTCCACCCAACCCTAAGCGATGAGCTCATTTAAGTAGTCCATCAATTCCCATTAAAGTGGCTTAGGCATAGATATGCTTTTGTTGCAAGCTCGCTATCTTTCGGGGAGTTTTTCTATGCAACCAATATAGTCATCTGTTCCCATAAGGAGGCACAATCCTTTCTTAACATCTTGTGAACCATCTCTCATTCTGACTCACTGAGGTGGCTCAGGTCCACAGGTGGATCCCAAACATTGGCAGAAGTCTGATCTTTTTAAGCTCTGACGTGATGTGGGCATTACACTCTGCTGACAGGCTCACAGTGTGTGTTGTTGTTGTGTGGAATTAGCAGGCTAATCCTAGCACAGTTCAGGATTTTCAGTCACCGTTTACTACACGTCCAGATGACAGGAGAACATGAGCTAGGTGTATGTGTCAGTCAAACGTGGCTCTCCTCTGGTCATGACAGGGACAGCTTCGTGATCTCATTCCAACATATAAAATAAAGGTCATATTTACCTGAATGTAATCCTGTATGAAGATGAGTTCTGCTACTTTGAAGCGAGTCACCTGAATCTTCTCACCGGTTTCCTGCAGGTCTTGTTCTTTTGTCAGCATACCGGTATGGTACAGGTCTGACTGGGTCAAAGCACTCACTGTCTCTTGTGGCAAGCACATTGAGGGTGTGGCAGGCGCAGCGCTGATGAGGTGGGAAACTGTCTTCTTCTTTTTCATTTAAGATGTCTGTGACATTTATGAAGACAGTGTCCCTCCTCTTCTTCCTCATCCTCTTCTTCTCTGGCTTGAATGGTTCTTTGAACTTCTGCAAAGACACTTAAAGCCCTCACAAAATTTGAACAATCTGTGGTTGAAATGGTCACATTGTGTTTTATGTTCAAATCTCTGTGCACGTCTTCCAACATCTGATTTTGCGACAGGCCTTTCCCCAGAGCACATGCTTAAGGTTCCTTGGTTTATCCAGTGGATAGTTGTTTGATGACCACAGATCTGTTTTGGTGCATACATGTTTCTGTTTGGACAAAGTGTGCTTTTCATAAATGATCATCATTACGCATTCTTCCCAATTTTCTTCTGGACATCAAATGCCTTGAAAGTAAAATATCTCTGAATAAAACCGTGTACTCCAGAGAGAACAAGGTAACCTATCAGTGTTGTGGCTAGACATGGCAAATGCACACAATCCACACAAGCTGGTGCAGCTCACACTGGTCATCACATCTCCAACAGAATCAGAGACCTCATCATTGATAACCATAGCAACTTCAGGATGAGGGTCTCTTCAGGAGCTGTTACATCAACGTGGCACCGGAGTGCAGAGGACATAAATATCAGGGCATTCTTGGAAGACCTTACAGTCACCACAGAATAAGTCCCAGGCTGCCAGTGGATCCTGCAGGCACTTAAAAAGCTGGTGGAAACTCGAGATCTATGGTGCTGAGGAAAGGGAAGGTGGAGGACAAGTTCCGGTTCAACATAGCAGGCACAGGCCATCCCAACCATCACTGAAAAGCCCATTAAGAGCTTAAGTAAGGTTTCTGATAGCTCTTTGAGGGATATGACATCTATCCAGTCCACCTGCACCAAGTTGGTTTGCCATCTGAAATCTGTGGACAAGTCTGGCCTACCTCTCCACAGTGGGCCTGCCAAAGAGCCTGAGCAGCATCGCACTCTATGGACACCACAACACACTGCAATTACCCTTCAAATCCTTGGAGGAGGAATTCAAGATGACAAGCTAGAGAAGTGGTACAGTAGAGGAACTCCCCAGGTGTGATCCAAGGTGGGTAACGCAGGGATCCAAGGGAGATCTGTCAGGAAGTGGCGGACAGAGGAAGCCGTTCAGGAAGCATAGGCCAGGCTGCATCACAAGATACTGATGGGAGTGGTCCCATGAAGCCGAGCTTGGCTACACTCTTTTCCAACTCCCAAAATGAACACCATAAGAGAGATGGAAAGGCACCACCTAGTTCAGGAGGAGTTGAGAGCAGCAGTGCAGGAGACGAGAACCTGCAAAGCGGTAGGAATGAAACAGCATGGAGCTTAGACGAAATGGGAGAAGGCAGTCAAGAAGGAAAGTGACCTGGGCTGAGCTTTGGAAAGCTGGGCCACACCGCAACAAATTTCTCACCCAGTCTTCCATTAAATCTACGTCTGTGGGGTAAAGCAGAGTCACCAGAGTGTTGACTGTGTTCCAAGCAAGGAAACCTGGAACATATCCTTGGATGCCGTAAAAATGCACTTGGAGAGGGATTGTACAGATGCAGGCATGATTAGATACTGACAACCATTGCTGATACCATCAGCACAGGAGTGTAGTGACCGAAGTGGTGACCCTCCAAGCGGACCATTGCTTTTGTCACATCTGGGAAGCAGCCAACAACATCCGCATCAGCAGACATCCTGGCCTTTGCAAGGGCCTGGCAATTGTTGTTCCCCAGCCCAAATGTAGCCACCACCCTGCAACCAGACATCCTCATTTTGTCCGAGTTCAACAAGCAAGCTGTGCTTCTGGAGCTGTCACAGTCACAGGGGAACATCAATTGAAAGAGACATTTGAAAGAAAGCTCTTCAAGTACGCAGGACTGGTCAGCAAATGTCAGCAGGCTGGATGGAGGTTGAGGTGTCTCCCGGTGGTTGGATGCAGTGGATTTGCAGCCCATGAAGGTCAGAGCTTTCAGCATTTTGGGGCTGATGGCTGCGGCGCAAAAGAGGAGAGCCATAGAGTCATAAGTAGCTAACCATCTGGACTCAAGCGCACCCAATGATTCTAGGAACATCACTGAAGATGTGTCCCGAGGCATCAGCAGATGTATATGCGGCACAGTGGTACAGTGGATAGAATTGTGGCCTCACAGCAAGGAAGTCGTGGTTTCAAATCCCAATCGTCCCGGCCTTTCTGTGTGGAATTTGCATGTTCTGAATGAGTTTCCTCCAGGTGCTCCCAACCACCAAAAAACATGTCAGGTTCCCCAGTCGGTGCTATAGACCAGACATTGATAAAGACATGGAGTTAGGCGCTGCACAGTGGCTGCCCACTGCTTCCTTGAGGGATGGGTTAAATGCAGAGAATGAATTTCAGATCAGCAACATTTATTTGTACAATAAAAGTATCCCTACCTCCCAAGTTACCCAGAAATTGGAAGATATTACTAGTTAGCTATTACTCCTTAAAAAGTAATAATAGTAGTTTACTTATTTCTGGGTGATAAAAGTAACTAGTTAAATTACTCATTACATTACTATATTACTTTCACTACCAATTAACATTGTTTCTTAACGCCACCTGCTGAAATAAGAAATAAAGCAAGTAAATCCTCACTTTTGAACTAGGCCTGTTGTTTTAGTAGTATTCAGTATTTTTACAAAATATACAATTTTACTTAATACCACTCTCCCCCGACGAGTCCAAGCATCACTGGCACTAGCTGTGACTCCCATGGGATCTCTTCGTCCTCGCCCTCTGCCATCTTTCCATCAAGTAAATTCAATCTTGCGTGTCTTTATTCCCGTGCAGCAAAGTCACAGGCATTAGCCCAATGATTGGTACACGATGTTATGGGCATACGGAAGTGCTTCTGTTGGCTATGCAAACATGTCCATGTATGGCGGTGGCATCACTTACTGATCCTTAGCAGTTGTATTTCAGATTTCAGCTTGAGCTTCAGAAATGTTTGTGTGGATGCAACTACATGGTTTCATCAATAAAAGAGGTTTTCTACTGAAAAGATTCCTCTATCATGCATTGAGGATTCTTGGCACGTAGTCATTTGCATTATTATGCATGCGTTAGTGACTGTGGACTGTGTTCACATAATATTTTATGATGCAGAATACAGGAATATTTAATAACATATTTTATGTAAATACACATCTTGACTTGTATATTTTGTAATGTTTTTGCAACACATTTGAAGAAGAAAAAGAAGAAGAAGAAGAAGAAGAAGATACATTTTGATGTGTTTCTGTCCAACTGAACTGTTGTTGTTGAGCAGCAGGGGAAAGAACATCCAGAAACTACAGTATTTCCAAAGAAACTGGAACAGATGATAGCTTTAGAAACTATAGTCACAACAATGTAAAAAATGAGAGTCTCAGGCGAAGTAGCCACGACCTCATATCACTTATGCACAGGAGACACAGATCCAATCTCAATGAGGATAACAAGAACGCATTAAAAATACCAGGAGTGAACTCAAAGGCAAGATCGGACCGTTAGTATCTGGGTAACATATCCAGATACAACAGATCACATTTTAATAGCAGTTTCATGTTAGTATCACTTCTCCTAAAAGTTAAAGCCCCCCTCCAGCCAGTTTTAACTTCCATTTTTGGTTAATGTTCTTTCTCAAACAGAGAATGGGGGTGTGGTTAATAGTCATATGTAATCAATTACCATGACAACCCATAACTGACGGCTGGGGTGTTCACTAACATATGCTGTGTTAACATCACTACACTGTAAAGTTTAGTACACTTCTGGCAGGGAGTCAAACAAACCCATAAGTTGTTCAAATCAGTTTGAATGCAACCCACATTAGGCGCAAGCATGGACATGTTTGAGATAAACCGTAGAGTAGATGTATAAAGTGGCATGAAATGGAAGTACTCAAGTAAATACAAGTACCTCAAATTAAATTAAATGCTGAACAGAGATTGTTTGCACTGCTCCAGAAAACCAGTATAAACAGACAGCTGTAACTTGGCATCCAGCCTCTAGTGAAAAATTTTGTGTACTTCTTAATTCATGCCTGAATTTTGAATATCATACCAGCAGGCTCATCCAGTCCTGTTTTTTATCATCTGAAAATATGGCCAATATTCAAACAGCTTTTAGTGTCAAAGATGCAGAAGTTGTGCCTTTGTTTCCTTGCGACTGTTGTAACTGTGTAAACAAGAAATTGCTCCACAGGCTCCAGCTAGCATAAAACGCAGCCGCTAGACTGTTTGTTCCCACATTTAAATGTAAAACTAGAGGGGCCTTTGCTACCAGGGCACCTCCACTCCAGAATGACCTGCCAAACTCAGGCTACCAAATCATTATCTTACTTTATTAAATAAAAATTATTAAAATATATTTTTATTGATAAGATAATTCATGTGTCTTTTATGCCGAGCATCTTATTATGTTTACAAGCTGCACTTTTTAGACTTCAATCTTATGTTTGATTTACTGATTTATTTTCTTAGTTGTTTTGTGAAAATCACTGTAAAATTGGTTTTGAGAAAAATAGTTAATATAACAATAATTGACAAATAGACTTTGTTATGTTGTTGTTGGTACTTCAGCCGTGTCTGTTTAATCTCTAACTTCTAAAACGTTCTACTTTCTAAAATTTCTTCTCCCATGAAAACATTTTATACAGCCTTTTTTTAACTTAACAACTACAGTAAAAAACACTTACACCACATTAAAGACTTAAAACATTAAAAACAGTTTTTGATGCATTCTTTTAATTCCCCTACTCTACTTCTACTACTAATATTCACTATATATATTCACTGTCAACTAATGAAAGTCTAACAGGCAGAGTAAGTCTAGACTATTGTGGATGCAGTCTTTGGCTGAATGAAATTTATACAATTTCGCCATCTACTGGCCAAACAAAAGAGGTGCAGATTTTAGGTCAAAGTCTCAAAAACTGGTCCCATAGGTATAGTACTTGTAGAAATGCTGATGCTAAGAAAAAATTCCCAAACTTTCTCTTTATTCGCAAAGAGCAGGATTTAGGAGCTCTGTATAAAGATGCTAAAAGTAACTTTTAGAAAAGTCTAAGTGTGATTCTTCTAAAATAAGGCACTACTTATAGTAACTGTAGGTATTGTTTCATGGCTGCGTCACCTCATCGCAGCTTATCATGATCAGGACTACTTATCCTTCATTGTGTCCATGTCAGTATACTGCAGCATGCATAAATAAAGCTTACAGAAAAGAATTCCCTGTGATAATAGTCATGTTGATTATATTATTATTATTTTGTATAGTATTAATAATAAAACTTTATACTTCCAAGAGGAATATAGTGACAATTTAAGTATTTAAGTGAGAGCATCTGTAGAGGTCCTTTAAAATGCTATTCAATTAAAAAGTTAAAAACTCATGAGAATTATTGTACTTCATAATACATGGCAGCCAAGGCCCAGGATCACAGGGTTGGCGGTTTGATCCCCAGCTCCCTAGCTTCCCAAGAGTCCTGGGAAAGACACTGAAACCCAAATTTCTCCCGATGGCCATGGTCAGCACAAGGTGCCATCAGACCAACATCTTGCATGGTAGCTCGCTGCCATCAGCGTGTGAGCATATGTGTAAATCAGAATCAGCTTTATTACCAAATTTTCACATGCATTTGCTTAGATGGTAACAATATGGTGGTATGATGTAGTGGTATGGTGCGTAACAATAACCATAGTAGGAAGAAAATATTAGATAAAGATAAAGCGAGTAATGCAGGTCAAGAATCATAAATTTAAAATGTTAACAATAAGATAAAAAATATAAAATAATAATAAAGAAAGTATAGATTATGGTTCATTAAATTACAGATTATAAAGCCATTTACCATTTTACTGCACGTTTATTATTATTATTATATATAAGGAAGAATCACATTAACATTTGATTGTGTCCGTGCTGAATCCATCACGTTATGATCTGGATCATTTTGTCTTTTAAATGTTCATGAAAGATGCATCATGACTTGGACAGTGTGTCCCCTGCCTCTGTTTATGTAACACTGCCATCTGCTTGTGACTTCTAGCTGGCTTAGGAAGCCTCTAGAATGCATTTGTAAAGATGAGACCAAGTTGTAACACTTTTGTGTCACATGCAACACAAATAACATCAAATTAGCTATAGTAATAATAATAATAGTACAAGTAGGTCTAGTAGCAATTGTAATTTTATGTAGAATTGAGGTGCCATTGAATGGACATCCTGATGATGTCATCAGGGTTGACATTTGATGATGCCATATCGGTTGTGTGGCTTGAGATTGAGATTCAGCCTTTTTAGCAGAGATTTGTGTGGGGTTTGAAAGAAGTGGGAAGCACCTAATTTAAAGATGTAAACAGTTGCATCCAGTTGCATGATGGTAAATGTGTGATCCAGTGGCTTGGGTCCTTGACCCACACTAGGGACTGAAAGTCAGGATATCTTGGCTGCTTCAATTTTGACCATTCTGCTTTAAAGCTGTCTAGTGAGTCACTCAGGTTCATGGAAATGCATCACTGGCACCCTTTTGAATATACTGCATTTTTTAAAAATATTTTTGTGTGAAATAGTAATTCAAAAGTACAGGATATAGCACTATACAATACCTTTTAGCATCTTCGGTAACAAAAATCTTTTGGTTTGTGTCAGTGGAACTACTGCTGTGACCCTGAGGGCAGGCTGTTTTTTATATTGATACTGGTCTCATGCTCTTCTTCTTCTTTTTCTTCTTCTTCTTCTTCCTCTTCTTCTTCTTCTTCTTCTCCTTCGTCGTCGTCTTCTTCTTATTTTACCTCACATCATTTGGTGATACTGATCACATCGTGACTTGTGGCTGCAGTGCTACTATTAACCACCAGATGGAGCTTGGGAGACAGTTTAGCTTCTATTCTATGGTGTTTTAACCCTGTAACATTAAAAGCATAATTCACATGTAAAGAGAATACTGGAGCTCAGGAGGTAGAGCGGATCGTCCACCAAATTGCTCCTATCACTGTGAGTGTGTGTGGGGATGTAGTCTCCTTCTGATGAGCCGGTGGCAACTTGCGGCCGCTGCCATCACTGTGAATGGGTGAATGTGTGGTGTAAAGTGGTTTGAGTGGTCCGAAAACTAAATAGTACTTTTACCACTATCACCACTACTATAATAACACCACCACTACTGCAAAATGACTCTCTCCGTGGCTGTCCTCCATGTCTTAAGTGATTGTTTTTGTCTGAGTGCTGAACACTACAGGACTTAGCCTAAGTGTGATGCACTTATGTGCAGAAGTGAATGTGTGCGGGAAGCTCTGCTCTGAGGTAATAAAGTCAGTGAGAATGCTGAACACTAAATAACTGCTGGAAGTGTTCAAAGACCTGTGGTATGTAAATGTAACCAGAGGATCAGCAGGGAATTTTAACACCATAAAAAACCTGAATCAAGTGTAAACGCTGTAATATAATGCCTCTTTAAATGGTGTGTAAAAGCATGAATTTCATTTGGTCTAGGAAATACAATATGATACGTTTAAAAAATACGATGTGACTCAAGAGGAAAGTATGGGGATTTATTTTCAAGCTCCTCAGTGGAAGATGAAATGACTCTACTCTGACATAAAGACAGCTAAAGCACAGTCTACATGTGACATGATGTACTGTGTATGGCCCCTGCTAAACACGCTCTGTCAGAGTAGTTATTGGCTGGATTATGTAATAACATCTTCAGAGTATGTCTGGCTATCAGCAGCGAGAAACGCAAAATGAAAAAGCTAAATTGCAATTCTGTTTCTTTAGAGATGTCCCTTTATTGCTCCAATTTACCACATATAATGTAAGTGAATTAAGAAATTGTTAACATTACAATTTTATTATTATTATTATTATTATTATTATTATTATTATTATTATTATTATTATTATTGTTGTTGTTGTTGTTGTTATCCTGTGTACAGGGTCGCGGGGGGCTGGAGCCAGTCCATCGCAGATTATTATTATTATTATTATTATTAAAACATAAATTAGAATACACAATATTATTCTTTTTCAAGTTATATAGGTATTATTATAATTGTTAAATTTTACATTGGTAATTCTGTCATTACGTTACAATCAACAAAGAAATAAAACTAAATGGTTTTTTTTATGCTCTACACCTGATAAATAGACATAAATAGACCTTTTAGTTTGTATTTATTACTATTTTATTTTACAAAATAATTAACGGAATTGCAGAAATTGCAACCATGTGATGTTTTTGTTAATTTATTAGAACATTTTTACAACCCCCCCAAAAAACTAGGCTAGATACTGTACGTTTATACTTTACAAACACACATTAAACAGATAACACACACATAACACATATCACACACATATAAATTCATAAATAATTAAAACAAATGAGTGAAAATATGGGTTACACAAGTTAAAAATACACTACATTAACAATGAAAGTATATAGTCATAAAATAGTATTACTGATTAGAAATGTGTGTATATGCTCATGTTACATGAAGGGACAGCAGATTGGTGTAGTAACATTTTCTAGCAGCAGGGGGTGCAGTGGAGCTCCTGCTTGTCAAGGTACTCTAGAAATGTAACTCAAAAAAAGAAAATAAACTTTAAAGTAATCCATTAAAAATTGTAAAAATACAAATTGGTTAAAAAATGTTCCTATTCCTTTTACATTGTTGGATTATTGTTACTGATGCATTAATGCTTAAGCAGCATTTCAAGGGTCTACATGGTCAATGTAGAGACATTTTAACTGCTGTCTTACTGTTTGATTGCCCTGAAAATTGGGTGTATTATGAGTTGTTGATGTTGAAGCACTTTGAAGGGTTGTAAAAAATTACGGACTGCAAGAAGCTGAACATCTTTAAGTTTGAATGAAGTAGCATGATGGTTGAAGGATAAAACAATATTCAGAATGATAATAATAATAAAGAAGTAAGTACGAGAAGTGAGCATGCTAGTAACCACATCTGTCAAATAAATGTAGTGTAGTAGAAGTACTTCAATAAATGTGGTATAAATGTACACACACAGACACACAGAATCATAATCAGTCTCACTCAATTTAAAGTATGTGATCTCTAACAGAGTGATCAATATTAATGATCATCAAACATCATCACCATCAGCCCCCCCCACACACAACACACACACACACTTTCTGTGTGTGTGTGTTGTGTGAGAGGTGCTATGAATATTGACATGTTTAATGGTGTGTATTATTTGAAGTGAGTCTAAAATCCTAACACACACACGCACAAGCTCGCGCACACACACACACACACGGCCACAGTGGAATTGTGGAATTCTTGACTTGAACCTTGACCCTGCAGCTGTAAGAATTATGGGGGACTTGCTCTGAGAAAGGATCTGAAGAAACCATTTGTTTGGTTGCTCCTCTCCCTCCTCGCCATCTCTTTTCTACTACAATAATCATAACATATCAGCTTTCAGGGATGGAAGTAATAAATAGCATTTACTTTCATTACTGTAAAAAAGTAATGTTTGGTGCACTTTTTTGAGTATTGTTAAAGATCTGTAATTTTACTTTTACTTTATGCATCTCATTTATGTAGTTTCTTTTTCACCTCTAGAAAGTTTATCTGACAAAAGTGGGCCCCAGACCTTGTGTCTACAAACATTTGATTTGTGGGAATTCTGAGGAACATGTAGCTCTTCCTGCTCCATGTTAATCTAAAGTGACATGCCTCGGCCTCTGTAGTAGCTGACAGGCCACTGGCAGCAGTGGAGATGAGAGAGACACTTTTGGACCAATGTAAATGTAATATAACCAATTTGATACCAAATGATTGTTCACATTTGTAAATAATAAAGGCATAGAGAAACATAATGGTATATAAAGAAATTCCGACGTAAGCATGTGAGAAACAATAAATCTGGAATTCATCCCATCAACTTTTTTGCCGTTGCAACAAATTGGTTTCTTACCATCCTTAATATGCATACATTCACCAGGGAAGAGTCAGCACTGACATTGAACCACTAACTTATGTGGCATAAATAGTAATTACAAGTTGCCAGGCCTTTGGAACTTGGCACAAATTGAAATTGTGCCAAACAGATCAAGCAAGTCTCTGGCTTCAACAAAAGTGAGTGAGTCCTGATAACACTGAATGAGGTGATTCATTACAAATCTAGAACTTTCTGTTAATTTGAGCTACCATGGAAGGTTCTGGCCTGACTATGGGGAGCAATTTGGGGTTCAGAGTCTTGCCCCCTGTAGCTTATCTGCATACACTTCCATACATGTCTTTTTCCTGATATAAAAACCATTGTGGAGGCTGTTATGTGTCCTTTAATAGAGTTTCAGCGGAGTCAGGTGGATTTCTCTCTGCTCAAAATAAAACAGTGCAAACCATGATGAAAACACTTCCTGCAGTCGTATTATGTAAGGAACAGGAAGGGACATATTGTCCCTAGGCTTATTGTGACTGTTAACAGTACAGCATAAGCTGTCATGAGGGATACAACTTGACACAAAACAAACTGAAAACCAAACTCATTCTTAAGCCGAGAATTTCTAGTATGGACAGCACACATTTTAGAGCTACTTTACTTTAGAGTAAATTAACAAAAGTTAAAATTCTGAATTGACTCTTCGCTAAGCCACGCCCCCCTTAGTTATTGTTGCTAAGTCCGACAAACACATTTAGTAGTAAGTTAGCTAGCGTTAGCTAAATAACATTACACTACTAACAACCCATATCCTACATTTTCCTGGATTTGTTTTAGGTTTTGGAAAGAGAATAAATCGTACTTCTCCTTTCAACCTCTCTGGGTAGCGACAGTAACTATTGAAAGTGTCCCTGGAACAACTTTGACCATATCTTGGAAAAATACAGCCAAAAAAAGCTAGAAAACAACTCCCGTTGCTTACGAGTCAATGGAGCGCAGTGGGAGTCCTACACTGGTTGTGGCCAGCTGCGTATTCGGGGTGTGGCTTAGCGAAGGGTCAATTGTGATCATGTAAAATAATGAATAATGATACTCTAACTTAGAGGAAGTAAACAGAAGAAGAAATCCTAAATTGGATAAACACAAAGTCTAAATGTAAGAAATTAATTTAAATAGCCTAACTCAAATCTCCATCTGTTGCCTTGAAATTTCAAGCTTTCTCAACTTTTTCTTTTTTACAGTGAGGACCCAGCAGTTTGTGAATGCAACAACAATGCAGTAAAATAAAGGATGACATCATTTGAGCAGTGACATAATAGTTGACACAGGTGAAAAAAAAGGTGTCACCTATCCTAATTAATCACTGATTTAATGAACCACCCAGTAAGCACAGCGGCAAGTGCCACAATGTTGTGTGACCACCAGGTGCATGCTGGGTCAAGCTAAAATGCTAAATGCTGATGGTGGATCCTCCAGCAGTGACTTCAACAATCACTTAGGAACGTTGACCTTCAGTGAGGTGTGTGAGGCCATTCTGCTGAATGTTAATCTCTTGTTTGAAAGATAGAAAAAAGATAAGAAAAAAAGCACAGTTGTTTGAAAGTTATTTGAGGAGTGCAGTGTGACAGAAGCTGAGTGGCCTCAGTGGTCACATTATGCACTGAGAAGGTTTAACCTGTAGAGCAGGTTGTGGAGGACTTTGGGGTGCACCAGGCACACACAGAATAATGGTCAGACAACAACATTCACGGAGAAATACTACTCAATTACATGGTAGTGTGTGTAAAACTTGTGCAGGGTCCCTTGAAGTGTTTGCCCCCAAATTAAATGACTTTTGGCTCCCCCCTCTGTAAGACGGTTGGCTGGTCGAGTGGGGCCATTTGAAACAGCCATAACCAGACATGGTCTGACATGGTCAGACAACACATCATATTAAGAGTTCTTTTTAAGCATACAGTCAGAATCCATGCTGCCACAAGTGGATAAACATCATACATCAACAACATAGATCATTTTGTGGCATTTTAAACAAATAACCAACGTTAACATTTCATCTCCAAAAACCTCACAGATTTCACTGATCAGCTGGATCACTGATCCATAACAAGCTATCATATTTGACACCTTCACAGACACATAAATGCATTTGCCCTTTGAAAATCTTGAATGTAACAACTCACATCAAAGGTTTCTTCTTTTTCAAATATTGGTTTTCCCTACAAGGAAATATGCAAAACATCTATATTTGATGCAATTTTGAGTAGCACAAAAATGTCATGTAGAAAGGGAAAGCTAAAAGAAAGAGAAATATTGAGAGGAAACATGGGAGATAGTGTGATGGAGGGATGAGAGAGAGAGAGAGAGAGAGAGATTTTCATCAGTGGCAGAGAGCTGCCTCATTTTTCCTCCCGACCTCACAATGACCTGACAACGAATGGAGAGTAAAAGAGATAAGGGAAGAGGACAGATAGGTGGAGAGAGATAGACTGTGTTGAAGAGAGAGAGAGAGAGAGAGAGAGAGAGAGAGAGAGAGAGAGAGAGAGAGAATGAGAAGCACCCCCACAAAAACATTATTGTTTGTCATTTTTTTCTCCCCAATTTCCAACCTAATGAAGACACTCATTGGCTCGAGAATGCTGAAGAAAGAGAGAGTGTGAGAGAGAGCTAGGGGACGTGTCAGTTTTTCACAAGTTACCATGACAACACATGTGACGTCATGTGTTAAGCCTTGGGGAGAGGGTAACCGTATGTTTGTGTGTGTCCATGTCTGGAATCCATACTGCGCATGTTGGAAACCTTTATGGCATGCAAATGGGTGTGTATGATTTTCTCCATATTTTCAGTTAAATTGAGACGGATTTGGATTTACAGTATCATGTTGTGTTGTTTATTTTTTTCTGCTTTCTACCCCTCTTCTTATGAGCTTCTTGTTCTTTTTTTGTATTCTCCTTTGCTCTCTTCATTTTTTCCTCTTTCAGTCTCATTCTACTGTCATCTTTTCCCATATTCATTTAATGTTTTCTCAATTTTTATCTTCATGTCTTCTTTTCTTTGCTTTTGTTTAACTTCTTTTCTTTAAAAAGAAGAAAATTAGCATCTGTTTGCCTGTTTCAGACAGCAGGAGGTGTAGTTTTACCCTTTCTGTAAGAGCGAGGTTAAGGGGGGCAAGACAATACCAGAGATCTATTTTTCCACATTTTTTATCTCCTATATGTGAGCATAGTTGAATATATTGTCATCCTATGGTGTTGATTGAGTGCTAGTTTTCACTGTGGATAGAAATCAGCATTCTGTAATTGACAGTTTGCTAAAAACCTCTGCCAATACAGCCATAGTCCGATAGTAACTTAGCAACCGTGAGGCACTGCAGATCAAGCTTTGGATTTCTCCACATGTTCCCCCTGGTTTTCTTCTTTTCTCTAGCAACTCGAAACTCGAAAAGTAATGCTCAAGCATCTGAGCATTGTGTGCCCAGCCCCCACCTGTTCACGCTGTCCCCCCACGATTGCATTCCCCGACATGGAGAAACTCTGTTGTGAAGTTTGTGGACGACACCACCATCATCAGCATCATTTCAAGCAGCGATGAGAGAGAACAACCTACTGCCAAATGTCAGCACTACAAGGAATGATCGTTGATTTTAGGCAGAAGGAGATAATGACACACACTCCTGTCTACATCAGTGCAGCTGAGGTGGAGCAGGTGAACAGTTTCAGGTTCCTGGGAATCAGCATCACAGAGAACCTGACATGGTCGTCTCACATCTCCACAAGAAAGATCCAAAACAACTGTACTTTTTTAAGGAAGCTTAAGAAGGCCAAACTCCCACACCAAGTTCTTGTCAGTTTTTACAGAGGAGCAATAGAAAGCATCCTGACTGAAAACATCACTACCTATTAGAAAATGTTTACATGCTTTAACAAAAAACACATTATTTTTCTTGTACTGTCCATTGCTTCATCACCTCTATTCACCCTCTCTCTGAACACTCCGTTTAAGCTACTGTCTCTTTAAGGCCACCTTCCCAAAAAGCCCACTTTCTTCTGTTAGGCCAACTTCTGGAAGCCTGCAGAGGGGCAGGAACTAGCTGGCTTCTGAATCACTGTGTGGAGATCAAGTCCCCAGGAAGTGTGCTGTGCTTTGAAGCCAATTTGACATAGTGGCCAAAACAAGCAGCTATAAAATGATGGATACTTTTTTGCAAGATGAAATCATTTTACCCCCATTCACAAGTTAGCAGAAGTTAGTCGGCTTGGCTGGCGGAAGTCTAGGGGGCGCTTGCTCTAGGAGGGGTTAAACACTAGTGTGTTTGCACCTGTGGGGCCGCACAACACGGAAGCTATGGGGAAGATCTGGACAATTTTATGCCATCAACTTTTTTGGCTATATGCACCACTGAGTATCTTTTGGAAAAACAAACGGAGTATGCCTTTAGCGCTGTACCCAATTCTCTTTATACGTCCAGGGTGGAGATAAGTCCGGCTATGTGAGGCTAGGTCACTGATTACAGTGCAAAAACACAACTTTGTAACTTTATTCACTGTTGTTGGTGAAAATTAATCTCAGTTAATGGAAAAATATTTTCTGATGTTCTCCCGCTGCTCTGCCTCAGCTTTCTGTGGTTTACTGAGTTTCCTGATGGATAGCTTTACTTGTTGTTAACAGTTACTTTACTACTAACTAACTACTGCTAATGGTAGCTGCTACTATTTTTAGCTGAGTTAGCCATGCAGCTAGCCATCCTGTTGCTCCGGGCTGGTGTTGGTGGTTACACCTCTAAAGTTAGTACAGGTGCTTTGTACTGCTGGGAGCGACCATTTGGAGCAGAAACAGATGATATCTTCAAGTTAGCGGTAGCTAACAGTTCCTGTAGCGTTAAGAACAAGTAAAGCTATCAGTCCATCAGGAAACTCTGTAAGTCGCAGGGTTGAAGCAGAGCAGCCAGAGGATATCAGAGTTAAAAATATTATATAAATATTTAAATATTAAATATAAATATTTAAATATTTACCTTTCCTTCATAATCTTAAAAGCACTTTCTGCGAGACATACTCAACAACCTCCAGCTCAAGCTCAGAGATGGAATGATCGCTTGGAGTTGTGTTGGACAATGGGGCTGAGAGCGGTGTGTTCATAACATCATGAAGGAAGTCAATTTCGAACAGAGTGTTTGCACACACATTAACTAAAAGACTGAGCAGGAGAAAAAGAGAGAGGATGTTTTTTTCTCATAGGGGGGTTTTACACATACACACTTAAGTTAAAAAGACACGAAAAAGCGAAAGAAGTATGGGACCTTTAAAGTCTATGGATACCTATTCGGTCCAGCTGTGTATAACATTGCACGTGTACAGTACCGACTCCATTTAAAGTTTTAAAATCTCAGCACAGTGGTCAACTATAAACTTGCACAGTTGTATAGCGTAATGCTATACCAAAAATATTTAATGTATTTTATCTTATCATGTAAACAAATACGAAGTTGGTGTGTGGATTTCTCTGGCTTCATCTATTCATCTACTGCTCCTTTATCCTTTGCTCCTGTTCCTTCTTATGTCCTATGTTACCTTCCTCACCTTTTCCCCTCCTCCTCCTGTGCACTTTTGTATTTTTCCACAACTGGACATGTTTTTCTCCCTGCTGTCTTCCATTTTATTTCTCTTCTTCAGCTTTGATCTTTTTGTCTTGTTTGCATCTCTGCCTCCATTTTCCCTTTTCTCTCTGAGCCAGAGCGACCAGAAGGTGCTCATTTGGTAGATCTGCTCAAAAACACACACTCACATCCACACACACACCTTAATGCATGGCGGCATGCTGTGCTGCGTGCCCCCAGGGTGTGTGTGTCTCTGTGTGTGTGTGTGATGGAGAATAGGAAGACTGTCGTTGCCCTGCATTTGAACCCACTACATTTCTGTTCTCCTTTTCCATCTCTATTTCATGCCTGATGTATGCTGCTCAGTGATCGTAGACCTGAAACCTTTTCTGCACGTCTTTATTTCCAAAACATCCAAATAAATTAAAGGGATTTATAGAATAAAAGTAAAGATAAGCCCTGTGGGTGTGTGTGTTCAGCTTTAGCTTTCCCTCTTTCTCTCGATAACAGTGTGAAGCTCTCCTCGTACATTTGAAAATGGTAATATATCCATTTGTGTGGTGGAGTATCATAAAACACACAAACCAGACCATTTACTGCAGCTGGTGCTTTTCTCCATATGCTCAGCTCCTGAGAGATTGTGATCAGCTTGTGGGTCAGCACCTGTCCTGGTTGACACTGCCAATAAAGTCTGTTCAAAGCAGTGACACAGTTGCATGTTTGTATTTTCAACCATAAACCCGGTATATAAATAATTATTCTCAGTCTTCCAGGTGATAGCTGTAATCTTCCTCATCAGTTACTAATGAAGTGCATAAATAGTCTTAGTTATAACAAGAAGCTGTTAAGCACAGCGCTGGTTTGAACTAAATGCTAACATCAGCAAGCTGATATACAGATGTCTAGCAGGTATAATGTTTACCATGTCCACCGCGTTTTAGCCTGCCAACATTTGCTAATTAGTACTAAATGCAAAGTACAGCTGATGGGAACTCCATTACTTTTGCAGATGTTTGGTCATAAACCAAAGTAAGTTGAACCTGCTGCTGCTGCTGGAAACAAGGTTGATGAAATCAGTGAGACTGAACCAAAAGAGTAAAGTCATGGGCCATAAATTCAAAACATTGAGCTGTAAGTCACCAACAAAAGGTTAGATAAATAAATGAAAGTATCCATAAGAACTGATGCTGTTGTTGGGTCACACTAATGGCTTTGTTTCAGTGCTAAGTAAACATGCAGTGAACGTTTCAAAGGAGAAAAATGCGTCCTTAATGTTTGTCTCGTAATTGTGACATACAGATTTCATAATCATTAGATAATAACTCAATGCAGAGTTGTAATTATGAGAAAACACCACCTGTAACTTGGGTGTGCATCAGTTGTATGAATTTGTACCATACGCAGTAGTAATTAGATATTGAGTGTCTTTCACTCACTGTGAGTTTGAGCGGAAGAAGTAATAAAAAATCTGGAGGGTACATTGAAATCTTTGCAAAACACTGCATCAAGGATATAGCCCAATCTAATGCTGTTGAATGTCAATTATTAAACGCATATTGAGTAAAACCTATTACATGTAGGAGCAAAATAAATTGGCAAAAAGCAAGCTAGTTATCACAGCCAGCTATAATTTGCCGGTGCTCTGCGTCTTTAACTAAGCAGACTGCCTGGCAGAAAACAACCAGTGTATGAAGCCAATTCAACTCGAATTGTGGTGGCAGTGTTGATCAGATAGAAGACATTTTAAAAGCCAACTTTGGCTCTCTCTGCTCTGACCTCGGTTTGAAGCCAAACTGAACCTTTGTTGACCCCCCAAACAGGACACAATAAGTCAGTAAGTCAGCATATATTTTTGAGGAGAAACTTGGCTGCATTAGTTGCAGCTTGCGGCAATTCATTGTTCTGAACCTTCATATTGTTAAAGTGTGACATCTAAACAACCCTGTCTCCCAAAAAATTATAATATATACTACTTATTTGTTTTGCTAAATACATTTGGCAACTGCCAACTGCTACCAGATTATTATTATTATTATTAAGCAATAAGTTTATTTTTCCCATTCCAGGAAGTGATACGATCTTGTACCATGCAATACGAAATGCAGAACTTTGATTGCGTCCAGTGAGGGGGTTAGTATTAACTACTTTAACAAAAATTGTGACAAATTATCATTTTTAACGGCCTTTGTTTCTATGATGAAGATGAGACGCCGACGAGACAAAACTGACTTCAAGCGTAAATAAATCTACATAATATATTCACCCAAAAAGAGGAGACTACAATGGATTTTGAAAATAAAAACTAAAATTAAAATCTTTATATCTTCATTCATGAAAATAGGAAAAGACATGTCGATATTTGGACCCACTTCAAAAAGAATGCACTGGAAAGAAATAGTCACTGGTAAACCTGCAAGGAAGAACACAAACGTGCAAAGTTTCCTCATGGTGCACTACACAGAAATTGAGTTTTGAGATGTGTAATAATGTTATGTGACTTTTAAAGTTATATTTGGCCAGAGGGCAGTGGTGTGGGGTTTATGTATTATTAGCATCTCAAACAACAAGTAAATGCATGAAAGACATTTGCCGTGTTGTTTCATACAACATTCCAGGACTTTATTTGTTAAACAATATTGGTTTAAGACCAAGAATGAGCATTTTAGCAAACTGTTAAGTTTGTCCAACTGATTTTGGGCTAAAAGAACCAGTACTGAAGATTTGCCCAAAAAGATAATTTGTCATTTTGAATGCAGCTTTGCGGAGAGAGTGTCTGGTCTGATGTCAATAATTTAAGAAATACATTTAGACATGATTTGCAGAGAACAACAAACAGAATATTATCATAACCACCTCCAATGATACCAGAGGAAAAAGAGAACATTTCAACATCTAGTAATTGTCTTGTAATGGTCTGCAGGGATTTACATACACACCACACATACACAATGTGCATAAATACCTTGTATCGATTTTGACATGGTAGAGGAAACCATGAAGGCGAACTCTGTCTGAACCTACACTGAACCCAGTCTGACCCTCCCAAGCAGGAAGTGCATCCACACTGTTCCTGTTTGACACTAAATCCAAATTGAATCATTTATTTGTTACTTTTTGACATTTCAGTGTTTCCACCTTATTGATTTTGTTACTGATCCGTTTTATTGAATTATGGCAACATTTTATTCCTTTTTTAGCAAAAGATTGGGCTACAAGAATTTGATGTGGCAGGGGGGATTATTTGTTCACACAGTGTGATTGTGACTTTTATTTTCTTAAACAAGCCTTTTATCAAATAGAAGCATTATGTCATATGAGCATTAGCAAACAATGACTATAAATGAATATTAATGATTATGATTAGGCAACCTTTGACCTCATGCTGCCGTGGCCTTCGTTCGACCCCAGTCCGACCCTGCTGTGACCCTGCGGGGCAGGAAGTGATGACAGTGTTTGCATAGGACTAGGCTGATTTCTTTGTAAGAAGCACTTTTGAATGAGTTCATCAATAAACAGCAGGACTGAGATCAGTGAAGAGGAAACGGCTGGATCTGTCTTGACCTTGCTGAGTCTGTGCCACACCTAAGATGGCTCCCAGTTTGTTTCGCAAACTCTAAGATGGCTGCGATGGAAATGAATGGGACTAGTGTGTTGATGGTGATATAATACGCATCCTGAGCTGTTCCTCTTGCCCAGTGTTGCATTGTTTCTTCTGTCTTTTCTAACTATAGATAACAGGCCTTATTCATTGAATACACGTTGGCATGTCACAGTGGGAAAAACACAGGTGTGAATAACAAAATGAATGTCCTGGTGCTCATTCTGTCTCTCTTGCTGTGTTCCAAATAGCATAGTTGTTTTTGTGCTTTTTTAACTTTTAGTACGCCCTGCAGCTGCCCTGACAAAGTACGTACTGTTGCATGCAGTATGCATACAATTGGGATGTACTACTTATTCATAACATTGCACCTTGAACTTTGACCCTCTTGCTCATACTCATGCTGCACAGAGGATTATGGGTCAGAATGGCAAAATACTAAATCTTTTTCTTGCATACTAAATAGTATGATAATAAGTGTACTGGAATGCACCCACCCAACCCGTCATGGTTTACTGGGACACTTAAAGGTGGAGTAAGCGATTCTGGAGAAATCCAACACCATATACAAATACCACGAGATAGGGCGAACAAACACACAGCAAGTAATGTAACTAATGGGTTAGTATACTGTCACTACAGTTGATGCTGCAAAGCTAACATGCAGTGAGGACAAGACAGTCTCAGAGCAGAACAGCAGCTCCAGACAATGATACTTATATCACATCACATCACAACAGCATGTCTTTGTGAACTAGAAAGTAAGCTGAATGTCCATGGTGAAGTCATTTAACATTACCTGACATGGCACAGAAATCACATGGCTGGAAATGCTGCAATAGTGTTGTGTGGAGTGCAGGGAACTGCGACCAGTGAGTACACACACCAGATTTTCTTTTCAGTGCACACACAGAAAGTAAAACACCTGGGAGATTCCTTCTATGACGAATCAAATATGTGAAAAAGGTCTATTGTGCTTTTAAAAGCTGTACTAATGAATATTTTTTAAATTAACATGGGTCAGAGTATGTGTAAGAAAAGGTGCCTCCAGCCTGTTGTTGCTGACAAACTTAGAGACTAGCTGGTGAACATAGTGGGACATTTAGCAGCTACATTTCTTTTAGTGGAGATCAAAACCTAAGAAGAGTGAAAATTGGACATGCATTTTCCAAGTGGCCAGAAACACGTCTCCAAATGAATGCTAATGTTACTGCTAGATGTGTAGCTTGTTGGGAATGTCTTCACTGTATTAAATTCATAGGTAAAAATATGTCAATGTTGTGATTACAGCTTATTGCAATGCAACAAAGTGGCCACAAATCATTGCCACTTTAAAGCAGTAAACAGAAATATCCTTAGTGGCTAAATGTTCCGCTAGGTTCACCAGCAACTGCAGAGTTGGGTGATCAAACCAAGACAAAATCCTTGTGTAGTAATACACATTGTCTCTAATCTAATCTAATCTAATCTAATTGTATCTAATGAAATGTAATGGAATCTAATGTTTTCTATAAAGTTGATCATGATCCAATAAAATGAGTTGATGTTCAGGTAATGTTCATTTAAAGTTGTCAGGTTTATTGTGTTTTATTTAAGTGGAGTCATTGTGGAGGCCAGCAGTACCTGACAACTGACCTCTCCCTGACCCTGTGGGTGTGTGTATGTGAGAGCTGACCCCAGGCAGAACCCGGTTTGGGTCAAAGGTCAGGGTTGAAGGCCAGGTCGCTGTGCCTAAGCAGAGCTATGGAGTTGAAGGCCAGGTCACTGTCTTGTGGAGGATGCACTCCTTGTCAGAGCAGCGTCTCCTGCTGGACAACCTGAGTTGCTGCTTCCACGATGGTTCATCAGCCTTGTAAATAATGTGGCTGCAGAGCTGGTGCTTTTTGTGATTTTTTGTAAGGAGATTCTAGCAAAATCTTACCTGGAAAAAGTAACAGCAGAGGGTTGAGTGCAAAATCTAAATCTGCAAAGTAAACACAAATTGCCTTCAAACTGGGCCTAAAAACAGCACCTGGATAAATGTATTTAATGACCTTCCATGTGATAATGTACATATTAATATGACCATGAAAACAGCCATCCCACCCTACAGTGTCTGTGTGCTCAGCACTGAGCTGGCCAGATGAAGAAGCAAATTAGAACCAGAAACTTTATTCAGCAAGGTCGGAGAAATTCTCTTTTTGGTGCAGACTTCCGTCCAATAAACTAATATAAAAAATAAGAGAAACAAATAAGAATTACAAAGTGTAATAAAACAATGATACATTTATTAATATTATGTTTATACAGTCTATGGTTTATATGCTCTCACACAAAAACACAAATGTATATCCCTGAATAACAGTGGAATACAGTTCTGCTTTATATAAACAAAGCCAGGGTAATTATGTAATGTGTTGTGCATCTTTTCTGGAGGGAGTTTGCATTCTCATTACTGCAATAAAAAAACATATGTACATTATAAAAACAATGACACATGTTGGATATTTTACAAGCAATAATTAAAAATCTTTTCTCCACTACACATCGCTTTATTCACAAATTGTTTCAGCTACCTTGCCTTCATCAAAGTGGTGTTGGTCAATGATTCTGGTTTCCGTGTATATATGGTCCATCGATATTTCATGTGACTTACAGACTGAGAAAGTAACTGAGAAATGTAATTGCTTTAGTTGAGATTTAGAGAAGTTGCTCCTTTAGAGGGAGGCATTCTGGATTTCAAAATTAGGCCTTTTATACTAGAGAGGGTTAAATGTGGAACTCAATTTGAGGTCATATTTGCAGACACTTATTTATTTGTTCACGCTAAAACAAAAAAATACAGAATTTAAGCCTTTGATGAGTTAACATTAAAGTTGATATTTGGTAAAAGATATTTTGAGTTGGTTGTAATGTTCTATCTATGGTCAATTCAGTATTTTTGTAAATTTCTCTATTGATAAAGAAAAAAATATCATATTTGGTACATAAGGCACAATGTCCTGGATCTTAAGGTGTCAAATTAAACGATTTTTTGACTTGTGTGTGGCAAACAAAATAAAAACCAAGATTTTTTTCCTCACCAGAATATTATTCCAGGCAGTGTGATGAGAGCTCAAACAGCATTTACGTTTTTCTGGCAATAAAATATACAGAAAATATAAGTGAACAGTTAACTGAATAAATTAAACATGACAAATACAATTCATTAAAACCCTTTTGCACAGACTCAGCATTTGTATTGTCATTCATATTATATATTCTTATTGATTTTCCTAATATTATGTTTTTACAAATTTTTTTCTTTTGCATATAATTGTACAAATATGTTAAGGAGAGTCGAGACTGTCATTTATAGAGAAAGATATTCTCAATGTCAAGCTGAAGGAATGTGAGACAATTTGGCAACCTACTCATCTCACCTTGACATATACCATTAAAACAGATCCTGCAGGTCCAGCAAAATTTCAGAATTATTATATTCTATTATTCTGTCATTGTCTGGATATGTTGGTAACGTTTCATTTAACAGGTCCTTCTTTTCTTCATAAATTTCTGCCAATTTCCTAGTATGTTTCCTGTAAAGAACTATGCAATTTGGTACAAATTCAAAAAGAAAAGAAGGTACGCTTCCAGTTATTTCACTTCAAGTGTAGATAGTATTTTTATTTAGGAAACAGCAGGTCAGATGAACAAAATTGTGAGACTTGTTTTGACAAATCTCACAATTTTGTATGTTTAAGTCAACATATATATATATATAAACAATAAAGTCCAGAATAAAGATTAAATAATTAATACATATTTGCTTAAACTGAAGCTTTTATTTCGTAGTTCCTAATCTTTTAATGTAAATTTAACTGTCCCATAATCTAGTCTCTATTTTTCCTATAACTTTTACCACAATAGTTCTTTCCAGGAAATTATTAGAAACATAAGGATCCTTAAAATACAATGCATTATTGATATGGCAGTTTTTCCTGCATATTATTGTCCACATCATTTTGCAAAAGTCAGCTGGTTGCATAAGGTATCAGCTGGTTTTAGCTGAGAGAAGAGCTCCCTCAATAGGAAAAAAAATATAACAACAAAAATAATGCACAATTTCCTCATTGATGCCATTCTGTATGGAAACAGAATCTGAGGGTCATCATTTTCAAATTACATTTAAACCAAATGGAAGTGCACCTTGGGTGTCAGTGAGGAGGTGTCTGTTTGTGTGTACATGTGTTTTAGCGTATTTAAATATGCTATGCGTTTGCATGCATCTCCATACCAGATGCGTGTGAGTGTGCATTATGTGTAAGTGTGTTTTCATTCTTTATATATGTGGAGGTTTAATATTGCATGTATGTATGCGTGGACAATCCAGTCTCTGCATTTGACCATTCACTGACCCGGGCCGAGGTCTGACCGCTGAATGACTCTTGCCTCTGTTGCCGTGGTAATGTAGCGACCCCAGACTGACCCTTGCACCGGTTGCCGTGGCCACCGGCTGAGCCCTCCTCAGGGCGTATGGCTTGACATGTGTGTATGTGTGTGTCAGATGACCAGTGAGTGACCACCACTTGGCTGGTCAAAGGGATTGTGTGTGGGTGTAGACCTATGGTGCAGACGGGTGAACCTAGCAGCTGGTCAAGAGTTCAAAAGGTAACTGAAAAACAGACTGCAGTGAGAGACTGAGATAGAGGAAAAGACAGATAAAGAGAGAAAAATGTACAGGAGGAGGCAGAGACATCGAAAACTTAACTTACATAGAGATTACATATCAGCACTTTATCACCACTGTAGGCCTGCACGCACAAGAGACGTACATTGTTACTGCTTCGGTTGGATTTTTGCCTTCTAGTGATTCTATTTACATTTTCGTCAGTTTAATAAGTAGGCTTATATCCTTACTTTTTGAGATTTGAAGATCAATACAACTCTTATGTCTGTATAGCAAATATAAAGCTGGAGCTAGCAGCCAGTTAGCTTAGCACACAGATAAGAAATAAGGGGAAAAATCTAGCAGCTTGGCTCTGTCCAAAGGTAACAAAATCCACCTACAAGCAAGTCCAAAGCTTACTATTTAACACTTTTCATCCCATTACTTTAATCCTTGTAAAAACAGCTTTATGTGAGGTTATATGCAGCACAATTTTTTGACTAACCCTTTGCTGGGTTGCCAAGAAAAAGTCTGGCATATAACCCCCCTCATAAAAACTCACCACAGTTTTTATACTCATTAAACAAGCAAGTTAATTAGTAAGTAAGCTTAAAAGATGACGGCAGGTGAATTTTGTTAACTTTGGACAGAGCCAGGCTAGCCATTTCCTCCTGCTTCAAAGTCTTTATGCTAAGCTAACCCGCTACTGGCTGTAATTTCCTATTTACTGTGCACATGAGTGGTATCGAACTTCTTATCGAACACTCAAGGAAGCAATAAAGCATATTACTCTGTGTAAAACTATTCCTTTATGTACGTGGTTGGAGTAAGGACATCGTTAACCTAGCTTAGCATAAAGATTGAAAGCAGGGGAAACAGCTAGCCTTGATCTGTCCAAAGTGAAAAAATAAATAATAAAGAAGAACCCTTAATTTCTGTCTTATTTACATATGTAAAAAAAAAATGTTTGTTTGTGTAGTTGCGTGTTGGAATTATTCCTTTATACATAAGAGTTTATACATCTGCACGTAACTCCCCCTGAAACCACAAATTGTTATTTTAGGTAGCCTATTTCTGGTTTATTTAGGCCTGCATATGTTAATAAATGAGTAATTAGAAGTGTTGTGCGCTAGGCTAACCCCGTCCTGTCCCAAGCGCCATATTTAAAGCACAAAGCTGACATTATATTTTTAATGTCAACAAATCCCATGAAAATACAATACAATATAACAACCAACACTGTTAGTCTCTCCATACTCCTCCCTACTGTGGCATCTCAGAGCGCTGGTTCCTGCTGAAGATGTAAATCTGTGAAAGCAGCTCTAAAATATATAGTTTCAATTTAAATAACTTTCTAAAACAGTTGGTCACTGTAGCTTTTATCGATCTTTATCAAGATTAATAAAATTAACTACAGTGTGTGTGTTCATGGTAATGAAGGAACATGTCACCCAGTGCAACAGTGTGACTCACTGATGTGGTTTTAATAATTTTTGGACAAAAATGGAGCTCTATGGCTCAGAGGAACAGGCTATGCAGGCTTTGAATACACACACAAGGTAGTGGAATACATTTTTGGGGGGAATTTATTAAATAAGGATTATCACCAGACTCAATGCACAAAAAGCATATTTCCCACAATGTTGAACTATTCCTTTAAGAACATGAATAGATTAATTATCCTTGTGAATGAATGATCTAAAAGAAAAACAACAAAGACAGGAAGAGATAAGTGTGGAGAGTGAAAGAGAAGAGTGGGTCAGACAGAGAAAGTGAGACAAATGAGGACTAAGCTGGTCAGAGGTCAGAGAAGAGTCTCTTTATGTGTGTGTGTGTGTGTGTGTGTGTGTGTGTGTGTCCATACATTGAGGAGGGGTTTGCTCTAAGACCTTTGGCCTCTGAACTTCCCTCCCCAATAGAGAGAGTGACTAAATACTCATTAAGACAATATGGACTCAGTGGCTCACTGGCTCTGGTGTGCATGTGTGTGTGTGTGTGTGTGTGTGTGTGTGTGTGTTCTATGTTTTCTTTACAGTGTCTAATGCTCACTGACATATTCTGTATCAGACAGTAGAATAATCTCCAGTTCCTGCATCACTTAGAAGCAGGAGGACAAAGGTCAAAGGCAGCAGGGATCTATCTCATTTCTACAGTAGGAAATGTTCCGATGAGAGAAATACACAGGTCTGAACAAAAGCTCTAAGGAGATGCTGTGAGCCAAATGGCTGCTCAGATGTCTGCAGCTGTAATTTCTACGCAGAAGACTGTGACAGTACTGATGAGACAGCTCGTCTGAACACACTTGACTATGAGATTCTTTAGTTCTGAGATTATTCATCTTGGCGGTAAACTTTTCTGTTTGTTTGTTTGTTTCATCTGTATAGCCTACATGTTTACAGTGACTTAGACATTGTAAAACTCATTAACAAACATATAGTCCAGAGTCCAAAACTCCCTGGTGCTTTTTGTTATACAAAAGTATAAAAAACTGATTAACCAGAATAGGTTACTGTTCGACTGCAATTCTATAAACAATAAGAAAATAGAATATACTTATAATTCTAAAAGGTTGGTTCATCTTTAATATAACTATGCATTACTATTACTATTAATGTCCAGAAGAGATAGATAGTGGTATAAAAAAAGTGTTCAGTGAGTAATGGGACTGTTTCCAATGAGGTTCTCAATTTTTTCTATTTGCCATACGGCAGCCTGGTCAGTGGCCAGTTGACCCATACATCCACCCCAACGCCATTATTACTCAAACTTATCTGTTATTTATATTACTTCTTCTTCTACCTTTCAAAAATTAAGCTAAAGGGCTTCCCCCAGTGCATTACAAACTGATAGCGAGGGGTTTTAACCATGCGTCCATATGTGACAACTTTGGAGTGAGAACGGGTTGGTCATTGTACTGTCTTGCCTTTGTGTTGTTTTTTTATCTGCAATATTTCTTTTTTATCTAATGTTGTTTTATTGTGTTTGCGTTTTGTTGTTTATTCATAGTTGTTTGTCTTATGTGGTACTCATTAATCCTGTGTGTCCATCCTTTCATCCTTTCTTTTTAGCAAAAGTGGCATATTATTTTGTTATTCTATTTATAAATGGTGCAAACACTGTTGTGTCACCTTTTTTGAGGTGAGCTACAGTAGAAATATTGCTATCATCATTGTACTTAAATATAACTCCACAGCTATATGTACTGTTTGTTCACATAGTGCTTTCCATTTGTTTTTGCTGTTGTTGTCATTGTGATTGGCTCAGCAGTTTCAGAGGGATGAGACATGTGACTGGCTGATAGGGTACGTATTAATCACTAGACCCTCCAATTTATATTCCACTTCATCCAGCCCTTTTGCACTTCGCACTGCTGCACCTACATAAACCAAAATGACAGATGCACTTCACGCTCACCCAGTCAATGTGCCCAATACCTATGCTTTTCACTAATCATTTCTTATGCATGATTAAAACAGGGCCTTATATCTCCTTTTAAAATAAGTAATCAGAGCAGTTTCCATATTTCTGTCATTGTAATGGATTGTTAAATATTATACTTGTTCATAGTATTAACCTATCTATTGTCTTGAGGCTAATAATTTATTAAACATTTTACATGTTCCATTGCATTATTTCACTGTACATTTGTTCTGTTTTTCTAGCTATTTATACCCATTACAGTAGAAATAGTTGACCATTGTTTTTAAATCAAATTATTCGTGCTGTTTCTTGTATTGTTGACATTGATGCTTATTTTGGTTTATTGACACTAGACACAGTATTATATTGATGATTTTCTGTTATTGGTAGTTAACCTGAAAGTGCCAGGAAGTGTCCTTGTCTTCTGCTCTCATCAGTTTTCACTTCTGAAATCTTCTGAAATGCTTAACGAAGGTCGCTGTACTAAAAAATAGCCATTCACTGAGTATGCATGACTTGCTATTTTGACTCACCAGGTACAAAACAGCAACAGGTACTGTGAAATGAGCAGTCTGTTGTTATGGAAACACAGTGTATGATAAGCTTTGTTTTGCTTCTCACAAAAGAAATAGCCATGCGTGAACACAGTCTAACAGTCTGGGTTTATGCGTGTCTCCTCTATCTGTGTTTGTCACATTACAAAGACAGACAGACACCGTTTGGTAAAGAGAAACTGTGATTTACTGCAAGTTTATATGGAAGCACATGTCCAGGAGGGAGGGAAGGAGAGAGATGAGGAGAAAGAAAGGAGGGAAAAGCAGACATGGGGAAAGACTGGGAGGGAGGAATGGTGACGAAAATGGAGGAGATGAAGGAGTAATGATGGAGAAGATGGAGGGATGAAGAGAGAGAGAAGGAGGGAGAGGGAGGCGTAAGGAAAGCAGATGGATGATGCTATTGGACAGTATTTCATGTCCGACTGTGCCGCCTGCCACTGGGCACACAGCAGGGTGTGTGTGTGTGTGTGTGTGTGCTGCATGGTTGTCTTTGTGTTGTGAAATGGAAAATGGCGGTGTGTGTGTGCATTTGTGAAAGCGAGCATACGTGTTATCCTTGGGTTACAAAATCAGAAATGTGTGTGTGTGTGTAGGTGTATGTGTGCCCACTGTGAGATTAATTCAGCCCAATTAATTAGTTTGAGATTGAAAATGAGACGAGGACACAGCTGAGCTCATCCCTCCTTCCTCTATTCCTTCCCCGATTCCCTCTTTCACTTTCGCTATCTCTGCCTCCTCGTCTTTTTTCTTTCCTTCCTTCCTTCCCTTCCTTTTCTCCTTCTCCTTTCTCCTGCTCATTTGAATTCATCTCTTTCAGACTTTCTGTGGTATGTATTTTGTATTATGTATCTGGCCCCCCTATAGTGCTACACACACACACACACACACACACACACACACACACACACACACACACACACACACACACATGCACAGAGAGATGCAAAGTGTAGAAATAATAACAGATGTGTTTGTGTGTGTTAATTTGAATTTGAGATGAAGTGTTTAACAGTGACCTTTTCCGAGAGAATTGCGGGACCAGTTTAACCCTGATGTATCAGCTGAGGGTGTATGACTGTGGTGTGTGTGTGTGTGTGTGTGTGTGTGTGTGTGTGTGTGTGTGTGTGTGTCGAGGGTGGACTCTCTCTCTGCAGGGTGACACAAAGAGCACTGATTGGTCCTCGGTCTGCTGAGCAACTCAATTATTCCCGTTAATACCAGTAACACCATGACACTTCAAACAGTGAGCCTATTAACACACACGCGCACACACACACACATTTTATGTTTGCAAACCCCAAAACACACACTAGACAGATGCATGTATACAATTGCATAAACACGTAAACACACTCACATGCACCCCCCCCAATGTGTACAAGATCACCATTAAAGAGACAGCTGCAGGAAGCAAATACAAATGCTGTATAGTTTCTGATGTTTTTTGTTTTGTTCATATAATCAAAAATAAAACTACTACTACTAAATAAAGCAAGATAAAATTGTACTACTCAAATTTTAACTGAGACTTTAAATCCTTGAGACTTATGGGTGCGATGTGTACACAATGCGAGAATACTTTTAATGTAGTTTTTGCTAACAATTGTTCACTGTGACCACGAGTGGAATTACAAGATAATGGGTTTCCCTACATTTCCCTAGATTCTTTTGATTGAGATACTTTTAACAGTGTTGGGCAAGTTACTTGACAAATGCATTAATTATTCCATACACATAGCTCAAAAAAGTAATTACATTACTAGTAATTACCCAACAGCAACATTCAGAGATTATTCATTCCATTACTTTGTTACTCAGGCCAGTTCCATTAACAGCATGACTCCAAAGCCTCAACACACCTCTTACCTTCTGGATTTAACATGTCTGTACTGTTAATAAACAAGACAATGGCTGCAATCAGACTGCTCATACGTCACAACCCCAATTTATGACAAATGTTCACAACTCTCTTTCCTTTCCATGACATTCATTACTGTTTCTGTACAACGCATATGCCCCACAACTTTCTCTCTCTCTCTACTGCGTCTGCTTGGATAAGTAGCATGCACGTAACTCAGAAGAGAGCTCGTGGCCCCGTGGATTTCAGGTGTAAGAAAGGGACTTTGTGATCAGATGATAGCGAGGTTGAGGAGGTAGACAGCCACATGTATCAAAATTACTTTTGTGGAGCTTTTTCATTCATTGCGGCTCCGTCTGGCAGGGGAACAGCTGCTCTGGAATGACATCACAGTTGCATCAACTCCGATCTGAATGTCTAGACTGATGTCGCATTTAGAAATATCTGATCTGCATTCTGTATTTGGACCACATATGAAAGTGATCAGATTCCATGTGACACATGATTTCTGAACTCACCCGGTAGTTCAGCCTCCTCGCTTTCTTTTCTCCAAGGAATGTCCAGTTTTGTCCGTTTTTTATATAAATATAAAGTTGTAGTCCGACAGAGCTAACGACGCTAACAACAACACTGGAACCGGATGTGCACGGAAGCTAGCTGCTGAGAAGCTCCAGTGAAGATAAATCAACATTGAAATCCCAAAAACTAAAGTAAAAAGCTAATTTTATAAAAGCAGTTTACTCCAAGCTCCTCCCGCGAGTAAAGGGCGTAGCTGTGAGAGCAGAAGACGACCGACTACGAGGGTTTATTTGTCCAGTGGTTGCAGCGCTGCCCCCTGCTCCTCTCCCCCAAGTTTAGCAGCTCTCAGCCGGCCTGAAGATTTTCAATCCCCCGCTCTGCTGGGCCCTCTCCACACAGCGCTCTGAAGGCTCGGTGACCTAGGGACAATGTCAACACAGCGTCATGCAACTTCTTCACACGAATTCCTTCGCGTTGCCTTCGCGCTGCCCGACAGGAAATCGCGGCTCTACGCGTCTTTTCATTGACTTTGTGTGTAAACTAATCGCCCCGAACGCTCGCTTCGCTTTTGGTCTGAAAGCACCATTATAAAAAGATCAGATCTGAGTCACATATAAGCAAAAACATTGGGTTTGGGTCACATTGACCTGCAGTCTGAATGTAGCCTAAGAGTCTAAATACCATGCTAGTACCTCTGTGAGGCTGTATTTAGGCAAATGAGGTAAATGCGAATGTCAGCATGCTTATAAGCCTGCAATGACAAAGTTAACATGCTGATCTGAAGCAGATGTGATGTTTAACATTAACACCAATTTCGAGTGTTAGCATGCCAGCATTTAATAATTAGCATTGAACACAGTACAGTTGAGGCTGATGAGAATGTCATTCGCTTTTCAGGTATTTGGTCATAAGTATTGGGCAAATAAAAATTGACAATACAATTACAATTACAATACATGGCAATAATTCCAAGATAGAACCAATTCATTTAGGCTCTAGGAATTGACATTCATGTGTTGCTAGCATGACTGAGTTGCTGAAGTGCTGTCCTCACAGTCAGGCTATGGCTTAGGGTAGTCTGTGTTTGTGGGGGTGCATTTTCTATTTTAGTAGCTTATTTCTTATTTCACCATTTGAATTGTACTTCATTTTCCACCTTAGTGTTTACTCACTAATTGAATCTGCTCCCTTTGCCTTCCGTTCTCTTTTCCCCACACTAACACCTGCCCAGCCTCCTTCTCTCTCTTTCTCCCTGTATGTGTCTGCTCCTTTGACTTTTACTGAAAATCACCGAAAAGACACAGAACTCGTCTTCTGGATTTTTCCACCTGCGATTCCGTTTACAGAAGCAGGTGCGCTGGATGTAGAGGAGGGTTGTTGACAATGTAGCCTATGAAAAATCCAACGTATACAATGGGTGGCCGGCCCAAGTAAATCTGCGTGTGGGAAACACTCCATTTTCTCTGCTGAGAAGGTGATCAGCGCAAAAACAGTTGCTACTATCTTTACATTTTTTTCCTTTCTATGATTATTGTTGTACAAAATACCAAAGCAAACTACTTGTATGTGAAAACCTACTTGGCAACGAACCAATTTGGATTCTGAACTATAAGACATGACAGTGAGCCAGCATGGAACTAGCCCACCTCAATGGAATGCAATCGTACGTTCATAATTTTTCAATCTAAAGTATTAAAAAATAACAAAACAATACAGAGTCAACCCCAGATTACACATTTAGTACTTGGAAAGAAAACAAGCTACTGTCGGTCAGTCTGGGGTTGAGCTTCAGCTTAATCACCAGAATATGAATGTTGCTTTTGCTGCATAAATGTTTGGTTCAGGTCAGAGGGTCAGACGGAGGGAAAGGGAGGAAGGCGAGGGAGGTGGAGCAGGAGGGATCCCTGTGGAGGAGAACAGGATGGATGGATGGCTGGATCGCACGCCACTGAGAGGAGGGAGGGAGAGAGGGAAAATGTTAAGGAGCTGGAGGAACCCAAGATGGGGACAAGGAATGAATGGGAGGCTGTGTGTGTGTTTGTGGGCAAATGGAAACATCCTATACAGGTTTTATGGCTTGGGAACTGGACCGCACCCTCTACCACACTGACACACACACACACACACACACACATACATCGTGGTTTAACAGCTAAAAGGCAGACAGAGGCAGAATTAAACTGCCACTCATATTTTGACAGTTAGTTATTGTATGCGTGTATGTGTGTATAGGTGTGTGTGTTGCAAAAGGGTTGTGCATCCAAATTTCCCTATTTAATCTAAAATAAGTAACAAAGCCACCAGTGTAGCTCCTTTTACATTGCATTAGCAGTGGGATTCTTTCATAAACTACATGTCATTTACATAGTCCGGGGGTAGTAGTATGCTCTATACTACTAATAACAATAATAATCAATAATTTTATGTTAACAGGGGACTATTGGAGGTCGCATGTACTGATGATCCCACAGAGAATTATCATCCGACTGCAGTTCCCCTCACCTTTCAGAGATTTATAGCGTCTTTCACTTCATAGTTTTGTTTTTTTTGGCCTCCAGCTTTTCTCTTTTGGTTTACTCTCGCCGCTCTCATCAGTGCTGTTTTCATACGCAGACGGGCTGTTTTCAGCTAAGAAGGTCTAATAAGCCAATACATGCGCTTGCCTAGTCCCAAACAGCAGACCAAAGTTAGCGACTAGCTGGTGAACAAAGGACAGCATTTAGCAGCTAAAGAACCAGACATTTTCCCCAGGACTTGGTGAAGACCCAAAATAGTGTTCAATGCTATAATGTATAGATAAATTAAAACTAGGGAAGGCAACCCTGGAGAAACAAGCAAGAGACAGCTAGATTTTGCTTTGAAAGCTTCGAACTCAAAAAATCCTACTTGCTCCCTTCACGCCTCCCTCCAAGGCTCCCATCAAAGCATATTTTCATGCACAATGAGTGCACGAGCAGATGGGCAGGTAGAGCACTGGATTTATTAAGGGCTGTCGGGATGTAAAGAGATTTTTAACAACAATAACAAAAAAATGCTTCTGAAATAAATTGCCTACCCCAGCTTTAGCAGTAGCTGCCTGAAGACGAGGTTGAATCGTTAGACATCCAGTATAAGTTAGCCTAGGCTTGTATGGGCCACTTTAGATGTAGTTAATGTACCAGTTCTGGATGTCACTTAGGTTTTCTTTTGCCTCTAGTTTGTATGGTGATGGTTCAGTTCTGTTTTTGTTCGTGTCATGTGGTTAGGGATTTAGCCTTGACAGAGACACTGGGACTTGAACACACAGACACACACACACACACACATTCTGACGCAGGCTCCCTGATGGGGCCCACCAGTTTTTTTATGCGTTGTGGGATCCACCCTTTCCAGTGGTCCTACACTGCTGTAAAAAACAACATTAGATCTAAAAAAAAATCTCAATCATTAATATCACTTCAATTTGACAAATTTCAAAAGTTTTGTCAAAAAAGGTATTTGGCCCTTTGTGGGGGCCGTTTCTAGGATTGCTGACTTGTGGGGTCCGCCCACATACACACATACATACCAAGTTTTTATATGTTAATGGGGCCCAAGGTCACTATCTGCAGCTGCTGACACCAGCCTTTATTATTACTCCCAGTTTCCTTATTTTGGACTAAAATAGTTATTTTTGTAATGAGTAATTATGTATACATGTGAAACTTTCCATCTGCCTTTACAGATTACAAGACATACGGCTTCAAAGACAGTTTTATGACAAAACTGAAATGACCAATTTTATTGTAATGACAGTTTATGCCACACAGTTGTCAGTCAATAAACTTTTTATGAAATGATTAAAACAAATTATTAATTTAATGTCTAGAGGTCTGTACAATCTGCACTCAATGTTTGAACAACATCAGCCTGAACTTTTATGTAAACCCAACAGTTTATATGTTTCATTGGACTGCATCCATAATATCATGTTAACACTAGGTTCTCTTTCCAATGAAGCCTCAAATTTTGAAATCATGATACAGAGATATTTAAAGAAATGAAAAATCCTTTGAAATATTTAACATATGCCCCACACACTTTCAGTGTTCAGGCCCTAAAATAAATAAAAAAATGTATTAAAATAAATAAGAAAACCTCAATATCCATCCATCCTCTGGTCAACATCCATCCATCCTCTGGTCAACATCCATCCATCCTCTGGTCAACATCATCCATCCATCCATCCATCCATCCATCCATCCTCTGGTCAACATCCATCCATCCATCCATCCATCCTCTGGTCAACATCCATCCATCCATCCATCCATCCTCTGGTCAACATCCATCCATCCATCCATCCATCCTCTGGTCAACATCCATCCATCCATCCATCCATCCTCTGGTCAACATCCATCCATCCATCCATCCATCCATCATCTGGTCAACATCCATCCATCCATCATCTGGTCAACATCCATCCATCCATCATCTGGTCAACATCCATCCATCCATCCATCCATCCATCATCTGGTCAACATCCATCCATCCATCCATCATCTGGTCAACATCCATCCATCCATCCATCCATCATCTGGTCAACATCCATCCAACATCTATTCAAGATCCATCCATCCATCCGGTCAACATCCATCCATCCATCATCTACCCTACATCCATCAAACATCAATCATCTATCCTACATCCATTCATCTCTCGAACATCCATCCTACATCCATCAAATAAAAAATAAAATTAAATAAGATCTGTGAAATGTGTATATTTGTTGGCCACTGGACAGCCATAAAACCTGAGCAAACCCCTACAACAACAACAACAACAACAACAACAAGGTTACAACAGAACACAACCAAAGACAAAACATTTTAAGATCCTACCTCTAATGTTTTGGTTTTACCTCAGTTCCATTAGGTGCTTTCACACTAGACTTTTCTTCTCAGGGCTGTAATGCGATTTTTAACATAATATTTAACTGCTTTCCAGTCTCTGTTTCTGAGAGCTTGAGGTTCTGCAGTAATACAGCGCTGACACTCTTCTTTACCAGGAACTTGATTCCTTACAATAAATCTCCTCAAATGTGTGTCCACTGCAGCACACTCGTCTGGGGTCCAGCTTCTTTTGATGGCTGTTTGTTTTCCTATGTAGGCAAAAACACAAAACATTGTAGGTTTTCTTTTATAAAGAAATTTTAATCTTACTTAACCCTGTAAGACCCACTGTTTCAGAATTACAACAATTGTGGTTATTTCCCAAAACCCCTTTTGTCTTTTTTGTTTATACAACTACATCAATATGATCTGTGGGTCCTACATTTTATTCCCACCATGTAATTGGATCCAGGATTTGTATACAAAGCCCACCCCCCTTAAGTCAAGAAGTGACACATCCTACAACTTTCTGATCAAGCAACATCCCTTTGATTTACTGGACTGGATTCATCTTGAAGTAAGTAAAATGCTTGGAATATGTTTTTCTGTGTTTATTACAGTGTCTAGAACAAGGACATGTACAGTAAATGTTGAAAATATGCCCTACATTTTGTTTAGAGCTTGTTTTATAAATGTTGCGATATTACAATGTTGGATGAGAGTGGCAGTCATAATTGCCCTGTATTTAAGAGGAACATCTAGCCTGGTTAAAACCAGACCATTCTCAGTTGTAACTGAGTTATGGTCTGGCAAAGCGTCATAGACAAATCATTTCCAGAGGGGCGTCTCCAACGGACGTCGCGGGTAGGCCTAAAACCAATCAGAGCGATGAAGGAGATGACGTATGCAGAGCGGCGGCCGGCAGAGAAACATCTCCGAGTGTTGTTCTTTGCTCGGTTTTTAACAAAAAGGAAACGTTCAAACCGCTTAAAACAGACGGGATAGCTGATCCGAACGAGTTATGTTCGACGGCGGCATCCATCTTTGTAATGTAGGCTACAAAATCTGCTTCAAAATCCCAGCGCTGTCGTCATCGTGTAAAGCCCGCCCCAACGTTTCTGATTGGTGCCGCGATTTCGGTGGATTGGAAATGGACTTGAATGCGCTCTTTGCCAGACTAACTTTCAGAGCAAATCTAAATTTGCCAGAAGTTGTCTGGGTTTTCCCAGGCTAAGGAACATCTTGAGGGGAACTTAAATGAAAATGTAAACAACAAATTATACAGGATTTAAACATTATACCCTTTAGCTTTATATCGGATTACATATTCTATACTGTATTAGAGACTAAAGTTGAAAGATATATTGCCATATCTAAACATTATAATTTGCTATCACATTCTGCAGGACTTTCTAACAAAGAAATTCTGTTTGTGCAAATCTGCCTTTTCTTAGTCTACTGATAAACAAAATGTTCTTATCAATTTATAGTCAAAGAGCTTATTATCATTAGGCCTATAACCTTTATTTAACCAGGTCTGTCCCATTGAGATCCAAGATCTCTTTTGCAAGAGACACCTGGCCACTCCTCCAAGTTGTGCGGGATGCTCCTGGTGCTTTGTTCTGACACAGGTGTAAATGTTCATCACTGTTAGTTTTTGTTGTAAACTGGACGCTGAATGCATTCCAGTAAGGATTACAATCACAGTCTACTATAGGTGAGCCATTAGGGTATAGCGTGACCGGTGAGATGTGTGAATAGGCTGCTTCAGTCCAAAGTGTGAACATGTCATAATGAGGCATGTGTGCTATTTGTATATACAATGGAAATTTGTTTCAATTTTATCTTTTCCATTTCAGAATGCCACCAGCAAGGAGAAATCCTCGGTACAATGTGCACAATGTAATTGCCATCATCCAAAACGGAGAAAGTGATGTGGACATAGATTTTGACGACACTGATGCGAGTGATGAAGAATCAGATAATGATGTCTCTGTGGACAAAGAAAACCAAGAACCTACCAATTGTCCAGCTAATGTGAATATTGAACCCGGGCAATCAAAGAAATACATCATGCCACATGACAGACATCACTGATTTTTCTGGTCAAGCTCTCACAGTTGATGTCACCTCCCTCCACACACCACTGCAATACTTCCAAAAGTTTTTGTCAGAAGATTTGGTTCAAGCTCTGGCAACAAATACGAATGAGTATAGCATTCAAAATGATGAAAGATCAGTCAACACTAATACAAAAGAAATACAGGCAGCATTGGGCATGTACCTGAGGATGGAACATTACATTTTGTAAACAATTTAACCGTGCCAGAGACTGAAAAGAGGGACAAACTCTGGAAACTCAGACCACAGCTTGATTCACTCAGAGAAAACTGCCTGCAGGTGGTACCAGAAGAGCACATTCCATGGACAAGATGATGATACCCTTCAACGGGAAGTTCAGCAGCATCAAGAAGTATATGCAAGGTAATCTATGCTCATGGGGCTTTAAAGTATGGGTGAAAGCTGGAATCTCTAGCATGATGCTTGACTTTGATGTTTACCAAGGGAGCAACAATGATGTACGAGTCAAATCTAAACTTGGATTGTCAGTGATGTTGTAATGAAGCTTGCCTCCACATTTCCAAAGGGTCAACACAAGAAGATCTAGGCAGACAACTACTTCACCTCCGTTCCACTGGTAGTGAAGCTCCTTGAGCAAGGAATCCATTATGTGGGAACAGCCAGGCAAGTGCATCTCCCCAACTGTAATCTTTACATGTGAAGAGCTTGAAGAAGAAGGGCAGAGGAAGCTTTGACCACAGAGTGGAGGGGAAACAACATCTGTGCTGTCAAATGGTACGACAACAGGGCGGTGACACTTCGCTGGACCAGAACCTGTTCAGGAGATTCAACACTGGGACAAAGCCGCCAAAACCTACATTGACGTTAGAAAGGCTTCCATTGTGGGCATCTACAATAAATACATGGGAGGTGTGGATTTGTTGGACTCATTTACAGCAAAACACAAGTATGCACTGAAATCCTGGTGGTGGTACATGTACATCTTCTGGCACACAATCACCCTTGCTGTGGTCAACGCCTGGCTCCTCTACAAGCAGCACAGCCTATGCTCTCAGGATGCCAAAGGAGATACTGAATATGAGAAAGTTCCAAGCACAGCTGGCTTCCTCTCTCATTACGGTAATGATCTATTTGTGCTATTTACCTTGTTTGTGATAAATCAGACTGGAATTTGAGATGTACATAAATTGATACATTTATATTCTAATCTGGCGGACACAACACTGAAAACGCCAAAGAGAGGACGGCCATCTTCAATCAACAAGAGCCCAGAGACAGGAGCCCTCTGAATAGTGGAAAGAGACCACACATGGATGATGGAAGTCCAAAGGCTCCCTCTTCTAAAAAGTCACGCAAACCACCGCCCATGGATGCGCGCATGGACCAAACTGGACGTTTCCCCCTGAAGACAAAGAGAGGACACTGCAGACATTGCAGTAAAGGGTACACCAATACCCAATGCAGTAAGTGTGATGTCCGCCTCTGTTTTTCAGAGGACAGGAACTGTTTCTGGGATTACCACTATAAGTAAAGGTGGACTTCACACTGAGCACATAGATTTCAGTGGAGAGCGAAAGAACACTGCAGACATTGCACTGTTAACAATGTAAATAAATAAAGATCTTATTTGTTGGAATAAACAACTCTTCATAATAACATGACTGAGATTATTATTCATTTTATACACTGGTTTGGTAAAAACAAAAACACTGCAAATTAATCCTTAATTATGCAGCTTGATGGGCACCTCTTCGGACCTGACGTGCTGCCCAGCTACGCAAACGCAGCTACGTGGATGTACTCTCTTGTAATTGGCCAGAGTGATCACAAGTCTCCGGATGTTTTGGTCTCGTTGCTGAAAGAGTGCATGAAGCGGTGGAAAAACCCCTGTGCTGCCAGCTTCTCCAAGCCCCGTGCTCCCTCTTTTGCCAAAACCACCATGAGAACGACCGACAACTGGCTGAAGGAAGAGCTGCAACGGGTGAACGAAAGGCAGAAAGCAACGGAGGAGTGCCTGCTCAGATGCATTCCGTTTAGTATTGCTTTTTAACTTTATTTATAGTTAACGGTTTTGATTGCATTCTTTTTTCTTTGTGTGTTGCTGACGGCATTACATTATAATTCTGGAAAAGAAACTGCAACAGGATGCTTTTACCCTACACTCGAGTATAAACACACACTCTCTCACTTAAAGCAATTTTATTCTTTTTTGCATTTCACAAAATAATAATAATAATACTAAAAACAATAATAATGATAATATTTTCTATTTATAAGGCACTTTTAAAAGGTCATTTAATAAAGTCAGCTGCATGTGGAGGCTTAATGAGACTTGGATGAAGGAACACTAACAGTTAGGAGGTATTTAAGGTGATTATAGGTTGTTCGAGTTTTTCAACTGGTCACTGTACACCTCCGTTGTTGGAGGAAATGCAAGCATTTTTCCTGAGTAAGTCCATAAAGTCGTAAAGATTTTTTTTTTTTTTTTAAATACAACAGACTTCTTATTGATATAAAGGTGATAATGCCAGTCTTTCCCCAACCCTACAACCTGCGACAATGCAGGCTCACAAGGTCTGTTCCTGCAACAGCTTCTTTCAAGTCACTGTCAGGCTTGTGGCACCGGACAGTAAGGAGGGACAGACATATTTCAAGTGTTGAGTCAAGGAAGCAAAGTAAAAGCCCTAAAAATAAATGAGCAGCTCTGGCCCAAAAGAGAGTGCAAGCCCCAAAGCTTACCTCTCTTTTTTGCAGACACACTCCGGTTTTGGACTTGTGATGTGGAGGGACATTCTTGCAGGGATGACATGCTGACCTCATCTTCTGACCCCTCTTCTCTTGGCATACTGACATCTGGACAAAGAAATAACTTTATTGTAGTATACACTACATGAAATATGTAATAGCCGTCAGTGCAGTGGTTGTGTTATTTTATAAAATAATTTAGTATATTCAATTCAATTTTCTATTCAGTTTATTTATATAGCGCTGATTCACAACAGATGTCGTCTCAAGGCACTTAATAAGAAGTCAGTATATGGGATTTGTGTCTCTTAAAGAGAGACAGTTTATTTCATCCCGTCTCCTATAGTCCTAAATTCTTTTCAAGTGACTAGTGACGTGAAAATATTAGTTGTCATGTTAGCCCAGGGATGGGCAACTCCAGTCCTCAAGGGCCACTATTCTGCAGGTCTGAAATGTTTCCCTGCTTCAACACACCTGATTCAAATTAAATAGATCAAACAGCTTGTTGCCAAGCTCTGCACAATGAATCAGGTGTGTTGCAGCAGGGAAACATCTAAAACCTAAAGGATAGTGGCCCTCAAGCAGTATATTTCCTCATATAGTGTATGGACGACAGACCGTCCCACGCAGTCCACTAGTGCTGAAGTAGCTGTGCGCCGAAAAGATTGTATGTCGGACAATATAAGATGAACTGATTTCATCAGACAGAAAGCGACTGTTGTTATATTACAAGTAGAATTAACGACAAGGCTGTATGAGTTTATTAGATGTCATCTAACCCGATGGCATATGCGTTTGAGCCAGTGATGAGGAGGAGGGTTGAGAGACCCGTTTTTGGTTGAGGGAGCTGCAGCGGCTCCGGACGGAGATGACAGTGAGGAGAGGGTCGGCAACCCTTTGCAGTGCAAGTGCGGTCACTGCGATCAACCGTGGAGTCTGTTTGCTGCCATGAAGCAGACTTGGATAATGTGCTCAGGGAATTGTCCTGCATCACCTAATCGCGCACATTCCAGATGTTCTGTAGTGACAGGGACGTGTTGGAGTAGCTGTGCTATCCCTGTATGAAGTCTGTGCCGAGAGATTAGAGCAACCTATAAGCAATAGGTGGGTTCCCGCTAACCTCAAAGTTAATGCTACTTGTAATTTCAGGCAGTACTGACGCAGTGTTAAGTTTTAAAACTGGGGTTGTGTTTGACTGATTGTGCAGCCTCTGCATCATACAGGTCTCCTGACAGAGTTGCAGGAGAAAGAGGTGGGTGGGACAAAGAAGGGAGGTGGAGTTGTTGATGTTGAAATTTTTGCCACGTGCTGTGTGAAATGCACGAAAGGTAAGAATTGCGTTCAAGCTCACCGGTTGCAGACACTCCCCGGTTTTGACTTTGTGATGTGGAGGTACATTCTTGCGTGGATGACATGCTGACCTCATCGTCTGACCCATCATCTCTTAGCATACTGACATCTGGAGAGGGAAATAACTTAATACAATACACAAAATATCTAAAACGGATCATTTAAAAATCAATTTAGGAACATCGTATACACATACCTTCAATGTCCTCTGCTAAAGGTCCCTCCATGTCAATGGTCTCTAAAATGGTAATTGATAAAAAATTGAGTTTGGAAAGCTGAAACTATGGGCAATCTGCAAGAGTATACAACAGTAGCATTATCTCTCATCCCGTCACCATTACTGCCCTGTTTTACATGGTAAATAGTTGTTTTCGGAATGCGGAAGACTAAATGTCATATATTGTGCCTTCAAGAATATAAAGTTAATTACCATTCACATCGACTTGTATTTCATCGAGGCTCTTTCCTTTGTAATCTCCTAGGCGTCCTTGTTCCATTGCCAGGAGGACTTTACTTACTTTGGCTAATTGGAGGGTGCTTTCTGGGAGCCTGTAGTGTTTCCTGTGAACAGCGATATTATGACCAAGGAAGTCTGCCAACTGGTCGAGCTCAGTGGTTTTGAGGTTCAGAACAGTAGACAGGGTAGCAATATGTTTCCTCAGTTGAATTGATGTTAGCGCTTGAGGATTTTTTATGTCAGCACATTCACTGACAAATTGCCTAATGCAGTCACAAGCCCTGAGGTAATGGGCAGATTGTGGCAATGCAAACAGATATTCATTGTCCTTTAGCACCCCACATTCTTCTCTGCTCTCAGTAAGAGCATCAAGTGATTCTCTCATTAATGGGGTTAGAAGAACAGGAACCTTCCTTCCTCTTTTTCCAACAATTGCTATTCGCACAAAATGCCTGCAGAGCTTCTGCTCAAGCGCTGTGAGGGCCAAATTTACATCTCCCTGTTCCTCTGATGTGTCCTTCGATAAGTATGCAGACAGGCGCATTCGGGACACTTCACCTGCTCTCCGCCGATTAAAAAGCATAACTTGAGTCAGTGTTACTTTTGCAAGTTCCTTCCAATTTGTGGATGAATGATGTTCTTTTAAATCTTTGAGATGTTGCTGCTGTTTTTCTTCTAGATAGCAATGTAGCCTTTGGATATCTTGTGTAAGAGGTAAAAGTTGCGGTGCATTCCATTTGGCCCGGTTAAGCTGGGTTAATGCCTGGCCTGCAATATCAAACCTCCAACTCTCTAAATACAACTGTGCGAACTCCTCAGCATCTTTTATGGTTTCTTTATCTTTCTTTTTCAGTCCTTCGGACTTGATAAACATAGCCAACGAATGCAGGCTGTGTCCTACCTTGCGTGCAAGAGAGGGACATTGGTATATGCCACTTTCCTCACTGAATCCAGATAGGTTCTTTGCAGCTCTGACAACCTGGGAGTACTGTTCAGGTTTGATGAGTTCTTGAATGGTCTTCACATGTGTGATTTTTTTAGCTTCCAATAAAAGCCTGCCAAGTTCTCTCAGTTTTTGGCGTATATACTGGTGTTGACTCACTATCTTCTCATTCTTTTTGAACAACCTGAACCCATAATTGAGGATGCAGTTGTCTCCTTTAATTGCAACTGCAATCTTGTCCTGACTCATTACACTCAAGAACTTCCAATACGCGTCTGTATATTCCGATGGAGAAGGTTCAGCGAAAGCACACAATGCCTGAACTCTATTTTTACCTGGTTTAGTACTTTCGGGTTTGAAGCTGCAGACCTTGAAATGCCGCCACATTGCTCTTCTTGAGAACAACCCATAGCAGTGAATGCAATGTGCAAATTTATGTCCCTCTGATTTTTTTCCCGGTTGTTTACATGGGATTAGTTTTCCTTTTTGTGTTTCCAAAACATGACTGTTGTGCTCAAAGTTTCCCTTATTTCGTATGTAGTCCAATTGTAGTTTTCTTTCCTTTGAGTTTTTTGGAAAACTGAATGCTTTCGCAACATCCGATTCATCTTGGTGTTTACGCCACAAGTGTCTTGACATTTTCTGGACAAACTTCCTGCAATAAAAACAGAAATGTTTCTTGTTATAGCTTCTGGATCCATCATCTTTCTTTAAAGTTGGACTGACAATGATATACTGCTCTTCTTCCAGGGGCACTGAAACATTGTTTTCAGAATATGTTGCGATTTCCTTTTCATTCCCATCAACTCTGCTATTTGGAAATCTTCGTGCGGGATCATGACATCTTTCCAAAAGTCTTCTCTGGCTAAAGTCAAATTGGCTATGACTAGAGGATTCACTTCTACTCTCCCTGGGCTTAGACTTGCTCTGTCTGGAGGACTCGCTTCCACTTCCACTCTCCCTGGGCTTAGACTTGCTCTGTCTGGAGGACTCGCTTCCACTTCCACTCTCCCTGGGCTTAGACTTGCTCTGACCGGAGGACTCGCTTCCACTCTCTCTGGAGGATCTACTTCCACTCTCCCTGGGCTTAGACTTGCTCTGACCGGAGGACTCGCTTCCACTCTCTCTGGAGGATCTACTTCCACTCTCCCTGGGCTTAGACTTGCTCTGACCGGAGGACTCGCTTCCACTTCCACTCTCCCTGGGCTTAGACTTGCTCTGTCTGGAGGACTTGCTTCCACTTCCACTCTCCCTGGGCTTAGACTTGCTCTGTCTGGAGGACTTGCTTCCACTTCCACTCTCCCTGGGCTTAGACTTGCTCTGTCTGGAGGACTCGCTTCCACTCTCTCTGGAGGATCTACTTCCACTCTCTCTGGGCTTAAACTTGCTCTGACTGGATGATGCACCTTTGTTCTTTTTTTCCTTTTCCAGGGTTAATTCCATACTGCTATCACTTTCTGTGCTTTCATCCATGGGATTTGGAATATACTCATCTTCGCTACCTGAGATTGAGTCATCCGATTCCATGAGATTTATCTGAATCTTTAAAAACAAACACACATCTGTTAATAACTATTTTTGCAACATTAAATATAAAAAACCTGAGGATACTGATTGAACAGGCTCAGGATACTAAATGAAGAAAAATCTGTATGGACCATTTTCAGTACAAGTAAATTTACAAATTAGAAGAATCCCCATCAGACTCACTAGCAAGAGCAACAGACATTTTCACAATCGTAACCCCCCCCCCCCAAAAAAAAAGACTTACGGGACGGCAAGACCTTCTTCTCAGTTTCTGTGAATCCCTTTCAGACTTAAAAGGAGTCTCCTCTGCGCTGTCACTACTTGAATCATAGAGACTGTGGGTAAAATCTTGTACTCTATCCATCTGCAAAAAGGGAGACATGGAGATATTTTGCTGTATGATTGCTGTATTTTTTTATTGATAGGGAGACCATTCAGAGGTTGTCAGGTGAGCTAGACACCTATGAAAATTATTGACCAATATTACCCCTCCATCCACCTGCTGAGGCCCATGTCCAAACTGCCTTCCAGGTGGAGTAAACGTTGACAAAATTATTAAAAAAAGAGTAACGTTTCAGTTTTCATGCATTTGATTGTTAAATTTAATGACTTCACAGCAAATGATTCATCATAATGATATAGTGTCATTCCTGTAGACATGGAACTACTCAAGAGAGAGGGAGAGATTAGTCAATAATTTAATCAGTCAGAAAAGAGAGAGAGTTGAGCTTCTCTAATAAATGATTACTGATTGATTGTTGGTGATCTCTATTTAATTGATAATTAATGCACCAGGCGAGGACGAGGACTCGACCGGATTTTGGCAACAGAGACCGGCCCTACCGGGGTTTGTCCCGGTATGCTGGCTGACCAGTAGCCTACATCACTGGGCACGTTGTATCTTTTTTTTTTTTTTTTTTTTAAAGCACACACCTGCAGGTGTTTATGCCAATCCAATAGATTCAATTTCAAATGAGTCCATTTAAATTCAGATTTTAAAAGCAATTGTTCAAAACAATCGATTCAGGTTCAAAGTAAATGATTCCCATTCAAATATAAAATTCAAATTCGCTTACTAGTGGCAAAAAATTTATCACATAAACAAGTTAATTATATTGTTAAAATGTGTTTTGGGGCTTACCAGAATGCTTTTTGTGCGTCTCAGTGGTGGAACAAGTTCATCATCCGATTGATTGTTGGAATGGTTGCTTGGAGAAGCCTCATCACAAGTTTCTTTCACAACAGTTTCATCTGAATCGTACAAATGATCTGAAACATCTGGGCCAATATCATTCTGCCCTATAATAACATCCAGGTGTGGGGTGGGAGGTTCGTTTTCCATACCATCCTCATCAGTTTCATCACTATCTGGATAATCAACCAGTGAAAATCCTTGGACAGTAAATACCTAAAAATAAACAAAAATTCATTAAGTATGGAATTAGAAAGGTTGGCCAATAAAAAATTGTAATAAATTACAACCCAATAAAGGTCACCTGACTACTTTAAAGCCCCGTGAGCATTGGTCCATGGTCCAATTGACCATTACTGGGGTTTTCAGTGCATCAAATCAAAATATTTAACATCAAAATTCAAATCAAAAAGATGCTTTAAAACATCTAACAGCTCAGACACAGTATACAATTACGAATGTTAAAATCACAGTTGAGGTCATGTCAGGTGTTGCCACAGTGCATTAAAAACAATTACCGTAAGAACTGGACGGAAGGGCCCCACATGGGTCAGACTACAGACATACGAGTGTGTAAAGGAGCGACTTGAGAAACAAATGTATTTGGAAGATGGAAGGACCCCATAAGAACATGACTGGAAACATGCCGGTGTGTGTGACATTACCTGGCCTTTAACAGCCAATATAAAGCCACATAAGCATTGGTCCACTTTAGTAATAGAACACCACCACATACATGTCAGCATAGATGAATGTGTTTGAATGTACTTTTACCTGTGTGCAGGTCTGATCTGGGTTAGGTCTATCGTTAAGCATCTGAGGAACAGGGCTGGTCTCATTCTCTTCTGCTGCAGCAGGAGTCTGAAGGCCTTTCACCTGAAATAGACAGACAAGAAGAGACTCAGAACTGTATGAAGAGACATTCACAGGCTAATAAGGTCATCTAATGGTGAAACAGCACTGAACTTTAACTGAGAGCATGGACTAAAAAGCAGCTCACGTCTATTCCAAGAGTTTGCAGTGGATCAAATCAAAATATTGCTTTAAAACATCTAACAGCTCAGACACAGTATACAATTACGAATGTTAAAATCACAGTTGAGGTCATGTCAGGTGTTGCCACAGTGCATTAAAAACAATTACCGTAAGAACTGGACGGAAGGGCCCCACATGGGTCAGACTACAGACATACGAGTGTGTAAAGGAGCGACTTGAGAAACAAATGTATTTGGAAGATGGAAGGACCCCATAAGAACATGACTGGAAACATGCCGGTGTGTGTGACATTACCTGGCCTTTAACAGCCAATATAAAGCCACATAAGCATTGGTCCACTTTAGTAATAGAACACCACCACATACATGTCAGCATAGATGAATGTGTTTGAATGTACTTTTACCTGTGTGCAGGTCTGATCTGGGTTAGGTCTATCGTTAAGCATCTGAGGAACAGGGCTGGTCTCATTCTCTTCTGCTGCAGCAGGAGTCTGAAGGCCTTTCACCTGAAATAGACAGACAAGAAGAGACTCAGAACTGTATGAAGAGACATTCACAGGCTAATAAGGTCATCTAATGGTGAAACAGCACTGAACTTTAACTGAGAGCATGGACTAAAAAGCAGCTCACGTCTATTCCAAGAGTTTGCAGTGGATCAAATCAAAATATTGCTTTAAAACATCTAACAGCTCAGACACAGTATACAATTACGAATGTTAAAATCACAGTTGAGGTCATGTCAGGTGTTGCCACAGTGCATTAAAAACAATTACCGTAAGAACTGGACGGAAGGGCCCCACATGGGTCAGACTACAGACATACGAGTGTGTAAAGGAGCGACTTGAGAAACAAATGTATTTGGAAGATGGAAGGACCCCATAAGAACATGACTGGAAACATGCCGGTGTGTGTGACATTACCTGGCCTTTAACAGCCAATATAAAGCCACATAAGCATTGGTCCACTTTAGTAATAGAACACCACCACATACATGTCAGCATAGATGAATGTGTTTGAATGTACTTTTACCTGTGTGCAGGTCTGATCTGGGTTAGGTCTATCGTTAAGCATCTGAGGAACAGGGCTGGTCTCATTCTCTTCTGCTGCAGCAGGAGTCTGAAGGCCTTTCACCTGAAATAGACAGACAAGAAGAGACTCAGAACTGTATGAAGAGACATTCACAGGCTAATAAGGTCATCTAATGGTGAAACAGCACTGAACTTTAACTGAGAGCATGGACTAAAAAGCAGCTCACGTCTATTCCAAGAGTTTGCAGTGGATCAAATCAAAATATTGCTTTAAAACATCTAACAGCTCAGACACAGTATACAATTACGAATGTTAAAATCACAGTTGAGGTCATGTCAGGTGTTGCCACAGTGCATTAAAAACAATTACCGTAAGAACTGGACGGAAGGGCCCCACATGGGTCAGACTACAGACATACGAGTGTGTAAAGGAGCGACTTGAGAAACAAATGTATTTGGAAGATGGAAGGACCCCATAAGAACATGACTGGAAACATGCCGGTGTGTGTGACATTACCTGGCCTTTAACAGCCAATATAAAGCCACATAAGCATTGGTCCACTTTAGTAATAGAACACCACCACATACATGTCAGCATAGATGAATGTGTTTGAATGTACTTTTACCTGTGTGCAGGTCTGATCTGGGTTAGGTCTATCGTTAAGCATCTGAGGAACAGGGCTGGTCTCATTCTCTTCTGCTGCAGCAGGAGTCTGAAGGCCTTTCACCTGAAATAGACAGACAAGAAGAGACTCAGAACTGTATGAAGAGACATTCACAGGCTAATAAGGTCATCTAATGGTGAAACAGCACTGAACTTTAACTGAGAGCATGGACTAAAAAGCAGCTCACGTCTATTCCAAGAGTTTGCAGTGGATCAAATCAAAATATTGCTTTAAAACATCTAACAGCTCAGACACAGTATACAATTACGAATGTTAAAATCACAGTTGAGGTCATGTCAGGTGTTGCCACAGTGCATTAAAAACAATTACCGTAAGAACTGGACGGAAGGGCCCCACATGGGTCAGACTACAGACATACGAGTGTGTAAAGGAGCGACTTGAGAAACAAATGTATTTGGAAGATGGAAGGACCCCATAAGAACATGACTGGAAACATGCCGGTGTGTGTGACATTACCTGGCCTTTAACAGCCAATATAAAGCCACATAAGCATTGGTCCACTTTAGTAATAGAACACCACCACATACATGTCAGCATAGATGAATGTGTTTGAATGTACTTTTACCTGTGTGCAGGTCTGATCTGGGTTAGGTCTATCGTTAAGCATCTGAGGAACAGGGCTGGTCTCATTCTCTTCTGCTGCAGCAGGAGTCTGAAGGCCTTTCACCTGAAATAGACAGACAAGAAGAGACTCAGAACTGTATGAAGAGACATTCACAGGCTAATAAGGTCATCTAATGGTGAAACAGCACTGAACTTTAACTGAGAGCATGGACTAAAAAGCAGCTCACGTCTATTCCAAGAGTTTGCAGTGGATCAAATCAAAATATTGCTTTAAAACATCTAACAGCTCAGACACAGTATACAATTACGAATGTTAAAATCACAGTTGAGGTCATGTCAGGTGTTGCCACAGTGCATTAAAAACAATTACCGTAAGAACTGGACGGAAGGGCCCCACATGATAGGGTTAGGATAGGGTCATGGATACATGTCAGCATAGATGAATGTGTTTGAATGTACTTTTACCTGTGTGCAGGTCTGATCTGGGTTAGGTCTATCATTCAGCATCTGAGGAACAGGGCTAGTCTCATTCTCTTCTGCTGCGGCTGGAGCTTGGGTTTTTTTCAACTGGATTGCAGATAAAGAAGAACTCATTTTAACACACATCACAGATCAAAGATTAAATGCATTTCCATAGACAGTCAAGAGTAATATTGGAAACATGGTTAATTTTGGAGAAATACAAAATTTTCTTTTGCAACAAAAAAATTTAAAAAAAGAAATCTCTATACTTAATCTAACCAACTCACCTTACAGCGCCAAGGCCATTTTGAATCACCATAGTTGTAATCAATTTCATCTCCTATTTCTATTTTCTTCAGAGAAAAAAGGCACAAATGTGGTTTGTTGTCAACTATGATTTTTTTCATAACGCAATTTGGATTTTGGTGGTTGTCATTGACCAATCTTCCGAGAGATAAATCTTCTTCAGATGCATCCAGGCTGAAAAGTATCAAAAAAATGGTAATAGTTTTACATCTTTTTAAAAGTTTTATTGAAAGAGTTATTTTCAAAAGAATTTAAGAGTATTTTTGCTTAACTCATTCATCAAGTATTAAACCTTTGTTTCAGGGTTAACTCGTAATTTCTCTAAATCAATACAAAACATCCATCTTTCAATGTTTACCATAAGTGATGATTCTGCCACTGAAAGTCAAAGAGAAATGTGCTTTCAATCTCTGAGTATTTTCTTGACTTGCATTCCTCCTGTGTGAGGAGTTTACCCCTGTACTCCAACACGAAGTCCCCGGGTTCAATGGGTTGTGTGGCAAACACTCCTCTTCCTACAATAATATATAATAATTAAACATTTCATTCTGGCTCAAAAACAGATACTACAGTATTTTCAAAGTGAGGTTGATGTTCTTGCGTCTAGTCAGTGTATTACCTGCAGACAATGCTCAGCACTCTCCCAGTTGTGATACACACTCTACAGGTAAAGTGCTTTTTTGATCAGACTTTGTGGACATAAAATGTTTTTGATGCAGACCCATCCACATCAATGCATCATTGAGGTCCTGTCTATGCTCTGTTTGGTTCCCTTAAAGGAGTCATGACCTGTAATTTTCACTTTTCCACGAGAATCAATAGCCGCGTTTCCACTGTCGGGCCAGTGCGAGCCAGGGCTTTAAACTGGGCCGAGCCGGGCTAATGGCCTCGGGCCAGGAGCACCGGGCTCAAAACCAGCTGTTGCGTTTCCACTGTCTGGCCAGAAGCTCCACAGCGCTTCACTAAAACACGCTAGGGGTGAACTAGCACAGCCCGGCTCTGGCCCGACAGTGGAAACACGGCTATTGTATGTTATGATTGCCTAACGATTATACACTGGCCGGGAAGCCGATATTTAAAAGTGAAGCGTTTGTTTACCCCTGGGTTCGTCAACCAGCCCACGTGCACGCGCACTCAAATACGAGATTTTAATTTCTGCCCCGACTTGACGTCAAGACGGGGCAGGAAATACCATATATGGACACCGCAGACCTATGCTGCAGGAAGCCCGCCCTGCCCCTCTCCCCCTCATATTCAGTCGCGAAAGATGCAGAAACGTAGTGCACACGTGAGTTGCTCTGTTGTTGACTGCCAGAATCAACATGTAACTTAAATGTGTTTTCTCTCCCAAGAACGGACCAAGCTGTCAGGGACCAGTGGATTAAATTCATTTTTAATGACGCGGTTCCTACAACCCTTCCCACTGGCTTAACGTTAGGTGTCTGTGCTAATCATTTTACACCGGAATCGTTCACAAATTTGAATGTCCAAAAAACCACAACGTGAAACAAGGCAAAAACACCACATGATAGCAAACGTTGATCTCAATAACAACTGTAAGCTGATAAAAAAAAGTAGACTACATCTCCGTTAATGTAATCTACATTAAATAAAAGGTATAATGAATGTCTCAGTCAAAATGATTGTTTTTACCATTCAGAGACATCTTGATGTAGACGTCCTTCCATCGACTCTACATCTTCCCTTTCCAGCTCAGATTCAGAGTCTGGCTCGTGCATGTACGGTTGAATTCCGTAGGTCGCGGCCAGGTCGGTTTCATTCACAACTTGCGCCATGATGTCATTTTGGAATGATATGCTGAAGTTACCTGCGGTGTCAACCCCCCTCCTTCCTGCCACCAATCAACGCGCCCCTTTGCATTATTAAAATGACCATCCATGACAGCCAAAATATCACATCAGATCTCGCGAGACAATAATGCCTTCAGAAATAAGGGTCAGAGGAGCTCTCCACTTTTCTTTTTTAGAAGGGCCTGAAAGGCTATAATAGAGCGTGGGTATCCAAGGTAATACTAAGTTATGACTCCTTTAAACTGAGAGTGCCGTGTACCATTTAGTGCAGGTAACACCAGTGAAGCGTAAGAACATCATGCAACTCAGACTTTTGACATAGACAGACAGATGTACTATACTGATCCAAAACTGGAAAAATACATTGTAGCTGCAGCAAGGCATGAAACTAAATATTAAATAGCAATATAAAAAACGGAAAGTATTCCTGATTTACAAAATAAATATAGGACACAGAAAAGCAATATAACAAACGTATATACAACAAATAGAGAGACTAGTTAAATAATGTATTGTGCAAATGAGCTTTAAAGACCCACTCCGATGATAATCATGTTTTTCGTGTTGTTAACATGTTCTTGTGGCATTTTTCTAAAGCTAGAGGACATATCTTTAGAAAATTAAGCTCAAAATTGCATTTTTGAGTATTTCTGCATTCAAATGGCTGTGAACCAATGGCAGTCACTAAAAGGCAGCCTAAAACAGACTGGAGTTGTGATGTAATAACTCTGGGGGGGCCACAAGCTCCTGCCCCACTCCGCTCAGGTTCTGAGGAGTAGAGAAGACAATGGCGGATCAACACCTGTGTGCTGTAGTGGGTTGCAGTGCAAAGAAGAGAGATATTGGTATTAGCTTTCATAATTTACCGCAGCGCTGGCTCCGCCCACAACGCAGAGGCTAATTGCTAATGAGCACAGCTGGGACACTCAAGCAGAAGATTACTAACTTTGTCAGGCGGGGAAATTATATTGCCAGATGCCTAGCATGCAACTTAGCCAAGTCTACCCAACGAACTAGCCATGACTGGTGGGGAGGATGAAGCTGCTGCCGGGAGCTTTGAATCTCAGGTGGCTATATGCATCGTTGTTGTACGGGGCTGTACATTGCTCCATTTACACTTGGTCACATAAATGTGTCGGATATAAATCCGATTTTCAACTCCTGCACTATATACTGATTTAATGGAGTTAAGATATGTGCTGCATTTTATTGATCGTCAGCTAAAATGTCAACATCAAAGAGAGAGTGGCAACAGCGCTGGTAAGATCATCTCGTTTCTTTACTTTTAATGAAGATGATTGTGTGTTAAGCATCTGCGACTTACTTTCACTTTGATTTGCGATAGTTTGCAAGTTGGCTTGATGAATAGATGCTCAGCTGCGCCGTGTTGCAGTAGCGTCGTCATATCTAGCTATAACATGACGTATAGCCTATAATAACACGTTCTCACACGTTTATTTTTGTGCATTTTTGGGAGGAGTAACATTTACATATGTGGTTTCAACAACCAGATGCACATACACTTGTCCGATCACAGAAAACATATGAAGTGAAGTGTAAACAGCCCCCGAGTGGTGGTATGCCAGCGAGCTTTGCTTGGCATAATTTAAAATGGTTGGTCGCAGAGTAAACGGTCACGACAATACTCTTCTTCTGTTGTTTGTTTACACTATGCACAAAACACAGGTAGCCTAGATCGCGCAGTAGGGTGTTTCATTCATGTTAGCTGACGACACCTTGTGTCCCCGACAGGAAAATACCCAGCTGCGTGTTCTGTGAATGTAGGCGCGGTGTCAATTTAGAACACATAGGAATTGCGCCAAAATATAACGATATTCGAAAATGCTTTTTTATGATCGAATTTCGCACGCAGTTCCGACTATTCGAAGATCGCGACTCATCCCTAACATCAACAATAATACTTTTTTGCTTTTGAAATGCACAAGTTGTGTCAAGGAATCTTCTGCAACTTACCTTTGTAACGGTCAATGAATCTCGGCATAAACCCATCCTTGTCAGTGCAAGACAGAATGTATGTCTTTGCATCGTCTATAGGCTTTTTCCTCCTCCTCCTTGTGGACATAATGGTTCTGTGAAAATAATTGTAATTCGTACTTAGTCAAGGCAAATCTCACAAAAAGGTTTTTGAAAAATAGCAAGTCACAAAAAAAATCTATTATGTAAAATAAATAAATAAACAGACATTCATACAAACACATAGACGCTGCAACAACTGTGTACTGAGCTTTGCTATTGCAAGATGCACATTGTTTAACATCAAACACGGGCTAATGAAATATGCAAATTCTGAAATGAGCACACTGAAAGCTGACCGAGCCTGTTGAAGTTAACTTGTTAGATGATAACCATGTTGTGCTGCACAGACACTCCGTAATCAATTTAAACTAGGGATGTCAAACTTAACTTCTGGTACAGCAGCATGGCGGCGTTGCCACATGACCATTGACTGACATATGCAGCATCACATCCTTCCTCATACATAAGCGCATGGATGGTTATGGGGGGGTCCAGGGTAGGCCGGTACCACCAGGATGGTGAAAACTTCCCTTAGAAGTATTGAGTCTAAACAAGCAAAGGTTTCACATCTTGCTACATTTGTTGATCAGTTGATCAGTCACAGTGATGCTCTGAAATTTAAGAATGTGTTTTTATTTGTTAAAAATGTGGGTCAATGACGTGACGCCTAAATTTTCTGTTCGACTGCATTTTTTCAGGCAAAAATGGGTTTAAATGCCTAAAAGGATACTGCATATTTGTAGTACCTCTCCCGTGTATGTACAACTTTTCAAAAACCTTTGTTTATTTGTTATTTTTTTGTTATTTAAAGTGTCAAAACATCATGTGGTGCGTAGGTTCGGCCATAACTTCTGTTTTGAAAACATCTTTGATATTGATTATTATTGAGTGACTCCAACACGGCACCGTAGCTTCAGTCCTGCGTTAGCTTCTGGCTAACCTCCATCAGCGAGTCCTGCCCGGTCTTGCTCACAATTCACAACCGATTCCACCTTTAACGACAGGACTTCACTGCACCCTGTCTCTGCCCCGCTGTCATGTCCGTGGTGACGTTATTAGGTTAAGCCAACTGCTAATAGTAATATTATGTCGCTAACGTTAGCTACATGGCAGCTAAACGAGGTAGCAAACATCACGATATAACGCCAAAATATGAACTCACCATAAAAACCTCACAATTCACAACCGATTCCACCTTTAACGACAGGACTTCACTGCACCCTGTCTCTGCCCCGCTGTCATGTCCGTGGTGACGTTATTAGGTTAAGCCAACTGCTAATAGTAATATTATGTCGCTAACGTTAGCTACATTGCAGCTAAACGAGGTAGCAAACATCACGATATAACGCCAAAATAAACTCACCATAAAAACCATGCCTAGCTTACCTGTTGCATGAAGAGGTCGGTATTTGTAAAAATATTCAGATGTCCAACCACTCCGTCTTCTTCTGTCTTCAATCTTCTATCCTTGAAGTCTTCTTCTTCGTCTACTTCTTCTTCTTGTGCAATTTCCGCAGTTTTCCTTACATTCGCGGCTGATTGTACAGTGCAGTAATTTCATTGGCCAAAGGTTTCAGATTCCCGCGGTGTGTATTCGATTTCGCGGGAAGTGTATATCCTGACTTCCGGTACAAAAAGGCTGGACGATACACACCTTCACACACATACCCACTTTTTGCTACCTTACGGGCCACTTTTTAGAAATGAAAAAAAAAGCAATGGTAGCATCAGGGGAAGCTGCTGAGCTCATTTTAATTGAAATCGGAGTGGGGCCCACCATTTTGGGCCCCACTCCGATTTTGGAACTCCTTAGGTGGATGTGCTCCCACCGATGGGAACCCACACCGACGCAAATGTTAGTACACACAGACACACACACACACACACACACACAGACACACACACACACACACACACGTCTGTTTTTTGCTCTGCCTGTCACTTGCACTTAAACCCCATCAGCTCTTGATGGTCTCTATCCCACAGGTTTTAAAAGTGCTTCCTATGGTTCCAAGGTTGCAGATGTAAGGACGGTGGACCAGCTAGAGGAACCTGTGGCATAGTTTTAGTTTTGGGGTGGAATCACATTTTTATGAAGGCGATGTGGCGACCTTCTCTGGACAGAACTCCTTGGCTCTCCCTGCAGGGTCGTGGTGAGTGGAGTCAGGTTGTCAGAGAGCTTCACTATTACCTACAGGCTGTACTTTCTGTGTTAAATATTATGCTTATGTTAAAATAAATACAATTTTGCCTTCAGCCCGCTTCACTTTCATGGTCATGACACTAACAAATAAGTTGTTGTTTAACTTTGCTTTAATTCTATTGATGCTCTAATTTATCTTAGAATATGGCTAGCAAAAATAACAAACGTGTTTTTAGATAGACAGGTCAATGAAACCGTGTCAGTTACATTGCATTAAATTACACATGCTAGTGGAACAGCAGCTAACCAGGAAGTTGATGTCAAGACTTCAGTTCCGTTATATAAGCTCATGTGTGCTAATTACATGTTAATAAAAGACAGTGATGGTTAGCTGATCAGATAAGAAAACTAGCTAGCAGGTTTATTAATAACAAGCCTTTTAAGATTCCAGCTGTTTATCTGATCTGAACCTCCAGCACAGGAGGCATTATGTCACCTGGAGAGAGAGAAGCTGGAGGACAGGTCAAATAGAGAGAGAATGTACGCGATAGAGACAGATAGATGTGTATGTGTACGCCCCCGTGCTGCGCAGAATCACTGGTGTGTGTTTGTATGATTCTCACAGTGTGAAAAATGTCCCCGGTGTCTGAGCAGGGGGAGAATTATCGTCACGGAAACGACCTTCCTGACACCTCAACTCTGACCTCTGCTGTGACCCCTCGGAGGAGCAGGGGGCTTCAGAGGATATGCCTGTTTCCCAGAGAGACAGTTACGACACAGCAGGAGCTAAGAATACTCACTGACACACACACAAGGAAAATACCATGAAACAGTTATGCAAGCACAAATACACATATATAATGCATACGAAAACATATATATACAATATAAACAACACACACACCCTGGGAACTGCTGGTAGAACACATGAGGAATGTTGAACTCATTTCCTTTTGCTGTCTTACTGTGTGTGTGTGCAAATCTGTTTTCACTACCTTGTGAGATTAAAATACCCTCACAGGAACCATGAATTTATGATTGTTTGAACCTGTAGTATAAAGATTACATCAAGTGTTAAATCTGGGTAAAATAATGGCAATGGAAAGAGAGGGAGGCTGTCTGGGGCACTGGACAAAGGGGCATGCAGGCACAAGGAAACAGTTGTGATTCAAAGAGAGGTCCCCCCTCCATGGACGGCTAGAGGGTAAGTAGATTTGCGTTGTACTCAGCCTTAAAAAAAAAGGACAAAGAGCTCCTCAGAATCAGAGATTTCAGGTTGTTTTCATCTTCCATGGTCCACAGTTTCTGGAAAAAAGATGCTAGGGCATCCATCCATCTATCCATCAGCTATTTTTCTCCTGCTGTTCAGGCTTAGTGACGTGGCTGTACGGATGGCAACGTCAGTCTGTCGCCCACTACTTTGATCCTGACTGAATATCTCACTACATTTTGTACAGACATTCATGATTTCCAGTGAATGAATCCAAATGACTGGTGATTCTTTTACTTTTCTTTTATCATGAGTTTTATATCTGTGAGAGTGAATGTTTTTGACGGATTTCTGTATAATTTTCTACATATATTCCAGGTCCCTGGAGGAAAAACTGTCATGGCTTTGATGATTATGACTTTTCCTTTAGCGCCACCATGAGGTTGACAATTTGGAGTTTTGAGTGAGATATTTTAACCTATGTGCCATATCCAGTCAATTTCAGAAACCATCCCAATACAATTTAACACAAACTGCAGGATACCAGTGCTCTGTGAAATAAAATGATTTAATGCCAATATTGAAAAGTTTCATACACAAAAACATAAACATAGAAAGTGTCATGAAAAGAAAATACAAAGAAAGTACAAATACCTCTAATTTGCAGGCTAGGTTAATTGGTGACCCTAAATTGTCCTTAGGTGTGAGTGTGAGCGTGAGTGGTTGTTCGTCTATGTGTGGCCCTGCAGTGGACTGGCGACCTGTCCAGGGTGTACCCCGCCTTTCGCCCGATGTCAGCGGGGATTGGCTCCAGCCCCCCGGGACCCTGTACTCAGGATAATTTGGATGGAGTACAGTAGGCCTACTTAAGTTAATGTCCACCACTGTAAATAACCACATCTTAACACTTCAGAGCTGCCGATAAACTATACAGCTTACCTCTGTAGCCAACCGCTGTTGTTCTCCTTGTTGATGTACCGTAGCAGAAGCACCAACTGGCAGTGGTTAGAAATGTCAGTTGTCTCAACTGCCTGAATAGCAAGATATTCTGTCCAGCGAGGCAACAAGATCTACTGAAAAGGCCAGGGTCGTCAACGGATTCGGTCTCATTGTGGCCGCGCGAGGCCACCGTATCATCTATATGTGCCCTTGTACACTCATGTTTCTTAATCTTCTCAGATAAATGTTTTGAGTCATTTACTCCTGTAACAGTCCATGTTGTATCGCCGGCTGCTGTATTGAAAATGCCTAGCTGGGAGCGCTAGGGTGCGCTTTGGTTTCGAGATGCTGTGGTTGCTGTGATTGTTTTGTTCAAGATGGGATGTGCTCGGTGCGGTGTTTGTCCCGCCCCTCCTGCACTGTGATTGGACGGCTGGGTAAAAAGTGACTTACTAGGTCTCAAACTTGTTACTGTAATTGCTCTTGCGTTGGATGCTATATTACCTAGCTTGTCATCTGGTCTCTTGCTCGGTCACTCTCTCTTTTTCTCTTCCTCATTTCCTCTGACAACGTCTTCTTCGGTCTCTTCACACCCTCTGCCATGACATCCATACTGAAAATATGGAGCCAGCTTCTTCCAAAGAATGTACATTGTACATTCTATACTTTTTACTTCTTCTTATAGCTTTCTAGAGTCGAGTTGCTGTTTGACATGGTGCCGTAAAGCATTACATCGTTCGTTTACATCACAAATTTCCTGCCCGGGATTCATCTTATTACAAGTCAGTGTACCATCAAAACAATTTTTAAGCTGCTATTTTAAGATAGACAACATAGTGTTGCTTTAATGCCCTGCATGCAACCTTTGTCTACATTTAAATTGCTTTACTGCATATTGTGATACTAATTAATACTATGTTATACTAATTATCAGCTACACAATACGAAGTAGACATATTTTTGTTTATTTCCCTTTGCTGTTTTACTTTTCAGTGTTTCAATGACCAAATTTCCCCCAGATGTCAATGAAGTTGTATCTAATCTAATCTAATCCAATCCAATTTAATCTAATTGAATCTAATTCAATGTAATGTAATCTATTTTATAGATTAGATAATGGTGTCACAGTTTGGGCCTGAACGATTGTGTGAGAGAGAAGACAGAAAAGACCGAGAAAGTAAAAGCAGAAAGAGCAAGACTGAAAAGAAATTAAGAAAAGAGTGACACGAGTGACAGTGGGAAAACATTACAGACTAATAATAACAACAATAAGTGAGAATTCCCAGACTGCAGGATTTTCTCTGGGAATGTCAGAGTGAGGGATGAAGGAGGAGAGGAGGTACTGGAATAAACAAGCAGCTGACCTACATGTTGGGATGGTGAGAAGGGCAGTTGAACCAACAGGTTTTTTCATGCCCACTTCTCATAAGTCTAATGATTATAACAAGACAGTTGTTTTTCTTTTTGCAGAAAAACATAAACGTGTGTATTAATTAATTAAGTACAATCAAAATTGTATCTTTATTGTGTAGCTCTGTACCTGGATGTAATAAAAATACTATAAAAATCACCCATGATCACTATCCACAAACTCTGTATTAACAACCAGCTTAATCAGATACTTTTAATCTTTACCTCGTTCCTCCTTTCTGTCCACTCTCATTCTGTTCTCTTCTTCTCTCCTCATTTTCCCAATTGACTGTCAAAGTGACTTTGAGAGATTCTTCAGCCCCTCCTACTTCCTTTCTTCCTACTCTCCTCCCTTCTCATCATTTCCTTTCTGCCCTCCTTTTCCTTCTCCTCCTCTCTCGTTTTTCAAAGTGACTTTGGTGTGTGTATACGTCTGAGTGTGGCTTCATTCTTCTCCTAATGGAGATTCATGACTCTGTCAGCGGGGAGGTGACAGAGAGGGACCCTTAGAGAAACTGAGGAGAGAGAGCACTATATCCTGGTGGACGTTCTCTGTGTTGTGTCTCTTGATTTCAGCAAGTTAATGTAATATTTACATTTAAATCTAGGCTGGGCAATTTATTTAAGCTATTTTGCTCTATTTTTGAAATTTACATCCAACAGCAATCAATAAATCAAATGCTCTGTCATACAAATTAATAAAATCTGTTATCTGTGGCTGTAATACCAGGACCGTAATAAGCATGGCCAATCATTTAATTTGGTCCAAAATATCTGGGTACTGGTCACAGTAGCAATAGCCTGGGTGTGTTTTTCACAGCCACATCCTCCAGCTCATTCTGGGCAACCTAAGTCCACCTAACTTAACAACAAAAGGTGTAATTTGTAATTTCATATCCTCACAAAACACTGAACATTGTACTAACCCAAGTAATTGCTGAGATTTTGTTACGTGGTGCCATCATGAACAAGATTAATAGTCAAGCTAGCAGCTCTGTGAGGCAGTATTTAGACACACTGATTCTTTAAGCTAAATGTGAATGTCATCACGCTAACATGCTCAGAATGACAATGTTAACTAGCTGATGTTAAGCAGCATTTTCACTATTTTATTAGCATTAAACACAAAGTTCAGCTGAGGCTGATGGGAATGTCATTCATTTTGCTGGTATTAAGTCAAATACATATTGGCCTGGTCAAGGTGCTAGATAAAATATAACAATTCAGGGGTACATGAATGTCTGAACCAAATTTCATGGCAATCCATCCAACCCGTTCTCAATCCTAAGTGGTCATATATAGACGCATGGTCACGATCCATTGGCGTCAGCTTGTAACACAGTGGGGAGCCTCTTAGCGTCATAGTTCAATGTGGTAGGGAAAGACCTGTAGCGTCACTTTTGAATGCTAAAGGCAGGTGTAGGATATTTAACAGAAATGTCAGAATGAGGAGCTGGTTGGGGTGGATGGAGGGTCAGAAACCAGGTGATATAGAATACGTTACTTTCAATTAAAAAGCTTACTGACAGACCAAGAAAGCCACAGAAACAATCATAATGTGATAACTCCCTTGAACATAGTTGGCTGCAGCGTTAGTAGTCTTATAAACAGAGCTTGAACAGGCCTGGTTTTGTCCAGAACTTAATCTGACTGATCTGACTGCTGCACCGAAGAGTCGGAAGCGTTGAATGTCAGAGCGCTTATGCTTGCTAATGTAGGCACTGAAAAGCATTTGAACAGTGATGCAATTAGTTTTAGGACAAAATGAATGACCTACATAGTCAATGGCTACAAATCATTAAACTGAACAGAACAAAATTATTCCATCACCAGAACACCTTTCTTTGCAAGCATTCTGCCTGCGAGAATAGGATGCAAGGCTGAGTGGAGCCATGCAAGAAACTCATTCTGGCCATTTTTCTGCGATCTCATTGTTTCAGTCATTACCCAAAGCTCATGACTATAGGTGAGGGTTGGAGCGTGGATTGACTTGTAAATGAAGAGCTTTACCGTCACCCCCCTCTTCACCACAAGAGTCTGGTACAACGTCCCCATTGCTAACACTGCACCAAGACTTAAGACTTGGGTGATGCCCCGCTGTTTCATCTCGTGCCACCAAAAAATCTAAATTTCAAAAAGGTCAAAATTTTCATTAGTCCGATAATTTGGTTAATTGCACCAAATAGCCTACATGCAAAACTAACGATATTCCCATCAACATCATCTGTACTTGTTTTTAGTACTAGTAGCCAATGTTAGCATACCAACACATTAATATAAAATGGTCAACATTATACCTGTTGACTGACATTAGTATTTAGAGCAGCCTCACAAAACTACAGGCTACTGGCCCTTCAGACCTGGAGATGATACAAGGAAGGTTGAATAGATGAAGTGAGGGAGGAGGGGAGGAAAAGGAAGAGGCAGCAGAGGAGGTGAAATGAGGGAGGAGAGGAGGAGAACAGACTGTTTGAAGGAAACAATTTGATTCAATTTTCCACTCAATAAAATACAACCATCAGCTCTGCATACACACACTCAGACACACACACAGTGTCTCCAGAGTGGTGTTTTAATTGAAGCAGGTTACGGTTGTGTCTCGATGAAATTGGAAAAATTAATCAGCTGGAAAACGGTGTGTTTTCTTCCCTCCAACCATCTCTCTCTCTCTCTCTCCCTCTCTCTCAGTCTGATATAAGACGATGTGCAAATTAACTTGTGGAAGCCAACTTTGTGTGTATGATGGTTCGTTTGTCATGTGTGTTCGGATTGTGTGCATTTTAATTTGTGTAAATCAACGTCTGTGTGCTTTTTGTTGGGCGTGTGTTTGTACTGTATGTATCAAGAAGTGTTCATGTGTAGAGCATTATATATTTCTACATGTTGCTAGCATAAAAGCAGTTAGGGCCATAGCCAGGGTTTCAGAAATACTGAGGTCATGTTCACAATTCCCTTCCAGTGGGGAAATGAAAATCATCATAGATTTTTTGGTGTTGTTTGTTTGCTTGTTTTTGCTTTAAAAGTGCTCAAAATTAAATATACTGAGTCTAAAAATACCCCCAACTATAAAATATCCAACAATGGAAAATTCACTAATTTCCTAGAAACAAGAATAATTGTCTACTGCCATGCTAGTTGCTCTGTGAAGCTGAACTATGAGCTTCATGGTAATGCCTACATGTTAACTTGCTTACAATAAAAATGCTAACACACTGATGTTTAGCTAGTCAATTTTACCATGTTTTATTAAAACAGTTGCTAATTAAAAACAGCTGATGGGAATGACATTTGGTAATAATCCAAAGCATTGGATAAACTGATATTTTTCTGTAAATAATTTCTTTTTAAGATATGTCAGTTTGGACCAATGTGGTGGAACAACAGCCTGACTAACTGACATCGCCTCACCTCTAGCAAAACTATAAACTCAAAACTTTTTGCATAATCTTAACCGCCATTTTGATTTATTAAGCTTGGTCATCTCTACTGGTGCGGTTGTTGCACACATTAAGTTCAAGTCACGAATGCTTGCTTATAGAGGCCATTAGTGCAGCACCTGCCACCCTAATTCAGGTTTATGTGCCTTCTTGTGTGCTACAATCAGCCAATTAATGATGACTAGTTGGTCACTGCAAAATCTGAATTTAAACTCTTCTCCCGTGGTCAACAAGGGCTGGCCCTGACAGTGCTGGAGCCCTAGGCGAGATTTTGAAATCGTAAAAGTCCACCGCAGGGGTTGGGGTCATCACGCCTCAATCCTCCGGAAAAGGTTCAGCAGCCAAACTCACAATTTTCAGATAATAATAATTCGGATAATTTTCTTGAAATGCAAGAGCATTGGTTTAGTTTCAGTGGTGGAGGGGACGAATGAAGAGGGTCAGGGGGAAAATTTGAAGCAATAAAGACATCATTTTCTGCATTCTGGTGAAAATGTCTGCACCAATTTATGGTGAAAATGTCTTTATCTATATTAATTGAATATAATGCAGTAAGGCTGACTATGTTGGAGCCCTAGGCGAGATTGGCACCCCCACCACCATGCCCAATCCTAAAAGTCCACCGCATCATCACTCCTCTAACCACATGAATTGTTTTAAACGTTCAGCAACCAAACTCACATTTTTAGCATGTATATATGAACAGCCAAGCCAGTAATCATGGTCAATAATAAATGAGTGCAATCAGCATACTTGTCAACCTCCTCATCATAGCCTTTATTTGGGAGACCAAACCTACATGTGTCCCTCTATAAACTGTGTGTCAACCCAGAGACTTTTCTTGCATTATGGGTTAGTTATCTTGAAATGCCAGAGCATTTGTTTCGTTTCAGTGGTGAAACAGGGACAGAAATGAAGAGGAGGGTCTGGGGGTCCTCCCTCAGAAAACTTTAAGCATTAAAGTCTTAATTTCCTGCATTCTGGGGAAAATTTCTGCATCAAATTTCTGCTTTTTCTGCCTCAATTTGTGGTGGAAAAGTATTCATTTATCTAAAGGGAAACAAAATTCAGGCTCCTTTTTTGTATCTTTTGTTTGGGGATGTGCATGTGTCACCTTTTCACCTCAAATAAGTCAATTTTAATAGCTCCTGTGTTTCAGTAGGTTTTTTGCTCATGTTCAAAACTTTCTGCACATTCAGAATCTCTCCCAGATATCTGTGTTCTCTTACATGTTGAGAAAAAAGTTGTAACATTACAAGACTGACTTCATTATTTAATTAGAATTCATAATATTTACCTGTCCTACTTTTCCAATAAGCCTACTCTGCTGTGCATTAGGCTACTTATTGCTCCCCTGGAATCATCCCTTTTAGACCGTTTGACCAACACAGTGCACAGACTGTATGTTGCATGCAAAACCAAAACCAACTGGAAAACACTCACCACAAATACACACGCATGTTACTTTAAGCAGCTCACAGTCCCAAACAGAGCAAGGCTGCACCTCACGTTTTAGATGTTTAGATCGCAAAACTCTACACAACGACACGACTCGTCACAACTGTCTGGACAAGGTGCAATTAATTACTATCATGGCGTATGCTGGTGTCACAGCAGGTGGCTAGAGTTGATTCGCGCCGAGTCGAAAACCTTCTCTTGTGGTTCCCACTGACATTTGACATTGACACTGACATGTCGCTTATGGGTCGGCCCTGAGCTCCTACACCTACCTCTTCCGAGACTACTTACTCACCTAACATGCTGGCTCGCTCTCTCTAATGACAAAAAAATATTCTCCCTGATTTAGTATGGCTTGAATTATACCTCACACATTAACATTTTCATTATTTCATTTTGTCTTTCTAAAGTTTCCTTTCATGTCTTTAAATTCATGAGCGTTTTCTGTTGGTGCTCCTATCAACAGGACGATGTTGTCTGTGCCTACCTGAAACCATATGCTATGCCTATTACAAAAAAAATTTTCTGATCTGCCACTGATTTGCAAAAATGGTGCAAACAGCAGTGTCCTGTGTCACTTTGTGCTGTTGGACTTCAGTGCTGCCATTGACAACTAATTATAGCATTCTTTTAGATAGATGGAGGTACTGGGTGGGCATATATCAGTTATGGTGTGCGTCAAGGGTCAATTCTTGGACCAACTATGCTCATATGATCTGTAGACATGGTGTTTCTTTTGATTGTTCACTATGAACAATGAACAATTTCAATCAGTTTCACTCACTCAGTCCTACCTTTACATCTTAATCATATTACACATAAAAGAAGAGCCCATAAAATACATACAATAAGAACACCGTGAAGATAATTAGGCTACAAATTTACTCAATGCTATGCCAACAAGCCTCCCTGGCTTTGTCGGCCGCCATGGTGTTAGATTTGGCCGTAAACGTGTCTTTAAACTCCTCATATCCTGACACAATCAACATGCATCTACTGGGGAAAATACGGAGCATGTGCCGTTGTGAAAAACTCGGCCAAACACACCCCTTCCACCAACTCCAATTAAGTTAACACGGGGTTAACACCGACTCAGCTAACCAACATCTTATCCACCTTTGTAGTACCGTTTAACTCCAGTCACTGCGTGAAAAGGGGTGTATACGGGAGAATTCAGACAATGAATACGCCCGCTAAATGTGCTGTTTGGCAGGGATCTTTGGAACTTTGTTATGCGTACCTGTAAATGCCCGCAAAGGCCTGAAAACAGGAACTTCGTTTTGCTTTTTTTGACTTCTTGCCTGAATTGTTTTGTTGGAGCCCTTTGCATTGGCCACCGCCGCTGTGTCGCCAGACTGACCTCATTTACATAACATGTTAGCTACAAGACAGAGCATGCCACTTTGAGACTGCATGTATGAACAGGGGCTCATGCATGGATCAAATCAACAATAAACACAATTAAAACAGGCATAAAAAAGAAACAATTTAACTACGTACCCTACTTACCTATGGTAGTGGCTCATTTAAAACGCTAAGCCTCTGAAATGCTCCCTGTGGGGTATGAAGCCGTGCAGAAGTGAGAACAAAACAGTGTCGCAGAGAGCTGTACCCGGTAGTAGAAGCACAAAAAGGTCAAATGAACAACAAGTCAACAACGTCTGGCAGGCAAAATGCTTTGCTCCTGAAATGCTTCCTGTGTGATTTGAAGCTGCACAGACGACAGAACAAAACTACGTCACAGCCGGAATGCAACACAGCCTTGTAGAATCCCCAAGGTGGACAGTCCTCTTCGGGTCAGATAAACCATTTTGGACCATTGGAGACTCCACTCCTAATTTAAAACTTTTGTTCCCAGCTATCCTGAAAATACATACATTTGGTTTCATGTCACCATAATGATAAAAAGAGAAATGTTGTGATTGCATTAAGCAGAAACAATTCACTGTCATCTTGTTAGTAGGTCCTGTCTTAATTTTTACCTGATTAGTGAGACAAAACTACATTTATTTTCTAAAACTGGCATTTGTGAACAACTTTCTGACACCCAATTCTCTGTGTGTGTGTGTGTGTGTGTGTGTGATGGAATAGAAGATGGTAGATTGGCGTTATGTGGTCAGAGTGATATTTAGAGATCACTTCATGAGAGCTTCATCTAATTTTTCTGTATATTTGTTGACAGAGCTAGAGTTAGTGACACATCAGTAGAACAGCAGACAAGACTGACAGACCGACAGGATGTGATCTCATCTGTTTTGTTTAGGGTGAAGAGGGAGACCCTTGGGGCTAGAAGTGGATGACTGATCGTCCAATCACTGGAAGTGTTGCTGTCTATGCAACATTACTTCAGCCAATTGAGCGTCACTTTGTATTAATATGGCCATCAGTTTGCCTGGTAACAAATAAAACAGATACACAACAAGAGAAAGAATCCAGTCCAACTCTGCCAAGGACATTAAGTGGTATGGAACATGCACATAGGTCCATACAAAGTACACCAACAGCAGTAGATACAATGTAAATGTAATATGTGGTGTAGTTCCTACATTTACGTTGACGTTTTACCTGTGTTCTTGGGTTGCAAGAACCTTTACCAGTCATTACAACATTAAAGACACTAAATAAAGCAGTTTCATCCTAAACAAAATCTCTCTCTTTGGCGGACACTGGGTGTCAGCGAGCTGACTTCTTGACAGGGACATTTAATTGTCTTTAATAGTCTTCTATTCTATCCTTTGCCTGGTGATGATACATTTTTCACACATGCATGCTCATTTGGCAGATTCTAACTAGTATCAAGTATTGTGCATGCAGTTGGTGCTGCTGATACTAATGTTATAATAATATTATTAAGGTGGCAATGAAATTAATCTGTTCATTCATCATTTATTTTTCTCCATTCATTCAAACTGTGATATACGGATACAGGCCAAATTAAACAAATCTGCAAAATAACTACAGTAGTTACTAAAGTTATCAGATAAATGTAGTGGAGAAAAAAGTACAATATTACCCACTGAATTGTAGCGGAATAGAGCAGTAGCAGCAAATAGAAGTGCAGTACTTGTTAAATTCAGCTAATATTTGTTTTGTGTCTGCTCTGAAAAAAATCCATTTTTTAAATCACGATTAATTGATTAATTAATTAATTAATTGATTTTCTGCGATTAATACCAGTAAAAGTATTTTGATTCAGTACATATTTAAATATTGACAGGCTTTTGGTCACACTTTCTACAGTACTGCAAAAAACTGCCACCTTATTGAGGCTAACTTGGCCTCGGCCAGCAGACACTGAGGATTCTGCCATATTTCGGCTGAGATACTAGTTGTACTGGTCGCCTTGGCATTGGGTTCCAGAGCTTGTGAAGGGCGGGATGTATTTGCTTGGCAGTTGAGTTCAAATCAATAATCTTTCTGCAGAATCACTTATTATCACAATTGGGGGCGGCTGTAGCTCAGTCCGTAAGGATTAGACTGGGAAGTGGATGGTCACTGGTTTGAATCCAGCTTAGACCAGAGTTGCGGAGAATGCTTTGTACTGTTAGGGGAAAAAATCTAAATGTAAATAAACACCTACACTTAACATACAGTATCTACACATATAGCCCTTATAAAAAATTTAATATTAGTGTAACATAATGGTAATAAGAGGTTGTATTTCTCCTGAACCCACACACACACAACCCCATGCCCCACTCCCTGGTTAATCTGTATTTGGGATCTTTGCTCTGCAGCTCTAAATAATATTTTACCCACAATGAAATGAGATAGAACTGAAACCAGGCAGCATGGGGGCAAGCCTCTGCGTATATGTGTGTTTGTGATAGCCCCGGGTTAGTCATTAGAGTTGCAGTGCTGAAGGGAAGGAGGAAGCTAGTAGATTGTGAAGCACATTAGCTCAAAAGCCGCTGGAGCAAACACATACACACACACACACACACACACACACACACACACACACACACACACACACACACACACACACACACACACACAACTTCCCTGGTTTGCTAATATCTAAGCTGTGAAGGTGTACCTCAGGGCAGTGGCACTTGCTGCAGTGTTTTAACTGCTCTGGTGAACACATCCCCCCCCACAAACACACGCACACACACACACACACACACACACACAAAACACCATCCGTCTGTGCACATGCATATTTATTGAAGTCTTGGACAAACATTTTTATTCATAGTGTTGCTCACGCACAACATTACAAATTCATGATGGTATGCACACATGCATAGGCAAACAAAGAATGCACACACACACGTACACACACACACACACACACACACACCAGGTCTCAGTGAGTCCAAGCTGGAATCAGTGATGAAGATCCAAGTTTAAACCTCATTAATTAAAAGACACCCAAGAGAAAGAGAGAGAGAGAGAGAGAGAGAGAGAGAGAGAGAGAGAGAGAGAGAGGCTGCCGGGATTTAAAAAAGGTGAATACAGAGCTAAAGAAAGAAAGAAAGGAAGGAAGGAAGGAAGGAAGGAAGAAATAAAGAGACCCTTAAGAATACAGTAGAATTTCATTGGAAACAAGCACTGCATGAAAAGACATATTTAAGTATTTAGTCATCCTTAAGTTGCCACTAGCGGGACAACCAATTGATGAATATTGTTAGTGAAAGATTTTCATATACTTACGGTCTATTAAAATATCAAATTGTGATTAAAAAAGTTATTTAGGCAGCATATGTTTCCTCCACAGTTTGGCTTAGTGTAAATGATACACTTCCTGGAAAACTGTAACATTGTGGAAAAAGTGACTCATGGTGAGTCCAAAAGAGTATAGTGCTGGACTTGGGAGTCTTCAGAAAGTGACCAGTCATCATCATCAGTGGAGATTTCAAGAAGTTAGGGCTATTCCTTACATCATGCTGAGAAGAAGTCCAGCACACAACCCCCAAATAAACAGTGGCTTGTCATTTTTATGCTTTGTTTTTTTGTTGTTGTACGAATTAAACAAATGAGATAAAACATGTTAATTCATGGTCTTCACAGGTGCTGGTAGATAGATTTTGTTACCATTGGCCAGAGACAGGCTAAGTGGTTCACCCGTTTCCAGTCTCTGTGCTAAGCTAAACTAACTAGCTATCAGCTGTGGCTTCATCTCTCTCCCATCTCTCTGTGTAGACTATCATAGTCATTATAAAACCTTGCAACAATATGTTAATACATTGAAATCCCTCCACTGTGACTCACCACAACATTAAAATTCAACTTACACAGAACTGACAGTAATAATACAATAATACAACAATTATAAGCTACTAAAAATCGTATACCACTGGCTCAGAACACTGTTGCTGATTACATTTAGCTTATTGTTCTGCACCTCTACTTCTGAATTGAGGACATTGACTTGTAATGACATATTTTTTTACTGTTGTAGTACTACTTAAGAAAACATCTAGATACTTCTTCCACCAGTGAACAACAATTCCTCACATTATGGCGTGATTTTATGTTAAGGTGATGGTAAAAGCTGCACCAATCAATATCTTCCTATTACCAATGGATCAAATGACTGTATATAATGTAAAATGTTTGCAGTGATAAATCCTAGGTCAGTATTTCCCCTTAGCTTTATGGCGCGTTATGATTTTTCAGCTCAATGTTTTGGTTTCACCAAACTTTGAGTTTTAGATTTATCACTCATATCAGTCTTGTTTCCAGCTGCAGCAGGCAGCTGTTTTCAGTTAAAAACACTCTGTTAACCAACTGCTGAATACTGGCCCAGCTACAAACAGCAGACAGACAAAGTTAGAGACTAGCTGGTAAGCATAATGGAGCATTTAGCATCTACAGAGCCAGATATTTTTTCCCACCTCTTGATTGAGACCAAATCAAAAAGTGAATATTAGACTGGCAACCATTGAACAATTTAGACTTTGGCATTTTGCAAGACAACTTTACAACGTGATAAAAGGTCAATGTTGTGTTTGTTGTTGTTTGCACCTTGTCCTGCTGCCTACAAGTGGCCAAAAAAACTACAAATGCAGCAGGGTGTGCTTCACAAAACCAACTATAACATCTCCACAGCATTTCACTAATGTCAACAAAACAGTGAATGTTTGAATGTACCCTGAAAAATGAATCAAGGGAGGAGGAGCGGACTAAAAACAAATCTATCTCTCTCTCTCTCTCTCGGAAGACAAATATTAGCTCATGTGTCATGTGTCAGCCATACTTCCCTCATCACTGTGTGTGTGTTTACATGTGTTTCTTCTATGAGTGTGTGTGTGTGTGTGTGTGTGTGTGTGTATGTGACAAGCATTAGTTTGACACCTGTTCTGTGGAGTTACCACAAAAGGAGGAGTGTGCATGTGTCTGTACGTTTGTTAAGAGCCGTGTTAACAGAGAAATGGCTTCTATTGTGGGAAGTCAGGTTAAGGCAGGGACAGGTACATCTAAACGGTATGTGTGTGTGTGTATGTGTGTGTGTGATGCCTAAGTGTCTTCATTGACAGAGAATTCTTCTGCTCTTTGCGCCTTGATATCGCTCTGGTCTATTCTGCTTCCACTGACAGACTGATACAGCCTGGAAAGGAGAAGGGAGAATGGAAGGAAGTAAGGAAGAAAGGGAGAGGAAGAGAAACACACTTGAGGATAAACTTTAGCTAATGGCTCACTCCCAACACACAACAAAACCTGTCCATACATGTTAACATTTATTGAGCTGAACAGAATAAGATTCAGTTCCTTGATCAATGACAATACGAGCAAACAACTAAAAGTAATGAGGTCAAAGGTCAACCTTGTGCTAATTCTTCCCTAAACAATATATTGGCTGTGTTCGAAACGGGCTAAACTGCTGTCTCAGAAGATGTCTAACAGGACAGCGAGGCATTGAGTGCTGTTTGAAACGGCTCGAACGATCTCTTCCTGTCTCCTGAGATGCCTTCCAGCTGCCCCAGTAACGGCCAGTTTTGAAGGCAGCATCGATGGTGACTATTACCCGTAAAGCAGCGCGGCTGTGGCCGCCGGAGCTATACGTTTTTAAAAGTTTTTAGCAGTTTTTAGCAGTTTTCTTGCTTTGATTTTTTAAAAATCTAGCGAGAACTAAACACTGAACTATAATATCAGACCATGACTGTAACCAACCAAGTTTGTTCAGTATGATTTCTGAGGTGTCTGTTAGCCGTTTGGCTTTTCAATAGCTAGTTAGCTTATGCTAAGGCTAGCGTCTCTTCTGACAGCCAGAAGAGACGCAAGACGGCATGCTGGTGTCACCCGTTGACGTAAGTGCTGCCCTAGAAGGCTGTTCGAAACTAATGTAAACAGAGCTGCCTTCACTTGAAAGTGATTCCTTCTGAGGCAGCTGTCTATTACAGTATCGAGGCAGCGAGGCAACTGCCTTCCGTTTCGAACACAGCCATTGTGTAGCGATGTATGCAGGGTCTGCAGGACTGGGTCAGCTTAGGACATTCTAAACTTTGGGATCTTCCTCCTGGCTATTGAATGCAATATGGTAAGTGTTATAAACTGTCTTTGTGGAGGTAAATATCAATTTCAGCATGCCGGAGGTACTAAACCTACCATCATATCATTGGAAATTCCATATGTGCCGTGTGAGAATGGAAATATTGACACTCATAGGAACTGTAACTAAAGAGGGCAGGGTTTAGTGAAAGGTCAATTGTATCTGAAAGCAAAGTAATAAATATAACTGTTTCATTAACGTGCCGTAACCATTTACTTGTGAAACCAAATTATTGCAATGGCCCATTAAAACATTTAAATGTTATTTGTACCCAAAGTTAGAGCATAAATCAGACCAGAAATTGTGGCACTGTACTGTAAATGGAAAAACTGAAGTACTAACGGTTAATCAATGGCTAAAGAGCCTCTCGAGTTGCCTGGCCATGGAAATGCTGATGTCATCTATGAAGGACTGCCCACAGACATTCCAAATAACATGGTCAACTTTTATGTGTGTTTTGTTTTGTTCTTTGTTTTGCTTTTTGTGTAAGTCATTGTAAAAAAAAAAAATTATTATTATTAAATCTGCAATATTTTATTAATATATAAAACCATTTGTTATGTGTGGAATCTTGGTACTGCCCACTGTAGTGCTGTATAAGATTTAATACTCTACAAAGGCACTGTAACTCCACGTGTAACCTTATTTGACTGCCTGGAAACCACTGTATTAACCAGTTTAATACTATGAGGAAACCTTGTTTCATGAATGCTCTGTAGAACTTTCAATAAGCTGTAGAACCGTTTGTGCTGTCACCAAATCATGCTCTACAGAAACCTTTCAGTAGAACCTTTCTGGGTGGCCTGATGAATATTTTTCCAGCCATCTGAGCGCTCGTTTTCGAGGGGGAAATGGAGATCACAGAGTCCCGGCCTGCCATCTTATGAGCATCGTGACAGTTTTATAGTGACATGGTGTGGAAGTCAGACAGGAAGGAGGTACAGAAGACAGAACATAATCCAAAGAAAACACAAAAACCACCATTAGAGGGGAGAATAAAAGAGGAAAGGGTGACAGGGTCGGTCTGGTTGGAGCTTCAATAGAGATGCTATCTGTTCCAGACTGAGCTTCTGCGCTGACATTAATATGGACAGGAAAAGGATGAGAGGGACAGGGGGAAGGGGACAAACAAGGAAGAAAAGAAAATCAGGAAAGTAAGAAAATAGTTAAGAGTCAATAATTAAGAGTCAATAATTAAAAAAATGAAGGGAATGTAAATTCAATGGAGAAACAAAATGTCTTCTTCTTTTGTACATAGGAAAAGAAGAGCACTCCTCTTTAGAGGAAAGGAGATGAATTGAGGAAAGACAGGAGAGAGAATAGCAAACAAGCTTTAAACTGAACAGTGGAGCAAAAGAGAGAGATGGATGTCAGAGGGAGGAGATTGAGAATGGGATGAAGAGGAGGAGGACTGATCTGACAGAAAAACACGGAGGGGGTGGGGTGAAGTGGGTAGATAACATTGACAGAGGTACCAGCGGAATAACGCTCCATTTATTATAAGAGAAATGGAGGGACGGAAAAACCAACAAGGAGGAGAGTAGAAGGATAGGCAAACAGAGAGAAAGAGAGGGAAACAGACAAACAAGATTCATTCACTCAGTGTGGTCACGACCCACAGAGAGGGGTTTTACACTGCTGAATTCTTGCCAGGTGACTTGACTTGAAATTGAGTTAAAAAAAAGGTCAAATGAGACAAAAACTAATCAAAAATTGAAACTAATGAACTGTAGTACAATTTAATTACAACAAATGTATCAATTGCATCAATTGCTGATGTTTTCCAGTGCAAAATACTACAGTTGTATCACTTTCCTGTGATTACTATCCTGTGTAAAACCAGTATAATGTCAAAGTGTTGATTTTAGCCTGCAAAAGAGGATGTAATGGTAAAAAACAAATGTGGAGCGATTTGTTTATACTAACCTATAGTGATACAAGGCAGGGGCAGCTAACGTTACATTAGCACGGATCTGCTGCTGTTTGCTTTGTAACGTTCAAATCAAATCGAAATGTTCAATGTATTCTTGTTATAACAATACTCAGGTACACAGCTTTTTACCATCTAAGTTGCTGTAACTTACATGACCCACATAATATACAATAATGCAACATAACGGTACAGGACAACTACACAGAGGAAGACCCATTCACTACAGTACTGCAATCTAGTTGTTATAAAGTGTGGCAAAAATCTCATTTATAATATTCTGTCTAGCTCACTAACTGTTTTATCATTAAATACATTTAGCTGTGCTGACATTTTTTTATTTTAACAGGAATGTCCTATAGCAGAGGTCACTAATAGGTGGACCGTGGTCCGGATCCGGACCCACCCGCCGTCCTCTCCGGACCGCTGACCTACAGCCCATTTATTATTGAGACTACCTTGTGACGGAGCGTTTCTATTTTAACCCGCGCAACTTTTCTAGCATTTACTGTACTGGTTTAGAGGACCAGGAAACTCACAGACCAATCGCATGTGCTCCAATCGTCTCATGTGACGCTGCTCAGCCAATCAAATCTGTGCATACCGATGCTTGCGAGTCGAGTCCGCGAGATTCACCAGAGACATTTTGGAAACACACCCGAATTGAGGAGACGAAAGGGAAAAGAGATTTCACATGACTTTTAATCAAGAATGTACAGATTTTTACATGTACATTCCTCCCACGGGCAGTTCAAAACCAGAATATCTCATAGATCTCCAATATGCTAGCTGGAGCTCACGTTTCTCACTGAACAACAGAAAGTAGGAAAGTGGTAGCTCTGTAAGAGGAAATGAAAGAGAAGAGGAGTTATTACAGCTGTTCATTTGTTATGAGTGTTTATTATAAAATTGGTTAAGACTACACTTCATCACTTCAAGCTACACTTTTTATTACATTTTTTCTAAAAATTAGGCACTTTAATTTAGTTTACTTAAATTTAGAATTTATTATTTGAATAGTTATTATTTATTATCCTTCCAGTTTGATGTGAAAACTGACTGAAATATTATTTGATTTGACAGTCCGTTGTTGACTAAAAACATGTGTTGATACAACTATAGGTTATAGTACTGAATGATAACGCCAGTTCGTCGTTTTGATGTTCCAGACCTTTGCTTCAGGAAATTTTCTCTAACTGGACCTCTTTGAAATCTAATTGAATACCCCTGTCCTATAGAGACACAGCCTCGTTTGCAAGGGAGTCCTGTATATTGCAAGTAAAACAACAGTTTTTCACTCATTAGTACAAATACAATACACTACAATAAATTAGAAATGAAAGTTAGACTGTCAGATTTTTTTTTTGAATGCATCTAAAGAGATTGGTATGCCAATCTTTAGCTTAGACTGGAGTTCACTCCAGGACAATGGGCCGTAGTAAGACGGGCTCCTCTGTCCTGCTTCTGTCCTCGTATTTGGTACCTTGCAAAGTAGTCCAGCAACAGATCTTAAATTATTTGTAATTTGCATGTGAACGTTAAACAGATAAGAACGCAAAAGACCTAAAATTGCCTTGTAAATGAAAATATAGCATGCGATTTACGTGATGGCCAATTTACCATTCTGTATAGGGTGCATTGATGTGTCTGATAGCCAGCATTTGTAATGAACCTGTGAGCTACATGATAAAGAGGGCCTAGCTTTGACAATGTAGATGGACATGCAAATTGAAATTGACTATTGCCATAGTCTAACTGAGACAGGAATAACCCTGCAGCCAGTTTTTTACGTGTAGATTTTAAAAAGCAAGTTTTTAATTTATATAAAAAGGCCAGGGTAAATTTAAGTTTTTTTTTCAAGACCTTCAATTTTTTACCATATATTTTAAAGGTAAAGCTTTTGTCCAGCCAGATTCCCAGATATTTATAAGTATTAACAAGTTCATTGGTTTCATCTTAGAAGGTGGTAATATTGAGAGCTGGGACCTTAGTATTACTAGGTGCAGATATCATTGCCTTAGTCTTTTGTGCATTTAAAAGTAGTTTCAGGCAAAACAGAGCAAACTGCAATGAGGAAAAGTCTAACTGCATATTTGCATGGGCATTCTCAGTTGTAGGGGCAAGAATACATAATTGTATCGTCAGCATAGAAATGATACTGTAAAAGTTTATCTTACTGCAGACATTGTTTATATGGATGATAAAAAGCAGAGGACCCAGAACTGATACTTGTGGGACACCTTTTAAAGAACGAAAGGGTCAGATGTTACATTCCCATGCCTGACAAGTTGCGACCGTTCAGAGTGATTCGCCACTCTATGCCCGTTTTAAATAACATGGAATGGTCTACTGTATCAAACGCCTTTGTAAGGTCGATGAACGTAGCCATACAGAATAACCTTTTATCAATCGTCGCTTTTGTTATGAATAACTTTCTAACTTTCTAACAAATAACTCAGAGTGGCAGAAACTGTACTGTAGCCGGATATAAAACCAGATTGCATGTCATTGAGGATATTTTGTGAAACCAGAAAACATTTTACTTGATCAGACATGAAGATCTCCAAAACCTTTGCTAAAGCTTTGATTTGAGATAGGTCTGTAATTATTTGTGTCAAATGGATCACCAGATTTCAGTAATTGTGTAACATAAGCCTGTTTCCATTGAAGGGGTAAAGATGTAGCTATATTTTCTGCCTCTATTTTTAACAAAACTGGATCCATTTGGCCCAGCTGCCTTCTTGGAGTCAATGCTCTGCAAAGCATGCAAAACATCTGACTCCAAGAGTGGTGCAAGTTCAAAATGCCAAAGGAGAAAAAGAAGAAACCACCTCCCCATGTGCTGCCTGGGATCTATGTTCAGCCTGGGATGATACAAGCTGCCTGTGAGTTGTGTTCGCCCAGGGGAGTTTCACTTAGTGCTACCTGGGAAACAAGAGAAATTGCACCAAATGAATCTTCTTTTTCTTCAAAAATATGTCCTACCTTATTAAAATGATCATTAAAAGCATTTAGCATTTCCCTCTCATCTGTTAACAGCATTTCCCATTTTCAGGCTCGGAAAGCTGTTAACTTTCTTATTATGCAGCGCTCTAATAGTTTTCCAGAAGTTCAAATGGTCATGCAGACAATTTGACATTTGTGCCAAATAGTATTCAGCTTTAGATTTTCTAATGAGAGCTGTACATTGATTTCTAATAGTTCTAAAAAGATGCCTATCATTTGCAGTTTGTGTCTTTTTAGCTAAAGACCATTGATTGTTTCTGGCATGGATTAGGTCCATGTTAGGCATGGATTAGGTCCATTTCAGGTATGTTTTTAGAAAACCAAGGGTTGATATCTATTTTTTTCCTGAACTTGAATGGGGGTGTGTTTATTTGCAAGCTTAAGAAATGTTGCTGAAAAAAAGCTGCTGCATCCTCAACGGTAGGTATCAACCCTATTTGATATAATTTCACTCTGAATAAATCTTGTAGGAATGCTTGCTCTGAGAAGTGCTTGAAACAACATCTGAGAACAGTCCGACCTTTGGATAAAGGTAATTTGTACTCCTCACACGTGCAATAGTACAGTGATCAGTTGGATTTGGAAAAACACCAACTGCAACGTACTTTATTTATGTGCTGCATTTATTAAAATAGCATCAATGAGTGTATTTTTTTCCTGGCTGATAAGGATTTATCCTGGTAGGACAATTTAGAATTTTTTGTTGGATTAAATAAATCTATGCTCAATATTTTCAGATTTAAATAATCTATGCTCAATATTTTCAGTCTAAGTAACCTAACAAGATCAATTCAGATAAATTAAAACTTTAACAACACCTCTGTCAATCAAGAGATGCTATCATTAATGGCAGAGGGATGCCTATAACAACCGATGATTGTAAGTGGAACATTTACTATTTTTACTTCTACAGCTAAGTACAGATTGCTTGGGAATTGATTTAGAAAGCAGAACAGAACAGTGAAGTTTATCAGAAATATAAACTGCAACACTTCCAACCCTACCTTTATAGTCAGATCTAAAAATATTATTACCGTTTAATATTAAGACATTATCATTATTATTATGTTACTTTTAGTTTTAATACAATACATTTTTGTTAAATTCAGTAATTATTGAATTATTGATTTATTTAATTATTGAGAAACCTCCAAGATTTTAAATTTGGGAGACTGAGCTTCTGAGGAAGCACTGAAGGGAGGGGTGCATTTGTTACGCAGTTGAGTTCAAATAATGAAATTCAGGTGGCTGGTGACAATTAAAAATGTAATGCTATAAGGCTCTCAGGCATTCTGTATTGCTTTCATATATCTATTCTCAATTTTTCTAATTTAATATTATCCCTGCTGAGTCAATACACATGTGGTCATTGAGGAGGTAACCTGAATGTGGTACCTTTTTACATCAATGATAAATTAATTCACATTAATTTATTTATAATCTCCTGGGCCCATATTTATCTAGCTTTTTTCAATCAATTTCAGTCTTAAATGCTGAGAATTTATGACATTTACTTAGTTATTTAAGATAGCTCAAGAGGTCTCTAGGGGCCAGTAGGGGCTTGTGATGGCACTGTGGTGACAGAAGATGGAGAATGTTTCTGAATTATTTGATGATATGCAGTTAATCAAATGGCATTGTTTGGACAGAGCAAGCATCTTTGTCATCGAGTTGGTGAGAGACGTCATCTCACCACTATCTTTACGCAGCAATGCGTTTTCAACTAAATCGAAGGCTGTGAGGACGCTTCGTTTCTTTTGCCAGGATAAATACAGCAATGCAATGCTGATATTTATGCCCATCACAACCATCAATAAAATTTCAGAATCATCATGGAAACAATTATGGCACTTACAGCTCCACACACTGTCAGGCCTTTCATCGACTTCCAATCAACACCACGCATAATCCAACAGACGCAAACACAATTCATGTCAATAGCCATCTTCCCAGGAGTAATGGGCGCAAGTGATGGCTTTTTTGTCTTTCATTTTGAATGTTTATATCATAATGTATTCTCTTAAAAATTCTTTATTGTTGAATGTGTGTTGAATTATAATGAATTATGTGTGTTGAGTTATAAGGAAATCTATTCAGTGATTGGTCCTTGCCTACGTCATCATCCAAAATCACACTTGCGGCACAGCAAAGTGTTGTGAATCACCTCTGAGTCTGACACTTTAGATTTAGTCCTACACTTCTCTTAAATTAGGACTGAGATGCTTGATAACTAACTTTGAAGCACAGCTCTGAGCCAAGATTTCTTTTACTCTTAAGTCAGTTCTTAATGGTGTTCTGATGAGCAATTCAGAGAAGCTTGTTAAATACGGGCCCAGTGCTCCCAGCGTAAAGGAGAATGTTTATGTGAACAGGAAGAGGTACCACAGCATCAACACACAAGTTGTGTTTGATGCAAACTACATTTAGGATGTGGTACCCAAATGGCCTGGGTCTACCCATGACGCATTTATATTGAATGAAAGTGGCCTGAAGCGGCTGTTTGAAAGGCACTTAATGCCGTCAGGGTGTCATCTAATAGGAGATAAACAATAATGCATTTCCTAGAAAATTCTTTATTTTCAAATGTGTGTTAAATGTAAACTCCTCTTAGGAATTTCACCATTCAATGTGAATTTATCGGAGAATATTCTTAAATAAGGAAATCTATTAAGTGCCTTCAATTGCGCCTACTACTCGTGGGAAGCCGGCTCTTTGCATGAATTGTGATGACTTCTCTTGGATTATGTGGGGTGTTGTTGGGAAGTCAATGAAACGCGTGACAATGTGGGGAGCTGTAAAAAGTTGTAACTTTACGGTAGTACCCCTTTGAGACTGTCTGAAAGACACAGAATCTGTTTTGGACAGGTGGAAAACTGAAACTAACTGAAAACAGCTCTGGTCAGGCAAACATCTCACCACAAATCCACACAAATGTAAACTTCACCACCTTCGATAAAGTGCAGCTCACAGCTGCTCCAGTAGGAAGCATCCTGGAGCAGTGAGACAGTCCCAAACAGAGCAAACGTGCCTCCAAGCGAGGGGGACTGAGACAGTAGCGACTTCCATCTGTTTCTACAAAGAAGAGTGAGTCTATTGTATTAGAGTCTAGTATAAACAGGCAAACAGTGCTTTGCCATAGACAAGAACAACACCAATATAGTGACAGCTGTATCCTCAGAATGCAAAGAAGACATACATATAAAAAAAGCAATGAGACTAACATTTAACTATTAGACTAAAAAACGAAATCAAAATCAGGTACCAAAATGAACACAGATGTTAAAGCTAGTAACATCTGACAGTTGTTTTACTGGATATGCTGCAGCAGTTGGCATAATCCTGTCAACCATGTCATCCTTTGAAAAAAAAAGAGATAAATCTAGAAAAAGCTGTGAGAGCTTTCTTTCTCCTATGTGTAGTCCATCATGGAAAGCCATCAGTATGTATGTTTGTGTGTTTATGTGGATCCCTGAGCCTGATTGGGAGCCCTAAATATTGTTTATTTTTCACCACAGGCTTTAATCAATACCAGAAATATACAACTAGTGAAACCAGAGCAACATTCCTCTTCTCTTTTACAGCCTACCATCAGGGTGTATTGTCCAAACAGCAGGTTGTGTTTTGGATGGCTTACTTGCTAGCTAGAGGGAGACAAATGAACACACACACACATACATTGTGGGAGCTGCAACTGACATGTGCTAAACCCCTCTCTCTCTCATGTGTGAGAGAGAGAGGGAGTGTGTGTAAATGTCTTTGTGATTTGATTTTCTCCTCTTTATAAACGTGACTGTCTCTGCCACTCTGTGTCTCTCTTCTGCCAACGTACTGTAACAGACCAGTTCAGACCAAAGGCTGTTCCTGGACTAGTCACACAGAAAAAGAATATACTAGTCAACTGAAGATTCATTTTATGTTAGTGAAGATTTTCTTAAATAATATGAAAGATTGGCTTCAACACATAGTCCTGTTTATTAAATATATATTTTTTAACATTTCAAAAGTTCACTCATGTTACAAGTAAGGAAATTACAGTAATGTATTGCTTTTTGCTGTAACGCAGTAATATAACACATCATTATAAAAAGTCTGTAATATTACACCTGTTACAATCTCAGTAATGCATGTTACAACACATTTTAACCCGAAACAAAAGAGAAACCAACAAAAAGAAACATTTCGGCACCAGAAAAACAAATCCATGAGTAATAATTATTTCCTGTTTCCTAGAATCCATTGGTCGAGATTGTGGTGCAAACTACGTAGGAGCTCGGCTCCTCTTAACAAGATGGTAGCTCCCCTGATGGATCATTAGATTTCTTCAGGCTATGTGTTTGTGCTTTAATGAATTACTTTCATGATTAGAGAGGCTGCTGTCAGTTCATCCTGACCGATCCTGTTGGCGTGTCGGGAGATTCAAATAATCAATGACGTTATGCTGATTTTCTACAACTGTGAAGGAGAAGAAGCTAAAGATAGATAGTTTGCTCCTTTAGGTGAAAATTGTATTTTACATCTTTGAATTATGCTGAGAAGAAACTGGAAAACTACTACTGATAAACACACTGGCACCAAGACGGAGAAAGAAAGACTGAGATCAGAGAACATCTAGATGAAATGTGAACCTTTAACTAGAGAAGGTTAGACATTTTGTCTTCAGGCAGCCTCAAGGTCTTTGTTAACCTGAAACATGACCTGTATATGACTCTGTGACTTTGCTAACCTTTCTCAATATCAACTACAGCAGTTTGTTAGTGTAGTGGGTCTAACTCACTGTTGAGTATTGATAGCACCACAATGTCTCGGGACTTTTTTCCATCATGTTACTGCAAGGCATGCATGAGCATAACTTGCACAGAAATAAAGCATTATAAGGGTATTATAAGGGCATAAATGCTGTCTGTGCCTGTGTAAAGCATGGATATATAAAGAGAGCTGGACACTGTGCAGGAGGCAGGGCTCCGTTCATTCCTATGGAAGCTGCTCAATGGCGCATAAAGCCAAAACCCCTGACTTCCGCATAGCTTCCACATCGTGTGGCCCACAGAGCAACTGCACTAGAGATTTCCTGCCTTCCGACCATACATTTCTATTTAACTTCCTCTGTCCACAACCGAGACTCCACAAATGGTTACAAATGGATACATCTTTTGAACAAACAATTAACAAGCAGTTAGATTGCAGACTTTTTTCTTCCTAAATTAAATTTTTTCTTGCAAATTCCTGCTATTATGATCTCAGAGAATATTCAAGTTTTTTCTTATGAATTTACAACTTTAATATCAAACCTACATACATTTATCTACAATGGCCCTAATACGCCAATGTTCTCCAATCTATTTATGAAATTAAATTTAAATACATTTCTACATTCAACCATTGCAAAGACTTATTATATCTGACTGGAACTAGAGAACCTAAAATATTCATGCTAGAGCTATTACAAACACGGTGAGGGCCTAGTAGTTAAAATGTGTTTGACGGAGTAAAAGTTTGCGTCAACCACATTCCCAACCCCCTCCTCCACACACACACTTTGTGTGTTTGGGATCTGGAGAGAGGAGTGGAAACTGGAAGAGCACTACCTTATGATCAGAGACAGCATAATCAACCAAATTCACATCTTCCACACAGAAACCGTAAGGGAGCACAAGGTCAAGTGCTGACAAAGCATTTTTGATGCACGTGGTACCCTTCAGTGTCCTTATGAAAGGCCATTTTAATATGTGGTCTTCAGCATCTTTTAGACATCTTTAGGTTTAGGAAAACATCATGGTTTGGTTAGGTTTAGGCACAAAAACTACTTGGTTAGGTTTAGGAAGACATCGTGTTTTGGGTTGAAATAAGTACATTACATGACGGCGGATGGGTTAAATTTGAGTTACTTTAGACACTTGAGGGTACCACGTGCATCAAATACTGACACTTTGTCAGGCTTTCTCCAAACCTTTTCATCTCTCTCTTTTCTTTTACTTAAATTAAACTAAACTAACTTTCCATGTTATTCCTCTTCCTCCTTCTGAGGAAGAGGAAAAACATATATAAATCAAAATAGACTGTTTTAATAATAATATTAGTAATAATACATTTTAATTTTATAGTACTTTAAAGGTACTCAAATGCACTGGAAAACTATTTACATTAAAGATTTATCGAAATATATCCTTCAGCAGAATGTAATAATCTTAAAATCCAGTGGGCTACAACTGCAGTAGTGGATCAACATCAGATTTTGCAGCCTCTGCATAACACTGATTATCAGTTCCAAATATATAGCCTCACTACAATTAACCAAAACTCCAACACTTAAACACAAATGACCAACAAAAAGAAAAGGAGCTATGGTCACAGCAGCAGGTGCAGAAATCAAAAAACTGCCAGATTAACAGCAGAATGAAACATCACCAAAGCAGACAACAGAGAAATGTATGCACAATATAGACTCCACAGTGGCTGCAGCTACAAACACACATATCAGAGCAAAGAGAGCTGCACAGTTTTTTCACATCGCTACGTTGCTAGGCAACACAGTGGTTGTACTCACCTTTCTGAACATCATTCTGTAAGTCCTGTGCACCACAAAGTCCTAAAATCTGCTCTTGGTTCAGCTTATTACTTGACTATTCTCAGTTCATATTATATAACCTGTCATCTTGGCCTGTCTGTCCCTATATAACCAGTCCACCTCCCTGCGTTGAAAGAGGCTCCACAGTCACACACACAGTAGACAGGCCTCACACACCGCCCTGAAGGTAGAGGTTCCTCAGCAATGTAGCAAATGTAGAGATCACAATGTTGTTTAACTTTGACATTGTCCTTTATTTTAGTGCATTATTGTAACTACTGTTTGAAAACTGCTAGACCCGGCCTGGGTGACTACGCGCATCCCCTACTCTCTTACTTGGTACTGCAGCTTCTTCTCTACTGTGGCTGCTGATTTAACACCTTTCTTTAGTTCCTTTCTCACACTGTTCATTACATTCCGGAGCTGGCCATTTTTCCTGAATAATAACTAGCAGCTTCAGGTAGAAGAAACATCAATTTCCATTTCATTATTTGTGCTTTTCCAGGCTATTGAAACATTGCTGGCTTAGCCCAGCCCGGAAATCTTTCAAGTTTCGTGTTTAATAGCTCCTCTGTTTCAGCAGGTTTTCTGCTCATGTTTAAAAGTTTCTGCACATATCTGCGTTCACTGACATTTGCAGAATAATATTTTGAGACAAAAGCAGAAAAATATTACAAGAATAAAATTGCATTAATGAGAATGAAGTCACAATATTTTAACAAAATCTGCCTGCCTCTCTGCTGAGCATTAGCCTGTGTTATTGCTCTACTGATACGATAGTAGGCTAGCCCCTTTAGACCATCTGACTGACAGAGCCCATCTGGGACTGTACTGAGACGAGCTCACTGCTCTTCATTAGAGGTAGAAAACCGAAACCGAAAACACTTGTGATCTCACTACAGATCCACGCAAAGGTTAACTTTAGCTCCTCTGATAAAGTTCAGCTCACAGCCGCTGTTAGAAGCATCTTGGAACAGAGAGACAGTCCAAACTGAGCAAAGGTGTGTCTGAGCGTGGAGGACAGAGACAGCAACAAGAGCGACAGGTGTCTGTGTCGCGGTCAGGTTTGTCATGTTATTCTCTCATTACTTTGCAGTGGACTGTTAACCATTTCTGTAGCACGTTACCTGAACGTCAAACATTATGTAACAATATTACTGCGAGTAGCCTCTGTTCTATGAAGACCTGTGAGACAGGCTGCATCATAAAAATTATTGCAAATTTACATGGAAAATATTTTTGATGTTGTTGAGTTACATTCGGGGCTACAGTCAAAACATCTGGGGCTGTGGCATTTGAAAAATGACCTGGCGACGCCGATGGTACATCCCTTCTTGAGTCTTTAGCCTCCACAGCTTGCAGAGGAGGTGTGTCCAATCAGGTCCCACTCCCACTGTGACCAACAGCTCTGAACATTTGGGCCGTTTTTTTTAATCTGCACCCGTGAATGCAAAAGTTTATGGTCTTTTTATTTCAAGACCCTGCCCAGCATCCTGACTCTGTGCTTCACTGCTCTGTCCCAGCCATTGTGCGGTTCCTGCTGGTACTGGTTTGGCTTCCCTCACTAGTTCATTTGTTCCTGTTGGATCACTGAAAGGCAGAGTGCAGGACTAATGCCTATTTAAAAATGCTTCTTCAATCCCTGCAGAATCAGCTTTTTTCTGTTTACTTATTGTAAGAACCCTTGCTACTAAGTCTTCTTTCTGCCAGGATTTTATCATGACGAACAATATTGATTCGTTTATCATCACAGAGTCTGGATTAATCCTGATGAATGTGCTTTACGAATCTGATGATGGAGCTCAGGTCGCTCAGTTTCAGGATATCTTTTGTAAAGTAAGTTCTGGCAGAGTTTATGGCAGATTGTTAATGAGCTGGCTGAGTGTACGAGAGCTGAGTGACTGATCACCTGAACTGATGCTTGCTTGGGCACTAAAACTTATGGAGTGGCTCTGGCTCAGAACGTACAGCGGGTTGTCCATTAATCCCAGGGCTGGTGCTCCTCCTGTTCATGTGTCCAAGTTTCCTTGATCAAGACAATGAACCCCGAGTAGTTCCCAATAGGCAGACCAGCCTTGAATGGCATCACTGTGTGTGAAAGCGTGAATTGGAGGCACATGTAAAGCGCTTTGTCTGTTAAGGTACAAACCTAAATGCACTCCTTTTACCAAATAAGATACTATATGGTGAATGAAAAGACACTGAGTGGAACAGGTTGTCAGGCTCCAAATGCAAACGGGGACATGGGGGATCAACCAAAAGAGATGGCAAGTAGGAGGAGAGGGAGAGGAGAGGAGAGGCGGGACGCTCACCCAGAGAAGAAAAAAGTTATTTATTGTACAAACAAGGCGTAGAGGGTAAGAGAGAGCCATTTATGATCCTTGACTGCCGACGCCCAGGAGGGAGAAAAGGAAGCCGGGCCATCGTTAGCTACCACCAGGCTCGAGACACGTTAGCTGGGAACACAACTCTGTCTGCTGTTCAAAGTCTCAATTGTCAATAAATCGCAGTTCACTTTTCAGCGTGGAAACCTCCCCGGACGGGGCCATCAGTGGAACTGTAAAAGAGAGGAGACCATGACCAGCTCCATCCAGGACCCCACAGTGGTGTAATGGCTGATTTTCAACCTGCAAATAGAGGGGAAACTTACCACCGAGGGCCAGGACCAGGCCCACTGCAGATATATCAGCTATGGTAAGTTTGAGCCTGAGATGGACTCATATGGGGGTAAAATGTAGTGTTTCAGGGCTGACTTCAACTGAACTCAGAGACACATGACCTCTGACCTCTGCTGACCTCAGGCAGCTGACCTCTGCTGATCTCAGACAAGTGACGATAAGAGACACTCGGATATCAAAGGAACAGCCTCCTCAGAAGTTTTTCTTTGTTACTATTTATACAGCTACAGTTGCTGGCATCTCTGTGGAAATGACAGACATCAAAACTGTTTTACTTTATTTTCATTCAGTTTAAGTCCCATTTACATCAGGTTATTAATGTTTGATAATGTTTTCTAATACATTACAGACAGCCTGCCTTTCCTCTGCTGTGATGCACTAACAGCACGTGTCACATGTGTCCCTCTGGTGCTGTGCAATAAATGTTAAATTATGGTATGTTCTACATATGGTTTGCTGCCATTAGTAAATGTTGATTATATGGTTCAGTGTTTTTCTTTCTTTTAAAAGTTTTAACACATCCGAGTGACATATGGCAATGTGACCATCTTCATAGCCATGACCTGAGATTACTTGACTACTGTGTGCCAACCTGGGATTGTTTCCCATACAACGACGGAAGGTAGCATTGAACTGTCTTGGTACGATGCATCAAATTATCATATTAACATCTGAAGTATGACGGTTTCCCAAAAATGTCGTAACTTTTGGTGCCACGGTGGTTTGAAACGTGTTAGTTTGAACCAACATAGTTCGAACTACAATGTTTCTAAATGTGTTCAGTCTGACTTTCACACTGGGAAACTTGAAAAACTCACAAACTTTGTCATATAATTCCTAAATATGATAATTGTGACCAATATTAGGTAACATTATTATGTTAAAGTATTATTTAGGCTTTTTCATTTTGTTGTCGTATACCTGCAATAACAAGAAAATCAACAATATAAACCTAATCATTTGATTTAGTCTAAATATATAATTTTTTATAGCAATAGATATATGAATGAATACCTGAAGTTGAAAATAGCTTTGTGTGCTTGATGGTTGAGCTGGTAGATCTAATCAATTGATTAAACAGATATGGTTTCTGTTTATCTTTGTCTTAGTAGCAACGAAAGCTCTCAGGGATTGACTCATCACAGACGGTCGATGTGCTAGCAGGTAGGGTTAGCTTCCTTTGTGTTGCCTCGATGTAGCAAACAGTGGCGTTTCATACGGACGCTGAATGGTACCTTTAGTATAAAATAATTATGCTTTGTCACGCTGTCTGAAAGCGTTGGTAATGACGCACTGAGATGAGAACCCATTTTGCGGGGTTAATAGACTACGGGGGAGCCTATGCGGCTGTGGCTCAGGAGGTAGAGCGGGTTGGCCGTTAATCGGAAGGTCGGCGGTTCAATCCCTGGCTCCCCCTGGTTGCGTGTCGAAGTGTCCTTTGGCAAGATACTGAACCCCGATTTGCCCCTGGAGGCTGTTCCGCCAGTGTATGAATGAGTGTGAATGTTAGTTTCCGTTTGAGCACTTAGGCTCAGTGTATGAATGTGTGTGACTGGTGAATGCAGATGTAGTGTAAAAGTGCTTTGAGTGGTCAAAAAGACTAGAAAGGCGCTATACAAATACAGAGCATTTACATATGCGCTAAGCACAAGTTTAACTAACTTCTTTGTGATTGACCAATAAACCTAGTCATGGAACACATAAGCAGCACAACACGCTCTCAGACATGACAGACAGTAGGCACACTGAGGGCCGTTTCAGTACATAACATAGTCTTACATGCACACCTGGTTCCTGCAGGTATCCTGCAGAGCTAAGGGAGGAGATTTTGTAGAGAATTCCAGTGTAATACCAACTTTTCAAGTCTCGATATTGGAGTATATAATTTTGTAAAAAAAAAAACCAAATGAATTGTAATCAAAAGAAAATATGATGGCAAATTGATGAAAAGATCCAGGTGTGTTTATGACAAATATTCATGATTTATTGTGTTTCTATTTGTGAAGAGTTTTCCTCTTCTCTGTAAGTAACAAAAGGACAAACTTTGAAGATTCTATTTATATCTCTCTCTAATTCTTCCTCTCTTAGTAAGTCATCCCTTCACCTCTCTCTCTCATGTCTTGCCTATAAATCAGACAGGAGATGGACCGCCTCTTAGCCAATCGGGCCAAACCGTGATTGATGTCACCATTAATTAGGCAGGATTTTCTTTTATTTCCAAAAGGCCTATCTCCCAGCACAGCCAGTCTAATGACAATTCCAATTTGTTCATTAATAGATGGCTTTTCTCCTCCACTCTGATGGGTTGGATATGGAGGGGATGAAAAGAGAACTACTTGGCTACAAAATGAAAGGTTGAAAAAATTAGCAGAGGTGACAGCAGGAGTGTTCTACAGAGGAAATGTTTGAGGAAGGCTTTTAACCTTTTTTAAGGTTGAGTGACATTCACACTGACCAGACAGTTTGGAAATGCAACACCCTGTTATGTTACCATTAATTTTTCCTAGTTCATAAAATAAATATATATTTATATCTATCAAATATGATAATGAACATAACTTGCAAGTCAGGGAGTGATGGTAGGAGGAAGTGCGTGTTAATCTACGTGTGTTCCTTTTTTTTGTTTGCATTTTTAATTTGTACATTCAAAACCTGCTAGGAAATGTCTGGATTTAGAAAGAAAGTCAAAATATTAGTTACTTTATTAATAAAGTGCAATGGAAAATTAATCGTGACATAGGTCTACATCTCAATCAACACCTAAGGTAGAAAATGATAGAGACATTTTAAAGCAGATTTTTTTTGCTGAATAAAACTGTTAAAGCATAAACTTTTCTACCATAAATTAATAGAGTTGCAGGAATGCAAGACGGGCATAGGGATTTGAATTTTATGATTTATCATAATTGTTGTAATTTGTATTTAAATTTCTGTTAAACTTAAATACTACTGAATAAATACAGTATTTAATATTATATATATATATATATATATATTGTTTATTTTTTGTGAAAATTAACGATGAAAAATTCTAACTTGACCATTAGGGCTACTAGGTAAAGTATTTCAATGCTAGAAATTCAAAATCACGTTTTTAAATTTCAAGACATATGCAGTGATTCGATTTCTAAAGTTAGGTTTTTCCATGTTTATAAAAAGGTATTTTATTTTATTATAATGGCCTTTCTTTGCTTCCATACGGTTGGCACTGGCACTTGATATCTCAGTTTCATAAGAGCATGGTTAATAGCTAGTCTTCTTCTCATACCCATAGCGTGAGGAGGATCATTGTGTGTAAATGTAAAGACGTGCAGTGTTGTCAAAGAGCTGTTGGAGAGGAAGAAGAGATGGCGGACATCGTTGAGCTGCTGTCACTCTTTCATGTTGGTTGTTAATCCATCCTGCAGAATTATGCTGAGCAGTGTTCCAACAGTGAACTGTCGGATTACAGGATCCTCTGGACCTGAACCATTTAATTAATTAAGTCATTTTTAATCAAATATTCTTAAGTTTCAGTTTGTCATTTTTTTATCTCCACTTACACAGTGAAATCATTTTGAAACCTCTAAAAATATCATAATTGTTATAATAACTTTTGTTTTCTTTATTAAAATAAAAATCAAACATTGTTTTCATTACTAACTAAAATTAAATATTGCGGCCACAGAAATATAATGCACAATCAGAAATTATGGTTTGACTAAAAATAAAAACTGTAAAAGTTATAGTATTATTTACAAATAGCGAATATAATAATAGTGATAATGTATAGTTAATAATATTGCCCAGAATTGTAAGAAAAATGTTGCTTTTTAACATATTTATCATTTTGTCTGTAATCTTTTCTATTTCTTTTTTCTAGATTTTACA